>NC_087202.1:98276937-98389437 GCF_015104395.2 Macrobrachium nipponense
GGTTTGGTGGTTTGCTAGTGGCGGTGGAGTTTGGGTTTCGACGGCCATACCACATTGAAAACACACCTTCTCGCTCTGTGTCAAGTTTCCTGGTGAGTAAATGTGTTTGAGATTTTTTTTTTCCTTGCTGAACTAAGTGTCCTGTTAATAATTAAATTAAAGTAAAGGGGAAAGTGTGACTGGGGGAAATTTTTAAGCCAGGATTGGTTCATAAATGGGGGGAGGTCTTGCTTGCTTGCTTAGCTTGTGATCTTGCCACACCACCTTTACCTCTTTCTACCTGAAGGGTGTCACTCATAGGTCTTTGGACACTTTTCCCTTGGGTCGGGTGGTGGCTGCCCAACAAGTTGTCTAACTTGACCAGTGCTCCTTGTGGGCAAATTGTATCTATGTAGTCTAAGTGTTGGTGTGAAAGAGATTGTGATTGCGGTGAATGGTCTTGTTCCTTTCTTATTTTCCTCCTGTGCTCCTGGCAAGCAGCGAAGAGAAAAATCTCTAGTTAGGGATCTGTCTAGATACAGGTGTGGTAATGTGTTTCTGTTTCATTACATTTCATACAATGAATAAATCCCAGAAGTAGAAATTATGCCATTCTTCCCTCTGTGATCAAAGAATTCACTTCATAAATCAAGGTATTAAACCAATTAGTTGTTTTTATGCAATAAATTCCTCCCTTCTCCAAGAAGAGGTTATTTTTAATCACTACGCATAAAAACATAAAAAAAACAGCCGAAAGAGAACTTGTAAAAAGCACCAAAATCATAGACCAGGCAACGACTCTCCGATGCCTACGGCTTCTCAAGGCACTACATATTTTGGAATAGAAGCCAAGCATCAACACAGTCAAGGAAACTGAATTTCTTCCTACCATCACAAGGAGAAATAGAAACCAGTCTATGCCAGAGAGAGAGAGAGAGAGAGAGAGAGAGAGAGAGAGAGAGAGAGAGAGAGAGAGAGAGAGAGAGAGAGAGAGAGAGAGAGAGAGAGAGAGAGAGAGAGAGAGGGGGGGGCAAGCAGCAATGATCTTTAATCCTGGATAACAGCCACTCCCAAATACCCACACCCAATAGGCTCAGAAGATCACAATCCCTCCGGGACAGAGTGCATCACCGACCTCTGACCAACCAAATGCAGCTTAATAGCCGACTTGTCAACTGCGCACCCACCCCGAATTGCTGTATATGTTCATGTAACTTGTATGTCAATCCATTTACTCTTTGAACAATATTTGCCAAAGCATGTTGGAAACATCAGGGGTAATAAAATTGAAATAACAAGAAAACTTTTCACGTCCCTTGGAAATCTGATAAACCAGTTACATGCCAGGAAAGAAGATATTAAGAAGAATAGAGAAGACTATATAAATTGAATGCCAAAGAAACAGCCATTATTCTTTAATGCTGCTTCCCTTAGAGAAGGTCTACTCCCTAATAATAATAATAATAATACACTCAACAACCACAGATGGACGCAAGCATGACAGAACTCGATTACTGAATACCCAAAACTTATGTGAAAATGCACACAGACGACTGTACTGACTTACTATCTATCACTCTGATGCTTTTATTGACTGAATGCTGCTGACTGACTCCGAATGCTCGGCGACCGAGCCACTCAATGAGCCAAAACCCCCGCCAAACAAGCAGTTCACTCGTCAACCACCCCAGAGCCATATACATATAGAGAGTTTGGCCATGCTCGGAACCACTCTGGTGATGTCACTGACTGATGGGCGCCATCTTGCTTGTCTGATAGTGTCACACCAGAGCTGTCACGGGGGAAAACTTTAAAACTTTTGGTCTTGGATATTTTGCAGCAAGTGTATGACATTAGATTGCATTTTAGTGCCATCACATCAGACACGGGGAGTGAAACTTGAGCCTTTCTAAAGTTTTTTGGTATTATTTCTGCCAGGAACTGTAAAATTGTTAATAAGATAGCTCATCCTATTAGCGAAGAACAATTTCTTTATACTTCAATTTGGTTTGTCATCAAAGGAGGTGACAGCTGAACATGCCAAATATTTTATATCTTTTCAGGAAGGCAAATATCTGAAGCATGTGCCAAAACTCACTGAAAGTCATGTAAATCCATCTCATTTTGAGAAAATGAAAGTATCAGGTGCTTTAAATTTCTTTAGCAATTTGGTAAAAGCAGGACTTCATCACTTGTTGAACGCAAAGGATACAGTAAAGACTTACAACAGCTTGGTTCATTGGTCTGATAAATAAGTGATTCGATTTAATGTCAAGCAGACATCCAATCATGGCACTAAGATACGTTAATGAATCCTGTTGTAAGCAAGCTATACTGCATCTTGAGCAAGTTGTGAGAGTGTTTCATGAAATATGTATTGGAATTAATGCACAGTGGAAGCCAGTTCAAACTGGAGTGATATTGTCTACCACTTCCCATCTTAATCTCCAAAGTAATTATTTAGCCATAGGTCACAGATTTTTACTGACATCCACATTCACTCAAAATTGTCTAGAAAACTTGTTTAGCTCCATACGACTGAATTTCTTAAATGCATAATTTCTTAAATGCTCCAGTGCAAGTAATTATAATGTAGATGACCGCAAGTTTCTAGCTGATTTTCTTAACAAGCCAAATGTTGAAACAAATGGTGATGATGAAAATAAAACTGAGGAACCTGATTTTGACCAATTCTCAGGTGACTATTTAATTAATCAAGCAGAACTGAGCAGCCTACACTATAATGCTGGTTACTGCATAAAAAAGGTTAAAAAGTCAAATAACCATTGTACGTTTTATCTTCAAACAATAGAGAGCAACCAGTCAACACAGACAGATCCTTCTCAAAGGTTGACTCAATTAAAAGAATGTAGAGAAAACGCCTAGTTTATAACACAGATGCCTGCTTCAGTTTATTTCAGAATGCAGAAAATATTGTTATGGCAAATGAAAATAGTTCTGGAAACAAGCAATTTATTAAGACAACTAGTGCCTTCGGTAAACACTCGGACAAAAAACAACCTTTCCTTCTTGCCATGACATTAAGCGTAGACTCCTAAAATTTTTCTTCACTTTAAGATTACAAGAGAATATTCGAAAGGCTCGGTCGTACAAATCAAAAGGAAGTGAATTAGGGAGTAAGAGTATGATGATGAGAAAAGCTGTAATGAATATAGGTAAACAGTTAATTTTGAAACTATGTTTAATATTTCATAATACTTGTTATGTATTTTAAAGTTAAAACTGTAACTAAGTTATAAACTATCATGAGTGTTTTAACAAACTTCTTAATGGTTGATAGAAAGCTTAAGTTAACAATCAGCAGCATATGATAAGAGAGAGAGAGAGAGAGAGAGAGAGAGAGAGAGAGAGAGAGAGAGAGAGAGAGAGAGAGAGAGAGAGAGAGCTGAGACATCGCTCGGGTGGATGAGCGTGGCTGAACAGGACAGGAGCAAGATGGCGCCCTGTCAAAAGGTTGGCCAAACTCTCTCTCTATATATGGATCTGAACCACCCATTCTCTCTCTCTCTCTCTCCCCTATAGTGGTCTTGACAATTCCACATACCAGCCTTCAACAACTATTGAAGTGATTGATTCTACATCAAAGCAATAGAGGGGCCGAGACCCCTGACATCATGAGCTCTAGGATCATACCTAGCTGTCATCTATATTAGAAGAAATATGCACTTCTGATAACCTCCCTTAGCCAGAAGGAGATGGTATTCTTGGACACTTCATTCTTGTTCCAGCCCGTAGTATAACAAAAAGCCTTCAAAACCCAGGTCTGAGGTATCGAATTCTTTTTAGATAGTAGCATAAAGCCTGAACTGGATATAAGAGCATCCACTAGGATCATCACCTACAAAATCTGCAAGGGACAAAATTGAAAAAGCCTTGAATCTGTGATCAGGAACAGATGGATTCGGAGTCTTAGCCACAAATTCCAGGACAAATTCGAAAGACACTAAACTCCAGCCCCTCGAGTGTTTTACCTCTATAGAGAGGCCATGAGCTTCCCCCACTCTTTTGGGTGATGCTAAGGCAAGTAAAAATACCATCTTGAGGGTTAACATCCTACCCGAAGAACCCTGTAAAGGCTCATATGGGGTATGACTAAGGCTGCTAAGAACCAGCATCAAATCCTAGTTAGGAGGCTGGAGTTCCCTAGGTGGACAGGATAGTTCAAAGCTTCATAAGAGCATAAGATCTCACATGAGGAAGAAAGTTCCACTCCTTTCAGATGAAGAACTAGCTCTAAAGTGGCCCTATAGCTCTTAACAGCTGATACAGAAAGGAGCTTTTTCCTACATAGGAAAATGAGGAAATCAGCTAATTGCTGAATAGAGTTCCGACTGCAGAGAAACCCCATTGACAACACCAATCAGAGGGGACTGCCCACTTCCTTTGATGCAAGGCTGTTGATGATTTCCCAACACCCAGACATCTCTGACATTGCCTGCAAGGAAAGCTGCTTGCTTGCAGAAAATATTGGATAGTCTCCAACCATGAAGAAACAGGGACTTGACAGACTGATGATATCTTTCAACATGGGGCTGGCAATGAAGATTGTGCCAAGGAAGAACCTTTCTTGGAGCTTCTGTCAGCAGAGCCAGAGGGTCGGGGTACCACTTGGCGTGCAGTCACAAGGGAGCCACCACAGTCATCCTAATGTTCCGGGGGGTCATTACCCTGTTGATCACCTGACAAATCAGGAAAAAGGGTGGAAAGGCGTAAATATCCAGGCTGTCACATGGATGTTGAAGGGCGTTCTCTGCCGCTGCCAAAGGGTCTGGAACTACTGAGAAGAATACTTCCTGTTTCCTGTTGAAATAGTTGTTGAATAAATCCACCATCGGTGTTCCCCAAAGGAGAAACACCCTTTCCGCCACCACCTGGTGCAATAACCACTCTGTTCCCAAGACTTGATTCTGATGACTCAATTTGTCTGCCACTTTTTTTAACGTACCTGGCTAACAGAACTACCAAGTGGTTTATTGCCCATTGATGTAACTGGCTGTCAATTTTTGAAGATGGTGAGAGGCTAGCACCCAATGTTTGATTACATGAGCCATCACCATGGTGTTGTCGAACATCACGACCATGGAATGACCTGCTACCTAATCCTGAAACTCCTGAAGGGCTAAAAAGGCCACTTTTAATTCTAGGACACTGATATGAAGATGTTTTTCTTCTGAGCTCCTAATTCCTAAAGTTAGAAGATCTTCCATATAACCCCACCACCGTTCGGTCAAAGCGTCAGAGAAGAGAAGAATCTATTAAGAGGAGCACAAAGGGTCATCCTTACTGTCATGTCCCTGTCGTCCAGCCACCATGCCAAATCCTGTCTCACCTCCTGTGATAAGGGGACGCGGGAAAAATGGAGAACCTGTCACTGGGGACCAAAACGCCTTCATCTTCCACTGTAATGAGTGGAGATGAAGTCAGCCGTTTCTCCAAAGATGACAGGTGACCTTGAATGACTTGCCACTAAAGTGCAGGCTGTTTCAGTTTTGATAAGAATGACCTCATGACAGTCTTGAAGTTCTCTATTCTCGGATCTGAAAAAAACTCTCAAAGCGACCGTGTCTATCAACATACCCAGGTAAAGAGTCCTTTGGCTGAGGACCAGGTACGACTTCTCCAAATTTATCTCAACTCCCAGGGTGAAACAAAATTGTCTCTGTCCTGGATGAACTTCACTTGAGAAATTGCCAGAGGTATCTGAGGATGCAAATCCCCTGAGAATTAGCGCGAGTCAAAACCAGAGTGAACACCCTTGTGAACATCTAAGGAGTGGTTGAGAGGCCAAAGCACAGGAATTTGAACTGATAAATCATCTCTCCCAGAACAAATCGAAGGAACTTGAGATGGCTGGAGAACCGGGATCTGGAAGTAGGCATCCTTCAGGTCTATTGTTAACATGGAGTCGTTCTGTCTAATGGCTGCTTGAACTATACAGGGAATTTGCATTTTCAAATGAGTCTTCCTGTTGAAAAGATTCAGGGTTAATAGATTTATAACTGGCCTCCAGGCACCCAATGCCTTCTCTACCAAGAAAACTTGACTGTAGAAACCCATGGAAGGATCCTTCACTACTTCCACAGCTCCCTTCTCCATCATCTCCCTCACCTCGTTCTGGAGAGCCAGATCCTTTGGCGAGCCTAGAAGGTATGTCCTCTGATGAGGAGGAAGATCTGTGAGAGGAAGATGGAAATAGATAGGGAGTAGATGGTATCCCACCTGAAGAACATCTACTACCCAATCTTCCGCTCCAAACTGCTGCCAAGTCGCCCAACGGCTTGTCATTTGATCATATAAGGAACAAACCTTGATCTTAACGTAGGGAAGACTTAGTCTTGGAGGGAGGATAAGAGTCTTAGAACTGACTGGAGGTTCAGACTACCTGGGCTCACTTCCTGGCCAAAGGTAGGTCATAGGAAGGAGTCGTAAGCCTCTGATCTGTTGACTACATGTCTACTGAACAGCCAGATGTCTGGGCTAATAGATATATACATACATATCTACATTCTGTCTTGAGGATGTTAAAGAACTGTCACAGACAACAAAACATATTAGCCACCAACCTTGTTTGTAGCCAGTTCCTCTCCCCCCTTGTATGAGAAAGGTATAGGACCTGCTTCTATAAAGAATTTTTATAGAGCAGGAACAAACATCTTAAACTAATACAGAATGGAAGCTTACTAACCTGTATTAACCAGTTCCAGCATATGACAATTATTCTCTCTACTGTCCACTGGTAGTGAAGAAAAAGAAAGAGAAAAGAAGACCAGTCACCTCATTCACTCTCACTTTCATATCCAACATCTCAGGAAGATACAAATCGTCCTGCCAGGGGCACTGGATGAGTTACAGAACTTGTTGAACAGCCACCACCGGACCCAAGGAAAAAGTGTCTAAGAACCTGTGTGTAACATCCTGTAAATAGAAGGATGTGAAGGTTTGGTGAAGCCAGATAGTACCAGCTTTCAAAATCCTGTGAACCGACAAGTTCTTCTTGAAAGCAATGGTAGGGTCTAGACTCCTAACATCATGTGCTCTTGCATGCACTGTATCGGCATCTGAATGTAAAGCAAAACTAAGTTTGTCTAATCACTTCATATAACCAAAAGGAGATAGTATTCTTGGACACTACTTGTTCCAGCCTGTACTAACAAAAAGTCTTCAACAATCAGGTCTGAGATGCAGAGTCCTTTTTCGATAGCTATGTAGTGCCCAGATGGGGCATAACAGTATGTAATTTGTCTTGGTCATCACCAATAAAAGCCCCAAGAGAGGGGATTGAGAAAGACTTGAATCTGTTATGAACAGAGGGGTTCTGGGTCTTAGCTATGAATTCTGGGACAAATCTGAAGGATGGAACCCCAACCCCTTGTATGGTTAATATAAAAGAGAGTCCGTGAATTCACCGACTCTCTTAGATGAAGCCAAGGCCAATAAGAAAACTGTCTTGAGGGTTAAATTTCTGATGGTTGAGCCCCATAAGGGTTCATATGGAGGGCGAATAAGACTGCTTAGCACCATGGTCAGGTCCCAAGTAGGAGGTTTGCAATCTCTTAGGGAACAGGACTGCCCGAAACTCAAGAAGCATAGAAACTTCCCACAATGAAGAGGTCCATGTTCTTTAAATGTAGAACCAATCCAAGAACAGCTAGCCCTTGACGGATGACACCGAGAGTAGTTTCTCTCTACAAAGAAAGATGACTCAGTTTCTCGCTACAGAGAAAGATGAAGTCCACTACTTGTTGAACAGAAGTTCCGACAAGAGACAAACCCCTATGACACCAATCAAGTAGACCACCCATTTTCCTTGATACACAGCTATAGATGATCTGTCTTTTGCTCACAAGAGATAGTAGTTGACAGTCTCCAGATGTGAAGAGATACGGACCAGTACCGATTTACCAACCACTCGATGTGTGGTTGACAAAGAAAGTTGTGTCATGGGGGAATCTCCCTTGGAGCATCAGACAACAAGGATAGAAAATCGGGAAACCATTCTGCACATGGCCTAAAGGGAGCCATCCAGGGTCATCCTGAGATTCTGGGAGATCACTCTGTTGATCACTCACTAATAGCCACTATCATGGAAATGATCATTTACTGATCATATACAGTTCATGGAAATTTCTGAAGAGCAAATATTCAGATCAAGAACTGTAGGTACATCATATAAGAACTGCATGACTCTGTAACATAAATGTGTAGTTTGAGGACATGCACTAAATGTAATGGCCATCAGTTCATGAAAATGGTTTACAATTCCCAAATGGAAACAAATGCCACGTTCAATCATAAATCAGGAAGCCATCACTGAACAAGGAGGGATGCTTAGAATCAATGAGTCTTCCTACATTCCTGCCATTTGGATCTGTAAAAGTTTTGCCCTATGGTGGGTTAAAAAGGTTGAAATTGCCTACAAAGTGGGAAGGAGGGAGTAGCTGGTCATCTAACTTTTGCAATTCAAACTGGTAAAAATCATCTTCTGGAGCAAGATATGCTAAAAAAAAATTTAATTTTTATAATTTTCCAGGATAGCTACAACCTGAAACTATAAAGTGCAAGTGGGTTGTGTTGCAGATATTTTTAAATAATTAGGCTGGCTCTGCCTTTTCTATTTTCATATATGAGTGGAATATGGGGTTCCACTGCAATATGTTTGCCATTATTGATGGTGACTATATAGGTCTTAAATTTTGACCAGGAAGTTCTATCAATGTTTCATCTTGATTACCTACAATCCTGTATAGGGATACAGAATGTCTAAGGAGCTACTGAAGTTTTACTGTTATCTCCATCCATCTGTCTAGGAGAATGTGAATGATACCAACTGGATTTGTTTACATTTCTTGAGACCCTATCTACATGAGTTAACTCAATTACTACTTCCTTTTTGCTGGAGGACATTTGACATGCCCTTTTGTTCCCCTCTGGGAGGTATAAACCATCAGATGTGCTTGGTACAACAATGACTGTGTTTGGACGCCCATGTGTTGCAGTTAACCAGTATTGTACATTTGATTTGTACCTTCAAATAACACTTCCACATTACAGCTACATGCAGTTCTTACTGTATAAAATTCTTAAACTCTAAATTATCCTGTTTATTTTTCTACTTTCATATACTTCAAAAACTATAAAACTTAACATTTATAAGATTGAATTGTGAGGGTAAAATATAGTCTTTGAAAGTTACATTTTGCCAAAGTAGCTTATCATGGAGACATAAGAGAACTTTGTAAATAAGACCTCAGACATTAAATTAACTCAAAAATTTATAGCTAACCCTTTCAAAATAACAAAAATGTGTGATAAATACACTAAAATTTTCTTGCTGACTGCACCTAATAAATTTAACAGTGTGTATTCATTTTTATATAATCATATATGCTCCTCCACAATTTGTAGAAAGTAAAGTTCACGTAGCTAGCAAAAGAAAAGTGTGCATTAGTATGATAAAACCCATTGCAGCAGCTACCAGTGTTGGGCAAAAGTTATGTATTATCATTTTTATCAACTAGTTTAACAAGACAACTGAGCTAATTTATTCTGCTCACATAGGGGTGGCCAATGGACATAAGTAGGTACACAAAGTAAAGCATAGTGAGAAAGGGCCTTATGGGGATTCAGAACATAAACTCTTAACCCATGCACTGAGCAAGATTTTAACAGTATTGCATCCTTGAAAAAAGTACAATTAAACATTTCTAAACACATGTTTTAACATGTATACTCTAAAAATACTGTTTACTATCCATGCTTTTTTTTAAGTGTCCTTTTTATTGCCCATGCTTTGTTTATATACCTTCAACATATGTTTCATATGTATAAAAGCTCTAAAAAAGTAATGTACTATAACAATTAAACCCATACCTTACCACTTTTTACACATGGATACAGTACAGAATATGGATTTAAAAATAATGATTGTGTAAACATAACACAAATACGTAATAACTACGAATAACAGTCATGTCTGTTAAAACAAAAACATTGAAAGAAACATGAAAAGAACAAAATTACTGTGTGCAATGAATCCAACAAGCATGACCACATGTGACCTTCTGTCCTCTGACTGAAGAAGACAACTCTCACTGTCACTGAACCTCTCACTAATTCAAAAATACTATTTATTTTCAGTTATTTTAAAACTATTTAACATAAGAACTAAACAAAATTAAACAGGTTGTGAAAAACAAGACATGTAAAAGATCAGTACCACTTACTCTTGGAACACCAAGGATGTGAGCAATGATGTGTTCAGCTGATAACCTTGGCTCTGGAACCGATGCAGCTTTCAATTTATTTTCCCAGTCTATCAAAGTCTCACTGACACTCTTAGTTGTGTAGGATCTCACTTGTGTTTCTGTTTTTAAGTCTCTCATGCTTAGTGAATATTTAAGAAAACTTGTCTTCCTCATTAATAACAACTTCTTACAACTAAACTGTATTGAATAAGTTTTTGATCTATCACGAAAATATCTGCATGTCTGGTATGATAAATATGGCATTTTTTCTTTCAGAAGTTTACTTCTTGAAGTTCTCAAAGACTGTTTTCCCATCTGTGCACCACAGCCATCATTGTTATTATTTGCCTTTTTATTAGCATAAAATTCTGAGTCTGTCTCATCTCTGAAATTCTTCAAGATCAAAGATAACGATCTAATTGGAGAAAAGACACATCTAGAAGCAGAGTGGAAGGTGTACAAGGCTGGCAACATTTTTTTATCTGAAATAAGAAGAGTTATTAATTATCCAGTGACCAAGGATAAACTACAACAATCAGAAGATAAAGCTAAATTACTTGAAGTTCAACATAAAAAAGGTAAGCTGTATTAAACTTCTTAGTTTTTCTAATTACTATGGCAGCAAAATATCTTAATATATTGTGAATGCTTATAAAATTATAAATGAGAGAACTAATCTATTCTATATATTGACATTTAGCAAATAGGTTTAAGCAGATGAGGAGATAGAAAGTACGTATGTACTTTAATATTCAGATACATACTACTCTCTCTCTCTCTCTCTCTCTCTCTCTCTCTCTCTCTCTCTCTCTCTCTCTCTCACTACAGTCTCTCTCTCTCTCTCTCTCTCTCTCTCTCTCTCTCTGTACAGTGCATTAGGAACAGATAGACAATTTTTAAAAAATGGCTATATCTGGCAATTTCTGACCATTCTATATGCTCTGTGGGGTCACTAAAAAGGTATACGTATTACTTTGTGAAGTGATGAAGTGATGAGTTAGTAAAAAAAAGGACATTTTTATAATAAAATAAAGCTTTATATATACTTACCAAGAAATCATACAGCTCAGGTTTTCAACCACAGCAGCTTAAAAATTCAAAATTTGCTGTAACGATTCAACTATCGAGTGTAGGTGGTTTGTTTGTTTGTTTGTATGGCGTTTTTGCGTTGCATGGAACCAGTGGTTATTCAGCAACGGGACCAACGGCTTTACATAACTTCCGAACCACTTAGAGTGTGAACTTCTATCACCAGAAATACACATCTCTCACACCACAATTTTCTAACACAGTTTCTACTTCCTTCAAGTAGTGAGTTGCCAAACCTGACTTGTATTTCCAATGTGTAGAGTGTAAGATAGACAAGAGGGGCGTTTTATGCCTAAAGGCAAGAGAGATAGCGAAAGCTCGGACCATGACCTTTCATTTTCACAGAAGGTAGGATTTCCTCTTGTACCCGAGAGAGCTTCTGAAATCATGTCTTATCAAAAAAGTAAGCTAGTGCATTCTTTGACATTGGACGGGAAGGGTTCCTCACAAAAAACCAGCGATGGCTAGCAATCCGTCTAATCTTTTCGGTCCTCTGAAGGTAATATTGTAGGGCTCTCACCTGACAAAGAAGCCTCTCTTCCTCCTCTGGTTCAAGGATATCCATAAAGCTTTTAGTGGTGAAAGAGCAAGACCAGGGATCAGAAGGGTTTTCATTCTTGCCAACGAAACTGAGAGAGAGAGAGAGAGAGAGAGAGAGAGAGAGAGAGAGAGAGAGAGAGAGAAGAGAGAGAGAGAAGACAGCACTGCTCTCCTGAAGGTCACTGACACGTTTGGCAGTGGCCAAAACAACAAGAAAGAGAATCTTCTTAGTAAAATCCTGCAGAGAGATGGAGCGCAGGGGTTTGAAAGCTGTCCTGAAAGCCACTTTAAAACTATACCAAGTTTCCAAGAGAGATTATTAGACTTCCTTTGCTTAGCTGTATCAAAGGATTTAATGAGGTCATTGAGATCTTGGTTAGAGGAAAGATCCATACCTCTATGTTTGAAGACTAAGCTCAACATAGACTATAGTGCCCCTTGATGGTGGAGGACGATAACTTCCTGGAAGACCTCAGGTAAAGGAAAAAGTCTGCTATCTAGCTTACAAACGTCTCATACTTTCCATCAACTGCACCACCCTTGGAAGACTGTCCATTTGAATTGATAGACGCTGATGGACGACTGATGTCTATATACATATCTGGCAATAGCATGGACAACTAGCTTTGAAAAGCCCTTTGCTCTGATGAGACTCCATACAGTTTGAATCCCGTTACACCCAGAGTGGACAACCTTCGGTGAACCTGAAGAAAGGGGCTGTTTGAGAAGCGATTGCTTTTGAGGTAGAAGTCTTGGGAAGCCCACTAGGAAATGAAGATCTAGTGTTTCAGAGGAGTTCAGATGGGCTTTGACATTACTTTGTATAAGGGATGATATTTTCAAGAACTATTTCAAGTTTCAACACTGTACAGCTTCTGTATTTTCCTGATCATGAGTACCAATGCCATAACTGCTGCTTTTGCTAGTGTATGACCTGATTTGTTCCACTTGATGATTAGAGCAAAAACACGGCACAAGAAATTCTAAAGGGCTGTAAACAGGCCAAAACAGAGGACCTTGAACTAGAAAATCCTTCCCAGCTAAACAAACTAGAGGACTGTCCTAAAATACTTGTGGACTGGGACCTGAAAGTATGCATCCTTCAAGCCTTGGAATACTAAAAAGTTGCCTTCCAAATTGAGCAATAGTAAACCAATTCTACTATCTCCATTCCGAAAGGAGTCTGCAGCAAGGAGGCCATGCCAGCACACTCCTAGCAAGGAGGCTCAGGACAACAAGCTAGATTTACAAAAAGAACAACAATGATGAGGGTCAAATGGCAAAGTAGGATATAAAGCAGCCACATGCACAAGCACAAAGTTGCATTCTTTGCATGGCCATTGTAAGACAGATTTGTAGTAGCGCATATTTAGCAATATTGAAATCAAACAAATACTTATATGATGTGCAATACTTCAACAGACTTGCAGAGGACCACACAGCAAGACATCCACAAAGACAGCAGTCGAATAAAAACTTGGGTTACATTAGGTGAGTGAGGAATAACCCACCTCATCAACCTACCACTATTTACCAACTTGTTACCTAGCTTCAACAAGCAGTTCCTGCTCATGTTGACAAATACTTCTACAGAAAAGGTAAGTCTGTATTTCCATAAGAATAAATTAAGATTCAGACATAATGAACAACTGCTAAATACAAATCAATAATAGCTTCACAACCTACAACCTAGTCTAGAATCATGGCAACATACACAAAGGAAGTGTCTCTACTCAACACTGGCTTAAAAAAAAGTTATGGGTTACTAACTCATGAATGAGTGGTACCCAACCACTTCCCTACTTGCCATATACCTTGTTACAGTGTCAAAAGTTAAGTATATCTTAGTTTTACCAGACCACTGAGCTGATTAACAGCTCTCCTAGGGCTGGCCTAAAGGATTAGATATTTTTACGTGGCTAGAAACTAATTGGTTACCTAGCAACGGGACCTAAGGCTTATTGTGAGATCTGAACCACATTGTATGGAGAAATGATATTGTTATGATACAATAAAGTTTGTTCATACTTACCTGGCAGATATATATAGCTGTATTTTTCTGAAGTCCGACAGAATTTTAAAAACTTCCCGACACACGCAGTGGTCGGGCCAGGTGGTTAGTAACCCACATTCCCGCCGCTGGGAGGCGGGTATCAGGAACCATTCCCATTTTCTATTCATAATTTTTATTTCCACTGTCCCCCTGAGGGGAGGTGGGTGGGTACTTGATTATAGATATCTGCCAGGTAAGTATGAACAAACTTTATTGTATCATAACAATATCATTTTGTTCATGAACTTACTGTCAGATATATATATAGCTGAATCCCACCTTTGGAGGTGGGAAGGGACAGAATAGAAGGATTTTGGGAAACAAATGCATGCAGATGATTTACATCTTGGTTCCACCTGTTAGCATAGCTGGCTTCGTGGTTACTGCCACGTAAGTCTGCTTGTGCTACTAGAGTTGCCAGCGAGGTAGAGACCTATATAGCTGGTGCACTCCAGATGATCTGTCAACCGTGGGCGAGACCACGACGTGACTAGACCATATTGACCATACCATGAGGGCTAAGAAGTAAAAATAAAATATATATATATAAATATATATATCACCACCTGACCAGCCTAGCCAAAGTTAAGGTGTGTTAACTAAGGCTTAAGAGTTAAGAAGTCGCCGTTGTCGGCGACTCAACAACTAAAGATTAAGAGCCTCTTCCTAACCATTTTCTACAGGATAGGATGAGTGGTACTTCTTGCCCCCAAGATTGTGTCTGCAGACACGTATGGCCCTAGCGAGCAGCAGATCTCATATGCCATCTTCACATCTCGCAGGGAGTGTGAAGTGAACACAGAGTTGCTTCGCTAAAACATGGTACTCAGGATGTTGCTGAGTGCCATGCTCTGTTGAAATGCTTCCGAGGCCGCGCCCTCACCTCGTGAGCATTCAGATAAAAAGATTTCAAATCTTTGTGCAAACACAATGAAGGAGCATTTTTGAAGAACTCCTTAACACTAAAGCCAGGCTGTTCTTCGATATGGGCAAGTCTGGTCTTTTTCGGAACACTGCAGATTGCCCGAATGACTTCGACTTTCTTGAGTTTTATGTAGATAAAACTTGAGAGACCCGACAGGGCACAGGACTCTCTCTGGCTCCTGCCCACTAACTTGTGCCATCCTTGCTTCCAAGCTCCTGGCCCAAGGACAAAACGGGTTACCATTCTTAGGCCACAACGGAAGGGTTAGAGAGCACACCGCCTTGTGTTCTCTAAAGCCAAAACTTGTGACGATGGCTTAAAATCTCACTAACCCTCTTTGTCGTATCTAGGGTGGTTAGAAGAAGGCCTTCCTGATCACATGCAAGAAGTTAACAGGTAGGAGAGGTTCGAATGCTTTGACATCAAGAACTTCAGACTACGTCTAAGTTCCATATTGAAAGCTTCGATCTGGACATGCACAGTCAGTCCCGTCTGTACTAAAGTCAGGTGACCGACCAGTTGACCAGTCAGACGAATCAAGACAGCAAGGCTGTACCCTGAAGACCATAAGGCACTATTCTTCGCTGAAGGATGAGTGTCTGGACTGCCTGGGCGATTCAATCTAAGCAAACCTTGGGGGTGTATCAACGCAACCCAACGTCGTCAGCGAATCAACTCCTGACTCGAGCTTCTGGTGCCAGGAGAAAGGAGCGAGGAGCAAAAAGGCGATTCAGTCCCGAAGGAAGAATGCCTGACAGTCCAACCTGGTCTCATGTTACACGATCATCGGGGGTGTATAAACGCAACCGACTTCGTCAACAAGAAACTCAGGGTCTACTATATGTCGCCCTGATCTCGCACGAGTGTCTGACTCCGAGAAAAAACAGGTGAGACAAAAAGTAGATGATGAGCGAGGTTCGAGATTCCACAGAAACTCCAAAGATCGTGAAGGGCTTTGTTGTTTGACAAGAGCAAATCTCTGAGCCCAAAGGCCGTCAACAACATATTTGCGTATTCTTTAATAGTTGTGACTGCCAGCTTATCCCATTCTTCAGACGGAAATGGAAGACGGTAATCTTATTCCTGTCAACATCTCGATAGCCTGAACGTAGTCAGACTCAGAGCGGAGAGGTTATAGGTACCTTTCGAGTTAGAGTAGACCGACTTCTCGGAAAACGGTCCTTGGAAAGTGAACTAGGAAGTATGTGACCTCTGTGAATCCAGGATCCTGAAGGCCAACAGGGGCGATCAGCGTCATTGTCGCTCCCTGTGACGTCATAAATCCTCTTATTACATTTCCTAAGCGATTGAAAAAAGGGGAAAAGAGACTAAATATCCATCCCCGTTCAATATCATAGGATGGCGTTTAATGGTACCGATCCCGGATCGAGAATAAGGGAGCAGAAAAGAAGCCTCTTCGTCCTCAACATATCGAAGAGAAGAATGAAAGGGCGTCCCTAAAGTCTCCACAACTCTCAACTTACTTCTAAAGAAGATTCCACTCGGAAGTCAATAGTTGCTGCCGTCGACTAGAACGATTCGTACGGACTTTTGCAATCCTGTAACGAACCTTCTAGAGGATCGTTACATTCTACGCCTTGTTATAATAGGCTTTCTCGTAAACTCGAACAGGGACCGAGAGAAGATACTTCTTAAGATATGAGAGAGCTGTGGAATCAGAGTTGATCTGGACCACTGGTTCCCAAAAACTCGTTACGAGGACTGGAGGGACTACCGAATCGCTTTTACTTCTTTCAGATTAAGATCCAGGACATCTGAAACCCTATCCAGATGTCCGGCACCTTCTTTCCTATCACCATCAGTGATAAACGCACTGAGAGATGTTCAGAATCATTCCTAGATCTTGAATAATATTTCAGTTTCCCGTAGGAAAAAACTGTGGTCTGAATTGCAGTCTATTCGGGGAAACAAACTTCTTCAGGAAGGAAATGGTCCCCAGCAAGCTCATCCATTCCCTCCCCCGAGTATGCTTACTTCCCTAATAAGGCTGCGCTTTGCCTAAGCAGGAGAGCATATAAAAGTGCAATGTTGTGGTAGACTCGTAGTTCTATACCGTGCGGTAACGAGCACCGACAAAGGATTAAGAGATAACTCTGTTGAACATAGTAAGCAAAACGAATGCAACGTTTATTCATTCACGTAAGAAATCCCTCAATCTTAGGCTAAAGTCCGTGATTGTAGGGCAGAGATACAGTTAGTCAGGTCAGTCCCGCAGGAGAGACGTAACCGCCAGCACAGAGATACGGTTAGTCAGTCAATCCCGCAGGAGAGAGAGACGTAACCTACCGCGCATGACAGCGCCCGATCTGTTACTGGCTCGGTTGGACTGGAGCCTGTCTGGAGGACAGACACAGCGTGACAGCAGCAGCCAGCAGCTTACGAACGTCGTCTCTTAACTTTATGTCTGGGTTGCCAGCTACCCTATTCTACGAAGAAATAGGTCCGTTATTTTTTGAGCAGAAAGACTCTCAAGCTGGTATATTTAAGCGAAACAGAAAACGCTAAATATATACATGCGTTTGTGTCGTCAGAACACTACCATACAACGGTAAAAGATAAATCGGAAACTCCTGGAAGGCTGCAGGAGTAACGATTAAATGTCCTTAAAAAAAAAAATAGACAATAGACCTCTCGGTTGCCATCCGAAGAGGTAATCTACAGCAAGCGTATATGACTTGAACCAACCCAGGAAGTAAAATAACGCAAGGCAAAATATGAAATTATATCACAATAAAGTTTGTTCATACTTACCTGGCAGACATATATATAGCTGAATTCGGAAATACAGCTACATACATATCTGACAGGCAAGTTTCATGAACAAAACTTAAGAGAATCGAAGCAGTCAGCTCAAGCTTCTTATGTTACTGGACATAAGCGTTCATTGACGTAGTCTACAAGTCTATTTCTTGTACGAGTCTGCGAATGACGAATGAGAGCTCTTCCGAATCTTGTCAATAAGAGCTTATTCGCTTACGCAAAATCAAGTTAATGAGATGTTGTCAATGAGAACTAACCCATTTACGGGACAAAGAGATATTTTGTCAATGAGGGGATACCCACTTACTTGACAAAACGAAAGTATATTGTCAATGGGGGAAAGTCACTGAATTGACAAAACGTAATCCAGGGAGTCAAGCATTTAATTTTAATCCGATTCCCGTCTCAAACGAGGAAGGGGCAAGAATCCTGTTAAGAGACTGGGCTTACGGCAGGTAGAACGACGATGTTCAATTCGGCAGCGTAGTCCCGACTAGAAACTAACAAAATCTATCATCTGAAAAACCCTTTCAGATGGGCTAAAAAAGCTTGCAAAATTATCCTGGGAAGAGGAAGAAATCTCCACCAGCTTCCTCTCCCGTATCACAACTAATGCCTGCTAAAGCTTAAAATTTATTGGCAGTATGGCAAAGGAAGTCCTGTCTTGCGCTTTCCTGAAGAGCGTCCTTTTGCTTACATAACCCGTAACTGCCTTATCGCAAGTCTTGACTGCGGTAGTGGCAACTTAAATTTATTGGCAGAATGGCAAAGGTTGCGGTAGAGCAAACGAGATCTTCCCTTGAGCTTTCCTTAACTCCATCCACCTATGCGAAAAGCAATATTAATTGACAGAGACCTCTTGAATTCACGAAACCCGATGTCTTGCTGGGTTTCGAAGAAGAAGTTGTCTGTTCACTTTAAACTTCCTCCGAAGCACTGCCTACTTCACATTCTTTGCAGGTGAGGTAGAAGGTATCACCGGAGGTAGAGGTAAACATTATTTAGCCCATATCTGAAACAAGAGCTTGAAGAGTTCAACAGAAACGTTCAGCCAGGCGACACACCTGGAGTGCGCTGGTGCACGCTCGGCGTCCACTGGCGCGCGCTCGGCGTCCACTGGAGCGCGCTCGGCGTCCACTGGAGCGCGCTCGGCGTCCACTGGCGCGCACTTGGCGTCCACTGGCGCGCACTTGGCGTGCACCCGCGCGCGCCTGGAGTCCATCCGAGCGTCCCGGGCGTCCGCTCTCAAAAGCTTCCTGCTACTATGACTTCTCTTACGTATTTCTCGGTGGAAAGACGGACACGAGTTCAGGCGACGTTCGCCTTCTTACTTCTCACTGAAACGCATAACGAGAGAGAGAGAGAGAGGACGTGAAGCGTCCTCTTCTATAAAGCTTCTATTTAGAGGGCACGAGTCCTTCCGAAAGCTCCAACCCCTGCATGGGGGAGGACGCTTCGGAGGACGAGAAGCAATCTTTCAGGATTCGTGCACTGCGCACGCACTTTGGCAGTCTGGGGATTTTTCATCAGAAACTGCCGAAGGCACGCCAGATCGGTGGGGGTTCCTTGTAACCCTCCTTAGGCTTTTCGACATGCTCCCTCCCCGGGTCCTGGGAGTCAAGCAGAGGTCCCGGCCTAGAGGCGAAACGAGGCCGATCTGACGCACCCTCCACTACACAAGGGGTATCACTGCACTTACCTTGCTACCTTCACTTTTACTCTCTAAAGCAAGCACTTTCGATTCTAAGATACGAATCGAAAGAGTATCAGAGAAAGGGCAATTCCTCTACAGACACTGCTTAGGGCCCGAAGGCAACACTGCAGGGTTAGGAGTAACAATTACAGAAGTAGCACTTCACAGCAATGAAGGAGGAGCGAGCACCTCTCGTAGACATATTAATAGGCCCGTAGGCCATACTACAGGGTTAGCAAAATAAAGTCTACAGGAAGGTTAGCAGGTTCACTACCCTGACTTTTGTTACTGATTAATTGCGTGCATACGAATCATACGTCTTCCTTACGGAATTAGACATGTTTACCTGATTAATTGCGTACATACGAATCATACGTCTTCCTTACGGAATAGACAAAGTCTCACATCCTTACATGACAAATCTCAACAAAGAAGCAAGACCCATACCCCTCGTACATACCAAGTGCGGATCTACCGAAGCTTTCGGTAGCCACACCCTATCTTTGCAGACAACCCCGTCTGAAGCTAGCCTAACTAGATTCAGATATTTTATGCAAAAATGAATCAAATTCAAATCAATTTAAGATAGCGTATGCCTGAGCCACAAATCCCACAAATCCAAGTAAATAAATCAAAAGACAATTAGGATACTTAGCGGCAATGAAGTTTCCAAAATCCTAAGACGGAGGTACTGAAAACAAAACAGGTGTTTTCAGCACCAGCGACAGAAAAATTATGAATAGAAAATGGGAATGGTTCCTGATACCCGCCTCCCAGCGGCGGGAATGGGTACTAACCACCTGGCCGACCACTGCGTGTGTCGGAAGTTTTTAAAATTCTGTCGGACTTCAGAAAAATACAGCTATATATATATCTGACAGGTAAGTTTCATGAACAAAAATGAATTTCTATCACCAGAAATAAATTCCTTTGATTCTGCGGTGGCTGAGCCGAGAATCGAACTTCGTAACCACCGGATTGGTAACCAGCGCGAAATCCACTCAACCAATGAGGAACTTGTTACAGTATCAATGATTATTCTGACTTGCAATAAGAATGTACTTCAACATTCAAGACAATGGCTAGAAACCAGTTAGTTACCTAGCAACGGGACCTACATCTTATTGTGGGATCCGAACCACATTATATTGAGAAATTAATTTCTATCACCAGAAATAAATTCCTCTGATTCCGCAATGGCCGAGCTGAGAATCGAACTTCGGGCTACCGGATTGGTATTGGTAGCCGAGCGCGAAATCCACTCGACCAACAAGGAACTTGTTACAATGCCAATGACTATTTTAACTTACAATAAGAATGTACTTCAACATTTAAGACAATGGTGTGAACTAACAGAACATTTCAAAAGAACGCAAAGAATGAATTACCTCTCTATAGACAAATGTAAACACCATTTGTGGGTTATTTGGCAACATTTCTGGTTCTTGTTGGAAGATGCATTACATTACAATCCATACAATCCAAATTAACCATGCCAGTGTTGTTGACACAATTATCAGGCAAGGTTAGGGGGATCAAACTGGTCAGTTAGAGGACTGGCCTCAAGTTAGGCAAGGACTTAGCAAGGACTTTTCTCAGTAAAGTACTTGCTTAAATTTCAACCAGGGTATTCTAGGGCATAGCACTCCAGGTTAAGTAGGCTTAGGAAGCAGCACCATAGATAAGGATGTTCATTTGCCTAAGGTGTATCCCTGTCAAATGATATACGAATTTGGGCAAGCTTAAATGGGATGAGAGGATTTCTAGTTCGGTAACCCCCACTTCCCAAGTCAGTGAGAAGCAGACCCTATGTTAGGATCGATTGATTACCTGAATTTTAATATTTTCTTGCTTTTTACCATGCTGTTTTCTTCGTCTGGATTTGTTGAGATTACAGACATGAACAATGTATACTCACTGCCTGTCCTTTAACATTCTGGGCATATTTCACCCCATTTCACTCACTTTCCATAATTATTGGATAGTGGCACACTTTAGAACTTCGTGGATATTGCATTAAAAAATAAAGTGGATAATCCATTGAAAAATAAAGTAGAAATGCAGCTCATGGGAAGTTTTTTTTTTTTTTGGCCTGCAGGTTTGTGACAAAATGCAACTGTAATCATCATGTTCTAGCCGTGGCTACATGATATTCCACATGGAACATCATGGCCAAGTAGTAATTCTATTTGAATTCTACCCTAATCTAACCTGAATTTTACATTTAACACTCAATATAAGATATTCAGATGTTGTACGCATCACTTCAGAAAGGGTAGCCCATCAAAAAACTTTCACGATAACGAAGTTGGGATGCTGTGGTGGAAGGGTACAAAATGCAAACGGTTGGATTGTGCAGACAGTGCAACCCAAATAACTGATGAATTTTTACAATAAACTACTAGGTATATACATGATAAGACAAAGCAATGGGTATTTATATAATTAGACCTAAGGTAAAACTATGGGGTTGCTCCGCATGGGGTATACTACCTTAGAAATTAGGATCGTGTCAAGATTAGCGAACACACTATTTTTCAAGATATTATATAACTTTGATTTATATATATACATATATGTATTTATAACTATAACTACTATATATATATATATATATATATATATATATATATATATATATATATATATATATATATATATATATATATATATATATATATATAAAGATATACGTAATTTATATATCCACGCATTAAGCTACTGTCATTTATAATTCGCTCTAATTTGGGATTAATATATTTTCATATATGTTAACTGAAGGGGAATTTTTTAGTCGATATGACATTCATCGGCCCATTTCTTATCAACTAAAAAATTCCTCTTTGGTTAACATATATGAAAATGAATTAATTCCAAGGTAGTTTACATAGTTTTTATTACACCCAAATCATTAAAAGTAAGGTTTTCTTATGATTTTTTATCATTTTCCGGCTTATGACGATTTTTGGCTTAGGCCACGTCTCAAGAACAGAACCCCGTCTTAAGCCGGGGACTGTCTGTATATAGTAAATATATAGTAGGTAGGTAAACCAAAGTGGTATGTAGTAGATGGTCTTGAAAAATTGTGTTTGCTAATCTTGACATGATCCAGAAATTGACTTTCTGTACCTACTATAGGTAGTGTTTTGGTTGCTTATCAAGAATTGACCATTATGATTTAGCAGTCGACTGTAATTAACCTCAGAACTGATATAGGCTACCTATTTTTATATGATGGAGGAAAGACCAGCCTGCCATGTTGTTGTTATGGAATGATTCCACGCATGGGCAAATCATTAGGGAGCCATATGTTCAAGAAGGGAATGCCGGAAACCTATAGTAATAAAAGGAACTACGTATTGGGCTATTACCTAACCTAACTTAGTAAGCCGTGCTACTTAGCAGAGGGCTCTGCACCTCCAGACTCTCCAGTAAAGGATACCACTTTTTAAAGTAAATCTAGCTACCTACTAATAACTCCGCGGACTGGGACTGGGCCTAGTACTAAACACTGCGAAATACACTGGACGGCTCAATCTCTAGTGGCTATCACATTCACGGGAATGTTCCGTGCAGTCCATGCGGAGTTATTGCCTTGAATTACCTAGTAGCTAGGGCCATACTGACATACTAGAAGTATCAGTTCTGAGGTTATAGGTAGTAGTACTAGGTAACTATAGGTAGGTACTGCCTAGCTACACATTCGGCAACTACCTACTACTAGTACCTACAATCGACCGACAAAAAAATTACAGCAAATTCTTGATGGTAGATCTACCTTCTAAATACCTAAGCTACCAAAATACTAGCTATCCTACCTAGCAGGTTATTCTAGTTAGCTAATTAGCTAGCCTAGGTGGTAGAAGAACACTGCATATGCTGGTTGATCTACTTTAACACAGTACACTAAGTACCTAGCATGTTGACACGAATTTTAGCGTTTATGGATGTCAGTAAGTTGACTACTCAGAGGCTGGGGTAGCTATTCCGTCAACTAACTAGGTAGTAATTAAGTAGTAACCTACTACTAAGGTACGGAGACTCCTAGCCTAGGTGCTTACTACCTACGTTGCAAGTCTACGTTTCTACAGAAATTAAGTAGGTACCTAGTAGGTAGTACAGTGCACTAGCCTGTGCTATGAGACATGGGGTGCAATAACTCATAAATAAACAAAGGGAAGAGTAATTATGGAGTCAACTCGGAGGAAATAAAGAACGCAAGGTAGAAATTAGTCAATGGTCATAAGTAACCCAACTCGTGTAGACCACCTATAGCCTAGCCTAGTAGTAGTAGTAGTTACGCAGCTACAAAAGCTCGTGTAATTTTAAACGAAATACAAAAAATAACAGACTAGGAGAACTGGGGATATAGGCGGACGATGCTAATAAAGCCATGTTTCCAGCGAGTGGCGTTGATATTAAAATATTACCTTAACAGAAGGGTAAGAGTATTAAATGCCAAATGGAGGAAACGACAGGTCAAAGAAGAAGAATGATGTACAGCTTTAGGCCAGCTAGCTAGCAGACGTTTTTTAATCATTCTATTAGAAGCGAAAGGAATTTTGAGAAACAAGTGAAATTAATGTTGACAGATAAAAGGAATGATAATATGTTGAACATAAAAAAACAAAAAACAAGTAAAATATGTGTCAAAGTTCCTTCGGCGTATCGAGTTTTCTGTATACAGCGTATAATCATGACCACCGAAAATTGATCTATCTCTCGGTGGTCTCGTTATAATGCCGTATGGCAAGGTCAATAAAAGACAATGGCTGTGTGAGCCACTGCCCGTGAAATCTAAACTACGGCCTGGTGATGACCTGTCTTATATCGTTGCCAGGTGCGCGATTATGCTAATTTTAACCGTAAAAAAAGTACTGAGGCAAGAGGGCTGAAAATTGGTTATTGGGGTGCTTGATGATCGAAGAATGGGTGATCAACATACCATGATACCAATTTGCAGCCTTCTAGCCTCAGTAGTTTTCAAGATCTGGGGGCATAAGGACAGAGCCATCTCAATAGTTTCTTTTACAAGAAACTAAAAGCTAAGTTTGGATTTTACGCATTTTTTTTTTTATGGGGCGGCTTTTAAAAAAGTTATATAAAGCTCTATAACTAGCCGTTCTAGCATTATAATGTGCCATCAACTGTGTTGTGTACGGAGCAAGGAACTGTGAAGCTTGAGATTGCAGAAGGCAACGCCGAAATTTTTTCTTATCCAAGAAGTTAATAAGGATAAAAGATCGGAAAATAACAGTAGAGACCATAAAATCTGCTACACAAACTGTGTGTGTAAGGCTAGCAATAAGTGTTATGATTCATGTTAACTTCCCAATCGCTGGTTGTTATAGCTACATTGCACAACAATAACTCACGGACAACGAAAGACGCTGTCATCGATGGGAACTTAAAACTAAGTTCATGATTAAAAGACAGAAAGTCATAACGTTAATTTTCAGTAATAATACTAAGATTTACGAGAGTGTTTGAGTTTGACAAAGGCATGAGATTTAAAGGGTCCAACTTGTTTGTTTACAAATAATTATTTTAAGTGCTAGGTAGTTGTATTGTTTTTTTTTTTTTTTACCGGAAGTTTAGTGGTCTTGGAATGGACGCAAACATTCAAAATTAGAAAAGTAGGTGACGTGAACATCGAAATATGGGATAACAAGCTAAAATTGTGGTAGATAAGAGGATGGATTATACATTCGTCGTAAAAAAAAAAGGAATTACTGTCTTGTGTGTTAATCTTATTACAACACTTTCCAGTGTCCACTAGCTCGACGAGCAGAGTAGGCCTGGTGTGCTAGTAGTAGTATGCGATAATTGACTTTGAGACGGCTCCCTTGCTCGTTTTATTCCACCTTTGTGTTAGTTTGTTTTTTGTCTCTGTAATACCATAATCCTTTTACATATTCTTTCCTTTTTAATTTCCCCCTTCACCAGATCCGTAAATAAAAGTGTAGTAGCTATCAATTCCTCTTTATTTTCTCATTATATGCTGGGAAGTATAGTGAGAAATTTTTTATTATTTTTTTTAGCCTGTTCCTACCATTTAATTCTAGCGTGCCAAGTCTAGCCCTACCGATCCTCATTGTTTTCTGTGTTAACAATACCAGATTTCTTCTCTTGTGTTTTCTTTAAATTTTCTGTAGCTTTTTAATGTTGTTTTGTCATTCATTTCTCTCTGCCATTCTTGTATGTCCCAGATATTTTTTATTTCTTTTAAATGCTTACCTTTAAGCGATGTTTAATTCTTTCATTTACTGTTTTACTTGCAGAATCCAAGGGGTTTTCGTATTGATCCATGGTTATCTCGTATAGGAGCCTATTTCCCCCACTCTCAAGTGTATGTTTCAGACAGAATAGTTTATTCTTCATATCTCTTGATTGGCAGGAAGGGGTCCCTATTTCGGATCTTAACGCACAACTTCCTGTATAACTTGGTGCTTTCAGAATTGGTTATAATATTTGATAGACTACTGTTTGTAGTTCATTTATGGTTTTCTTGTCGAAATGTTGGAGTGCGCCGGAAATGTAAGGTAAAATTGTGATTTGTTTCATCGCTGACTGTAAACGACTACTCACCTGCAAGTGCAGAGATCTGGGAGTTGATGAACTGCAGTTCTTTGAAGAGCGTAACTCATTATAGCCGCAAGTTGCACCAGCCAGCTGTTGCTCGAAATTACTGTTAAGCGTGACTATACTACAGTAAGGACAATTACAGGTGAACACTGGCGACGAAGTGAGTGAACTTAGAAGCAGTGGAGGCACCGACCACTCAGAATTGTAAGATAAGTTATATACAACATTTTCAAGCCAAAAGAGATATTGCAATATTTTAATAATTAAATCTTAAGGATAAACTACCTTCAGACCTTTTTCTCTGGCATCACCTACTACGTATATTTACAAGCTTTATTGGCCTGTCAAAGCGGTCAGTCCCAGATAAGATCTTCCGAAATTATGACATTTCTCCTCGTACTGGTTGCTTGCTGGCCAAGCCAACCAGATCGCCGATTTTACAACAAATAGAGGAACGTAATACAGGTAGGAGATTAGAAAATTTTAGTGTTCTTGGTACTTTGGGAGAAGAATCATTACAGAGAATCTCTGAGTTCATAGAAATATTTATTTTTTTAGGAAACCAGATCTTAACCTTGACAATTCATCTACTCCCTTGCTTTTAATATAAATCGATCAATACTTCATCCATAGTGTAAACTTTCTATCTTTGTCTTCCCACCAATTTATTTATAATATTCTATTGTAATTCTCTTTAAAGGTTTTATCATTTATTTTATTGTTGCTACTTTTTCTCACTTTTGTCATCCAATAATGATAGTGTAATCTTTTAACTACTAAAATACTGTCAGGTCTATTTTAGGCTTGTTATGAAGAAACAACGAACCGCGTCGCAAATGAAATGTTGTGGTACCTAACCTGCGCTCTTCTTTTCCTACTGAGACTGAGATTTTCAAAACATTTATATATATATATATATATATATATATATATATATATATATATATATATATTATATGTGTGTGTGTGTGTGTGTGTGTGTGTGTGTGTGTGTGTGTGTGTGTGTGTGTGTGTGTGGTGTGTGTGTGTGTATTTAACAGTGCAACAAGAAAGCAGCATTGGTTCACTCACGGAATCATGGAAAGGGAAAGTAGCCTTGTGTAAGACTAATTGTCAACGCCGGTAGTTTTTTTTTTTTTTTTTTTTTAAACCGTCAAGGTAATCCTCTTAATATCTTGGTGAAAAACAGTTTAGGATTGGCGTTGTGAGAAACGGGTAGTATTCGGCAGGCGTCCATGTTAAGTTCCAAGATTATGACGTAAAGCATTGTGTGTTTACATTTCCAAGGATTCGACGTTGTACTGCAATACTTCTTTCGCAAGCCACTTTTCAGACGCCTTGCAAAATCATTTCGGCGTTTACAAAAGAATTCTTGGCCTATAGCAAACTTTGTTTGCCCGGAGTTATCACTGTAAGAATATCACGCGCCTCGTTGTTCTCTGACTAACTGTGAACTTGAATCAAATCATTATTTCTTACTTTATCTTATAGGAAGGTATACCATTCTTTCCTTATTCTTTGCATTTTCGTGGCAGACTTCAAGCGACTTTTCATCTTATCAGACAATAGGCTGATATAAATCTTCGTACAAGTTCTTTCCCAAATACTCAATTTCCCTTGACAAAACAAAAAATATTAACTTTTTTATAATTATGATAGATTCTTCATGACAATCTTCTTTTGACCTTATTAATCCCCTGTATAGCAGGATCGGCCCGCTCCTTCATAACAATAATGAATGCAATTTTTATGCTGGACCTGGTTTGTTTATCTTATCGTTGTGAATGGATGTCACAAAGAAACCGCCTTTTATCATTATTTGCCTTTGATAACAGATGCCATTTTATACGTTCGTTCAGTACAGTCGTTCTTTATTAAAACCAGGCTAGTCAATTGGTTTTCTTCCCTTCGCTAAACGGTGCACAGAAAGGATAAATAATCTAAGTCAGTGGACCTTGTGTTGTTATATGTCATCGTATTTGAGAAAGAAGCCTGAAAAATAAATGGAACGTAAGACGAATAATTTTGGGGGGTTAATGTCGTTTCATTCGCAGCACCGTCTCAGATGCGGGAAGTTACATTATTATTAAGTATATAAAAACTAAACTGTTCTTCCAACCATAATCCATTGTATATACCTTGCCAACCACAACGTAACGCACTGGTGAAGGCTGCCTTCGGTGATGCAACTGTGCCTCCGTCTTCCAAGGTAACCTCGAGAGTCTACTTCTAGCCCAGGGAAAGTAAGCACAGAAAGAACTTATTTAAACGAAGCGACCAATTACTACAAACCTGGGTGCGATACGGCAACATTTCAAGTTTAATTTACAAATTCTAGACTGTATAGTAAGTTGAGAACGATAAGAGGAGCTAAAGTTCTTTTAGGGAGACCGATCAGACGACTGTTAATGTATAGAAGAGTGAAAATTTGACCGTACATCGAATCCGTGTACAAAACAGATATTTAAAGAAATGCATTATGCTTTAATTTCTCATCATATCGTAGGCATTTAATTTGTTTTAAGTCGTGATTCATCATTGGCATACATTGTCATTAACGAAGTCAGTTACGCTTTCATCACCAAATGGCCTTGTTGAGCAGCTGATTACGGCGTAACCGCTGATGTTAGTGTCCGATGACGATGAGTTTCTCTCTTTCAAGCTTCACTGGATGCAGAAATTTATTTCTAAAAATTATAAAGAAATAAATGCAGTGTAGCATACTATTCTTGAGACGAAAGATCAACATATATCTTGGAAAATTTTATACAAAATGTCATTACTGTGCATCAATTTTTTTTTTACTCTTTCATTCTAAATTTATATCTTAAACAATTAATAAAGCAACGAAATCCCAGAATATGATTTGTGAAAAAATGCTGATTCCAGCAAAGCAGGGTTTAATTATAAATGGGCGAGTTAGCGAGACCTCGTGTAGGTTCCCATCCCATCACCCCTCCACATTTATTATTATTATTTTTTCATATTATCCTTGAATTAAATTTCTTTCACGATAAGTACTATATATGAAAAATAACTACAATTATTATAGATAAATACTTAATATCCGAAAAGCAATTATACAAATATTTACACTTTCGACTCAACGGCATTCAGCCTTACATTTTGGCTTAAAAAGGCATGTTCATAGCTTTGCACTTCTTGACCCAAAGCCAAGATAATAGTCTCGGTTAGACGAACAGTCCTGTCGAAACGGGTAGAAAAATTGAGCTATGACTTCTCCCCAGCGCCTCAGTGGCGTGGTCGGTATGCTGTTGGCGGACCACCTCGGTGACCGCGAGTTCGATTCTCGGACATTCCATTGAGGTGCGAGAGATGCGTATTTCTTGTGATAGAAGTTCACTCTCGACGTGATTCGGAAGTCACGTAAAGCCATTGGTCCTGTTGCTGAATAACCACTGGTTCCATGCACCGTAAAAACACCATACAAACAAAAATGACTTCTCCCATGATGCTCAGCAGCTCAGCGCGCATTGTAAACAAACAGAAGACATAAACGGATGGCTATGAACTGTGTGTGTTTAGGAACAGGAACGTTGCTTGAATATGATGTTTTAGTAAATTCAACCATATTAGTTTGGTCACTCAGATTTAATTTGAAATGTTTTAAGTCTTCTCATTATTGTAAGCAGATGGTTAAAATGGAGTGTTGTGTTGACTCTGAGTAAAAACAAGAACGGTGAAATAAAAAGAAAAAAATCGCTTGTGCGGATTTGATGATATGAGAAACTAGAATATCAATACAGAAGCCTAAACCATTATTACATTAATTTGGTGTGTGACAGAGCAGGTTGCTAGCTGTGACCACACCCCGACCCTTCAGGGTAAACCAGTGTAACATGGTAGGTTTGGTTGAAGCAATACTAAACGCCGATGTAGTCACAAGTGTAATGCGCCGATTTCATTGTTGCTTATTACAACAGGTTACGTCTTATTATCATAATATATATGACTTGAAGTTTGTAAAATTTGTTTTCCTCCTTTTCACATGAGAGAGAGAGAGAGAGAGAGAGAGAGAGAGAGAGAGAGAGAGAGAGAGAGAGAGAGAGAGAGAGAGAGAGAGAGAGAGAGAGAGAGTTAATTTTAGGGAGGGTGTGTTAATGCTTTTACTGCCTATAACCCGTTACCACATTCAAAAGGATTTATGTTTTACATTGTCTTTTACAAGTCACATTATCAGACGCAAATTTCCCTAAAAGGATCCATTACAACAGCTCTGATTTCCTAAAAACAACATACTCGATAGATTACCTTCCCCACCCTCGAAATATTTCTAAGAACAGTACTAGCCGAGGCAAAATGGAAAGGTCACACAGATTTCCTAAACTGAAGCTTCATAAAGGAAGAAGAAGAAGAAGAAACACAGAGTAATGAAAAAAAAAGAGAAAAATGTGCCTAGTCTAAAGTGACAGAGAGAAGGAAACAGGGGAGCCTAAAACCCTCTAAAACCTACAGTGGAAGATTATTAAAGTAAATATCAGGGAAGGGAAATAAGTTTGATTCAGCGTAGGAGATGCCCCTTTAGTTTTATGTCTCAACTGTAGGTAACAGCATTAATTGATAACTAATTTTGGAACATAGATGGGAAGACTATCCAGATGGGTTTCATAGGCCTGCTTGTTATGAATTATGAATTACATGAACACAACGTATGAAGACGTTCCATCATCATCAATGCCTGAGCCTCTTGATTCAGTAAATGAACTTATTTTACAAAAAAAAAAAAAAAAAAAAAAGGGCATTAGCACTCATCCGTCTGTGCAGTTGACTTAGATGATGATTTGCGGATCTGAATTCACAAGAACCATCTGAATCTTTACTAAAGTAAAAATTGTACAAATGCCACTTGAGTACATTGTTTTCCTCTGGTTTATATCTCTCAGCGCCTTCTTTCACAAGTCCGGTGAAAGAACTGCGAGAAAAGGTCCTTCAGCTGCAAGGTGCTATATTAAGTATTATGCCGATAGATTGATTTCTTGTTCAGTACTTGCTGATCCACTCTATCAACATAACGTCGCTCTCTGGTCTGCAAGGGAGAATAACCTTCATTTCTATTCAAAATCGTCATATAAGGTATTCTTTTCCATTGTTGCTTTATTTAACGTTCCACGGTCTCTTATTTCTGCACCGTGCTATCTTGCCTAGAGATATGTCGGGTAAGTTTCCAATCTCTTTTCGAAGATAACATTCTTGCTCATTCACATGCCTAGTAGGCTAGTGAAAAATGTCAACAGACACGAGTTCGCAACACTGCAGAAAATATACTCAATCTATATTAACTGAGTCACTGAGCCAAGATGATCATTGAACCCCAGGGGGAAAAAACGTAAAAATAAGATCGGGGAAACAGTTTACGTAATACAAAGAGATATAAGGCAGGGCGAAAGCACCACATACTCATTCAAGATTTGAAATGTTATATGATGCACTATGGATTTATCGCGTATTTGTTATATCATCAGCAAGAGCTTAAATCGAATTATTATTATTCTGGACATACTTGAGTAATATTTAATCAAAGTGGTATAGCTATAATAATAACTGAAGTTCGCAAATGGTATAGCTATAATAATAAATGAAGTTCGCTTTTGTATCTACGTGAAAGCTTCTTAAGCAGCAGTCTATTTCTGATTCACTTATTCATGAAGCATAACGTGAAAATAGGATGCTGCAAATAATTTGCAGTGAGAAAAATGTTCTATTTTTGTCTTTTAAATGTTTTAAACGTCTCATGTCATGCACATTTTTAAATCTAAAAATATTGTGCTTCTGCAAGCGACAGACTGTATATAAAGACTTTAAGAAACTGTGTACTACAGTCTTTTATTGTTATATTGCAGTGCGAATATAAAGCTCCGCCAATAAATGGGCAACACCGTCGTCCTTGGCTGTCACAGCGGTCACATAGAAGAAGAATCGGAAAGCTCAGTCGGCAGTCGGACGTCTTTAGAGATGGAAGGGAAAGCATTTCTTACCGAGGAAGCAAGTTATAAGGCTCTTCAAGACTACTACGATAAAAATGGCAAGGATATCAACATTCTTCAGATGTTCAAAGACGACCCAGGGAGGTTTGATAAATACAGGTGAGCTATACCTAGTTGTTAAAATTGAAGGTAAGTTGTAGTAGCTACCTAGTAATGCAGTACGTACTACTGTTATGCAATTCTATCTGATAATGTCAGCAGTCTGCCTTAATTTATTGGTATTGAAATTGAATGCTGTGTTTACATGTCTATAGAGTTGAGGGTTTTATCATTTTCACATTTGCTTTAAAATGGATGTGTAGGGTGTGCCTGACCGGCACGTATCCCCGGTGCCCTTGTTTGACCTTGGAGACCTTGGTGGATTTGACAGCACGAAATTAGGTAATGTGAACGTTAGTTGAGGGAGGTCAGCAGTGCATGGAGCTGTTTACTACCTATTTGGCTTTTAGCTTTTCCCAATGGTACTATGGTATCTAATGACCTTGGCAGATTGTTTCAGGTGTCCTTAGGATGACACATGTTAAAGCCACCTGTGCCGGCTGGTCTATTGTCCAGTATTGACATTGTAGCTTAGGCTATCTATTATCGTAATAGGCTTTGTGATACAGACTTTCAAGCTGGTTTTAGATTTAAAGATTGTGATTTGATAGCCTGAAGAGGCTTTTCTTTCCAACTTTCTAGTTATGTGGATGACCTAGCTAGTACTAGTAGCTAGTACTATATAGTAAGCGTTTTGACATTATATTAAGGATAGACCAGTTAAATCAGCCATTATCATTTAGGCTAGTTATGTCCTCAGAATGATCTTTTTCGTTGAGTAATATAACCTAACCTGAAGTCTTCTGGTAAATTTCCACAAGAAAATAAAATTGTTTTTTCTCTGCAGTTTTTTTCTTCTGTGGAGTTTTTTCTCTGAGTGTTACAGTGTTATTCTTCTCTGGAACCTTCGGGGGTAGATCCATATTACTATTCCGCGGCGGCCTAGACTATGGCAATTCCAGTTTTTCTTTGCAGTTTTACCTCCTGAACAAGAGTTTTAAGTAATGTATATTCGGACGACTGTAATTAACCCCCAGGGGCTCGTACTAAACATGGCGAAATACATTTGATGCCCCAATTCCTGATGGCCTTCATATTCACGGGGACAAACGATGTGGAATGCTTATATAGAAATACCCCATAGGGATTTTGCCAGTGCTGTTCACTTAAGTTGGTTTGAGTTAAAGGCTCAGTCGTGGCAAGATAGATTTTCACTGATGAACAGCCGTACTTGGAAGGAGCGCATAGGTTGACCTATTGTGTCATTAGCAAACTTTTTCTAGGATTCTGTATAATAGGTCCACAGTGACCTGACCTGTCCCTTGCCCATGCTGCGCATCATCAGCTGTTAGACACCGAAATTTATGTTAGATTACTAAGATGTTGGTGGACAGTGATGCGCTGATTATAGTAATTTAGGGCTTTACTATATTTATTATTAGTGAGTTGTATGAAGCCCTTGCTACCATGACAGGAACTGAATGCCATCTTATAAATCTGAATGATAAGATCATAAAAGAATTATGACACTATCATATTGAAAATTATTGTTGACAAGGAAATTGAATTATAATGTATTAACATTTTTTTTATTGTTGTGCATCCTAAACTTATTGATATAAATGTGCAACTTTTCAAGGTTTTTGATATGTTAGGTGTTTTGATAAGGTTTACTATTAACCTGACAAGTTTTTGGCAATTTCCCTTGTACCCCCCTAAGTTGATTGGTGCTTGGTGATGTTAAAGTGTTCAGTATTCTAGCCAAATCTGTGGGAATTACTAATTTAAGTGTCAGTATCATTGGCATAGACAAAAATAGACTAAATAACATTTGATTTTATATACAGAATATGCTGTAATGGTGGCTGACATGGGGTATCTTTTTATTTCTTTTTTTTCTTTAATCAGAATCTTATCTTAGTATAGTTGGGCAAATTGTAGACATTTTGTGTAGTGTATAACTTACTTAGCTTAGAGGGGTCCTTAGTGGCATTTGGAAGTACTATATTTAAAATTTTCATAGAAAAAGGAAAACACAATTGGCCTATGGTGTCTTAGAAATTTACTTGGTTTGAGATGTTGCACATGCTTTGCTTTGATTTTAATATCTACTGAAAAATTTTTGTGAAAAAAATGTCGGGTATATCCAGTAGATTTTTAAAGCTTGTGCTAAGTATATCTTTATGAAAGATGGCAGTCACAACATTATATATCTTGTCCTTGTTAGTTTCATTGCTTCTCAGGTCAGTATTGGTAGAGATATCTCATGGTGGTAATTTGCATACTGTGCTTTATTTTTTTTCTCAATATTAAGCTTAATATCACTGTTAACATATCAATTTTTAGTTAGCCTATGCATTACCTTTGTGGTGATAACAGACCATGAGTCAAGAATAAATATATATACTGTATATATATATATATATATATATATATCTATATATATATATATATATATATAATATATATGATATATATATATACGTATTATGAATGCAAAATTGTTTTTTAAATCCACATGTGATCACTATCATTGCACTTCAGTATGTAAGGATGTACAAAATCACAGCTAGTATAGCTATTATTCTCTCTCTGGAAGAGAAAACTCTCGTATAGAAAGTTGTGGAGGAAGTGTTACATGAAACTCCAAGTTACAGATTAAATTACTTTACCAGGCTGATGGTTAGTATGTAAATGTTCAGGACCTCTCACCATTGAAAATTCCTTTTATTACAATAATGTTATTCAGATGAAAGGAATTGATTTTTTAACCATAGTGTGTGCGTGTTGGGTATGTTCTTTTCATTTCTCTATCAGTATGGCATAGCTTTCTCCTTTAATTGTTCCAGTCTTATTTACATCATAGTTTAACATCTGGAAGGTCAACAAACTACAGTGGATAGCCTAAATCAATTACTACTCCAAAAATCCTTCTTGTCAGCTCTATTTGCCATGGTTACCTGGTCTAGTCTGTGATTGCACATACATAACCACAAACAGCCCCCTAACATTGCTATGCATTGTGAGGATTGAGCAAAAAAATTTTCTTTCGTCTGTTCATTTCCTTAGTCAGTGGTACATGCATTCGTAGAATTTTAGGGACTTTGAAGGTGTATCTACGTATTTGTAATTTTACATTGAATGTAGGAAAGTTGCTTGTCTATTGTATGGTGTAGAGAGTTTTTTTTTTTTTTTTTTTATGAATGAAAATATTTTAAATTGCTATCATAAAGGCTTTTAGGATTAAATTTTCTACTTTTTTTTTCCAGTGTGAATTTGTCGACTCCAAGCGACGGGGAAATTTTGTTTGATTACAGTAAAAACCGCATCAACGATGAAGTCCTCAAGTTACTGTTTGATCTTGTAAGTACTAGCGTACTCAAAAACTAATTTTATTTAGGTTTTATTTGGGTGTGTGAGATGGATTTTATTTTAGATTAAGCTGATCCTAGGAAATACAAATAATTGGGTTGAACTGAGAATAAAAGAGAGGTCTGATATTTTGTCATCCACCCATAAGGTCTTTTCTAGTTATTGTTAATGGTTCCATTCAGAAAAAAAATTTAGGTGCAAAAGGTATCCATGCTAATAAAGGCCACAAAGTTTTGAAATTGAAGAAATTAAAATTACCATTTAGAAAGTTGCTATTTAATTGCACCTACCTTATGTATTTTTCAAGTACATTCCAAATACTACATAGAGTAGAACTGAGATCAGAGGTGTGATTCATAATTTGCTGTTTTCTGCTTAGTATTCAACATTGAAGCATTTAGAGGAGTTGTGTGCATTACAGATTCTTAAAAATGTATTAACAAACATGTACATTTTTACTTTTTGTTAGGAAATATGAATTTTTCTAAAGAACTTTGTAGATATCAGTAAATTTTGATCATATGGCAGTGTTAACATTACATATTTTGATATTTGAGATATATTAACAGGGATTTTTTTTTTATTAATAGGCCAGAGCTCGCAAAGTTGAAGCATCCCGAGATGCTATGTTCTCAGGGGAGAAGATAAACTTCACTGAGGATAGAGCCGTGCTGCACATTGCCCTCCGAAACCGTTCTAATAGCCCAATCACAGTTGGTGGTGCTGATGTCATGCCAGGTGTCAATGCTGTACTTGATCACATGAAAGGTTTTTGTGAAGAGGTAAGCTTAATTGTAAGAAGGGAGCATTTGAAATTCAAATAACTATTGTATTTAGTAAAGAATATATCTTAGAAATTAAATGCTAAAATTTTATATATATATATATAGGTCTGTCATTGAGGCTTCACAACCACTATAATGTATCCTATTTCAGCCTGTATTTGTGTACTGAGTAGACCTGATAGGATTTTAATAATCACCTGGAACTAAACAACATGAAAACAACAGCTTTAAGGATCCCTTTTTACATTTTTACATTCCCTGAAAAAGTTATTTTTTCCTTTTGATAAAGTTGTTTGACTCTAAAGGGTAATATTTGTGCTTAGTACAGTTTTGGCACGAGTGGAAAATGATGAGACTGTTTTATAACCAAAATAGAACTTGATCCTGCAGTTGTTGTTGGAGTTCCAGTTGATGAACTCTTAGTTCTCTCCTGTGCATGGGGCTATTTTTGTTTACCAAAATGGTCCCTGCATAGGCCCACTGGCAAAATTCTGAAGATTGATGTGTAGCTTTTTTTTATACTAAATTCCAAGTGTCTGTTTGTTGATCTTGTTTTGAAGGTAGGTACTGTTTATATGCTCTTTTTAAGAATCTGCCAACGTCAAAGACAGATGTTGTTATTGGTAATTTTGTAATACAAAACTTCAATAATATTTTAGGATTTTACACTGTAACATTCAAGTCAATGAGCTTCAAAGTATATCTACTTTTAATGCTACTGTACAGCTGTGCATTTCCATTAGCAAAAGATTTTCCGCAGCAAATTAGGATTTTAATATTCAGTTGTTTTGTACAATTAGTATTGCAAAGTTTTATATGAATGTATATGGTTGCTGTTTTATTAATTACCTAGTGTAATTTATGGTTCTAATGACTGTCCTATTTTCCAGCATCATATGAGTGATTTTGTTCCTGTGGATTTACAGACTTTTCCTTTTTAGGTTGGAGTATTCCTTATTGTGAGATAAGGAACACTACATATAAGGCTCTGGATTGTCTACGTCTGAAAAATAAAACTTTTAAAACTTGACATATTTTTCATGTTTATGGCTGATGTTAATTTGAAAGAATTGAATCTCTGTTTCTCTGTTTTAGGTCATATCTGGTAATTGGAAGGGATACACGGGCAAGTCTATCACTGATGTTGTCAACATTGGCATTGGTGGATCTGACCTCGGTCCTTTGATGGTGACTGAAGCTCTGAAGCCTTATGCAGTGGGACCAAATGTGCATTTTATATCCAATATTGATGGTACACATCTTGCTAAAACTTTGAAGGTAAGTTTGCATAAGTTTGTCTTAATTTAATTTTTATTTAATTTTTAACTCCTTTGTTTTAATTTTCTTCTTTCAGTCCAGTCAGCTCTTTTTATTTATAAATAAGTCATTGAGACGTCCAAGCATTTTTCTAATTTCAATTCTCATCTCCTCAACATTCATATATAACTTATAAATCTTGAATAACCACTTCCTTCAGAGCAAGTTCTTATGGCCAGCCCTGTAAGAGTCTAGAGACTACTAATAATTTTTCAACAAACTGCCTTCTCAACTCAAGTTGGTAATGTAATGCTTCCATAAGTAGTTTGCCCGGCAAGATTCATTTTCTTCAGTAAATTGCTTAGTAAGGCAATGGCGCACATTTTATGAAATGTGGCTTGTCAGAGTATTAAGACATGTGGAAAGAAGGCTGTGGGACTGCTCACTATGTATTATAATGGAGAGATTTTTTCCTTACAAACTAGCAATGTATTGAACTGTATTCCAGTTTTAAATTCAATACTTTATATTGATGCAATGCACACTGCATTCGTGTATGTTCAATAGAATAGTTTTTATTTTAGGTTGTCATAAATATTTGATAGTATTTAAGGATGAATTAATATATAACATTGTTGTCCAAAAATATTTTGGTATTTCAGCAGACATTTACTCAACCATTTTTCTGTAGGTTTTGAATGCTGAAACTACCCTCTTCATTATTGCATCAAAGACCTTCACAACCCAAGAAACCATAACCAATGCTACCTCAGCAAAGAACTGGTTCTTAGATACTGCCAAAGATGTAAGTTTGACCTATGAATGATCAGAGTAGTAAAGTTTCAGGTATAGTAATTACTCACGACTCAACTTTTTATTAGTTTAAAAAATAAGTAATATGTTAAACAAAAAATAATTTGGACTAAATTCAGATTACTACATATAATGAACACTGCATTATTATTTCACTTGAAAATTTTCATATAGAATTGGAGGTAAATAATCAACTTTTTATTTCATTTCAGTGTTTAGTTATTCCTTTGAAATATGTAATAGAAATGTTATTTGTTTTGTAAGTGATATAACTGATTCTTAGTGATTTTAAGTCATTATGTAAAGTACAGTAACATGGAAGTAGAAGACCAAAGTCTTGTATGTTGTGGTGCATCCTTATATTTTGTGTAAGATCTCAACAGCCTTTATCTCCTGATTCTAACTTTATTAAATGAAATTCATTACATTTACAGTATGCACCTTATCCTCATTCATACTGCTGTTTCAGCCTCATATGGTAATGGAAAAGCTGGATGAAGAATTTTTTTTATTATTTGTGAGCTTTACTGACAAGTAAATAAAAGAGATACAAACATCAAAGAACAGTTAGGAAATGGAAGCAGTTCTGTAAAGGAATAGTATGGTAATAGTACCTTCCAAAGCACTATTCAGTTAGAAAATGATAGTTTAGTGTTATTGAGGGAAAGGGATTTCATATTGGGGCTGTCTCTTTTGCTTGGTTACCTCCACATTGTACTTATTAAAAATTTTGAGTTTGGCCTGATTGATTTTTTGATATGGGAAGTGGATGCTAGTTTAAGTACAGTTGGAGAGGTTGGCAGTTAAGTTTTACAATGAACATGATTATTAGGAGATAAGATGGTGCAACTGTTGCCAAATGCAGCCTACATTGTATCAGCTTGTGTACTTGTAAAAGCAAGAGATAGTGTGGAAGCTTGTCCCCATCTCACAAGTCGATGAACTTGAGCATTTTCTTTTTACCTCTAGTTAAAATTGCGCATGAATGAATATTATTATTTGCTATTATATCCCTGAAGTGGCTTGAAGTAGTATCAGTTGAGATTGCTGCAGATTTAGCATCGCCATTTGTTTACAGGGAGATTGATGTTTTCTATTCAGGAAATCCTCTTCACTTCTGTATGCACCAAATATTGTATGGTATTAGCTTAAGGAAGTCTTACACATTGCTCCTCATTCCTTTGGTCTTTTCTTTGCTCACAAAACTGATGAACTCAATCATAGTACCCTGTGATTATGGTTGATTATTTCTAGTCCTGGCAGGTCATTCTTAGCAGGAAGTTTACAAATTCCATTGATAGATAAAATTTCAAGAATATGGAAGTAAACATTTACTCAAAATATTTATTGGAATGTGGTAGAAGTTGTGCATTTCAGGGGTACTTGAGACTGGGTAGATAGCCATCCACTCATTTTAAGACTTTTAGTTTTTAGAATTACATTTTCCATTCAATGAAGTGTGTTTGAGTGTCCTTTTCAGTAAGGTAACTTTAAAAATAAGACTGTAGAAAGCCATGATGCACAGCTGGCATAGGCCAGGGTTCGAGATAAGTTCATAGTTTTATGATTACCCTGGGGCATAGGGATACTAATGTGGTTGTGTGACACAAACCAGTTGCAACAAATACTTGCATATACAGTACTCTCTTCAGTTACACAGAGTAACACACATTTAAAGGGAAGATAAAGACCCTACCACCAACTACTATATTGGCAGGTATTTCCAGAATTGTGCTAAAATACCTTTTTCTGTGTAGGAATTCGCCATACTCTATCTGACTCCATCTTGCTTCCTTAATGAAAATTGTCAATCTTAGTCATTGTGAGGTGACTTCCTCATCCCAAAGACTGTAAAAGTTTTGCTTGTTTATATTCTGACTCAAGACATGAGGAATGTGTATGAGAGGTTTTGCCAAGGTTCATGGAAAGTGATATGTTTTATACCTATGTGCAGGCATTGTCAAATTGCCTAAGTGGTTGCTCATAAGCATTTTGTTTTGAGATTATTATTATTTATACTGCAATTTCAGTAAATACCTTTGCAGTTCATATTTCAACTAAATGTACATGGACTAGTAAAAAGTGACATTGTGGTTATAGAAAATTTGGCCATGTACTTCATTGACATTTTGTTTTCAGTTGTTGAGTATTAATTCTTTTCTTTATTATTTCAGGAATCTGCTGTTGCAAAACACTTTGTTGCCTTATCAACTAATGGACCCAAAGTTAAAGCCTTTGGCATTGATGAGGCTAATATGTTTGAGTTCTGGGACTGGGTGGGTGGACGTTATTCATTATGGTCTGCCATTGGCTTGTCAATTGCTCTTCACATTGGATTTGATAACTTCGAAAAGTTGCTGTCTGGAGCTCACTTCATGGATAATCACTTCAAAACTGCACCATTGGAAAAGAATGTAAGCTGTTATGTATTGTAAATTTTTATGACTTCAAGTATTATGGGCATTTGAACAGTAGGTTTTTGGCTTACAGGATCAGTTTTCTAGGACATTTAAATTTAAATTATATTACTATAGATGTAAAAAATATAGCTTTAGGGATATTTTCCTGACTTTAGTTGAATCATTAGGTACTTTTGTTTGCACAGGAACTTGGGTTACCTTTATTTCAGAAGTCACATTTGTACTCAGTATATTAATTTGTTAGTTGCAGTTGCTTTCAGAATATCGATATCTGTGTTTGGGGGTGAATTCCAGGCTGCACAGATGATTTCAAATTACTACTACCTATGAGAGTAATTACTAGTACTCTCACTAGTTTGAGAACTGTGGTGACCTTCCTTTTACAATTGTTGCATCACTGCTAAGCAGTCTAGTTTACTCAGTAGATTATCTCTTGCTGCTCTAACATAAAGTTCATTCATCAATAATAGACTGGAAAAAAGTTCATTCATTTATCAATAATAGACTAAAAATACTGAGACACTAGAAAAATTTAAGAACAGCAGCAAATGTGTACACTGCAGTTCTCGTGATTGTGAAACTTAGTGGAATCACAGATTACTGTTTTGCGTTAAATATGGCCAAGGCCACCATGTCAAATCAAAAGGACATCTGCTGTACATATGAAGAACACTAAACTAAGACTATTGCAACTTAGAAAAGAATACAAGCGCCTCAGTGGCATGGTTGGTATGGTGTTGGTGTCCCACCTCTGTGGTCGCGGGTTCAATTCTCAGCCATTCCATTGAGGAGTGAGAGATGTGTATTTCTGGTGATAAAAGTTCACTCTCGATGTGGTTCGGAAGTCACGTAAAGCTGTTTGTCCCGTTGCTGTATAACCGCTGGTTGCATGCAACGTAAGCACCATACAAACAAACTAGACAAGAATACATACATGTATTCATAAGAGAAGGCAGTATTATAGGTAATGGTAGCTAGCCAATCTAGGAAGAAGGTGGTTAGGAATAGTGAAAAAGAATTGCAATTACTAACTTGTAATTCCAGCTAAGATGATACACACACTAACATCTTCCCAAAAGGTTGCTGTTCTGAGGAATTCTACATTGATGAAGTTTCTTTCTAGATGCCAAAGAAGGATAGATATCCTTTGAAACAGCCTTCTAGATCTCTTTAATTTGAGTTTTATAACCAAGCACACCCAGGAAATCCTATCCTATGCTGGTGGTTAGGCCTTCCTCCTCTAGGCATCAATGATCATTATTTTGTTGGGAAAGACTGGGCCACTCAGGGAATAGTATTTGAGGAAAAAGGAGTGTGGTGGTTGTTCAACAGCATTCTCCAGTTGGGGATTGCCTCCTTATATTTTGAACTTTTAGGGACCAGCTTGGGTTACGTGTGATTAGGGATGGGTATTAATTGAAATTCCATAGAATGAAATCTCCTTTTTGTGTTCAGCCAATCAAGATCAGGTCCAGTGAGAGGACTAAAGCAGGCAGTAGAAGAGATGAAAGTTACTGTTAACCTTTTTCTGGTTTTAAGGGTGATAAGATGATAGCATCTCGGTACTAATGACTAAAATTGTTAAATTAATTCCATCAGTTAACTGTTCAAAGTAGAGACTACAGAGACAGTGCTAAGAAAGATCCACGAAGAGGGTTACTGTGCTAGCACTAAATTGGGAGATAAATGCGTCATTCTTGTGCACTCATCCTCCATGAGAATATTGTACATATTACATAGGTAGGTAGAGTTTCAATTTTGATGATTTTGTTTGGCCAAGCAATGGCCCTTTTGCCTTTTTACCTGAATTCATCTCTCCAGTAGGTGCACTGGAATGGGATTCAGCTTATAGTAGGTACTTGGTCATCTTACTAGTGGTGGCTTCCTCTCCAGGGGCCATTGAATTGAAATTCAAGATTTAGGTACTGCATGTAACTGTATAATCCAAAAAAGTTACTGCATCTTTGATCTCTGTAAATTTACGAAAATATTTTACAAAAAATAGGCTGAGAATTTGTTACTGATTTAGTTCTTATCTGTTTTGATATTGTATGAGCTGTAATTATAATTTTACAAAAAATAAATTTATTTATTATAAAAAACCATGTATAACTTTTTAAAACTTACAATTGTCTTGTAATAAGAGGCCCCACAAGGGGTTGTAAATACATATAGTCATTTTCAACTTCTTGCAGAAGGTAGGGAAATTTTTTAAATATTTTTTATTTCACCATTTGTATATCTTCCTCTTTCCATTGATGTTTTTTTCTTAAATTTGCTGACCTCAAAGTTGGCCTGGGATGCTGCATAATGAATTGTTACCCCAGCTCTTTAAAGGTTAACCTATTATATTTTAGCTACCACAGGTTTCCTGTTGCTCATTCACAACTATTCATGTTTAGAGCTGTGAACTTCTGATTTTGCAAATTTTTATATATTTTTAAGTCTGGTTCCATATGTTTCCCCCAGTCTGGGGTTTTAATGAGGCCCTTGATCCCTGCGTATGTGTGGATTTCTCTACGGAATATAAATAACCATATTCGCAGAAAATTTGTCTTTTCGCTGTATTTTTCACTGAGAAATATTTACTAATTACTGTCATATACTATTCATGATTAAATGCAATTTTTGTGATAAAACTTAAAATACTCTGGTATAAGCTTTCTTTTTTTTTTTTCTATCAAAATAGGCAGTTCTAATAATTTTTAGAAGGGTTTTAAGTGCTATTTGTGTTACATATTTTAACTAATTGTGGGTGATTGTAGTATTCATCCCCATAAATACCAGAGGCTGATTGTACAGATGTTGAGTGAAACTATGACAATTTTTTCCAAAAATAGTTTTCACAAACCGGTGTAACGGAGGTGTCCCACATCCTGATCCCTTTTGTACAGCAGTTAATTACTTTCTGTACATTTGTGTATCTGTCATTTGACCTATTGTCTAACACCAAGCCAATTGAAGTATTATTTACTTAAAGTGCTTTGTGTTTAATGTGCTGTTTTGGTGAGCTTTCAAAACTAATGCTGTCATTTTTTAAAAATTGTACGATATATAAGCAAGTTCTATTGTTTATTTACTTACTTATTGCACACTTTAAGTACTATTTATTTATGTAAAAGTTTCATTTTTTCACAGATACCAGTCATTCTTGCTTTGCTGGGGGTATGGTATCATAATTTCTATGGCGCTGAGACCCATGCACTGTTGCCATATGATCAGTATCTACACAGATTTGCTGCTTATTTCCAGCAGGGAGATATGGAATCAAATGGAAAGTAAGCATTAGGATATTTATTTGAATCGTAAACAGTAGTATTTTATTAGTATTTCATATCTGAATGCTTGTCTATTGCTTTAAAAAATTTATTATTGGTGTCTTGTGCTAGCAAAAGCTTATCTCAGGCTAGGTTTATGACTAATAATGAGATTTTCCGATACATATTAACACTCTCCAAAGAGTTTGCAGCCATGTGCATTAGAGAAAAGTAAATGCAGCCGAAATGTAACTGAATATCTTAAGATGTATGAGGACACCATCTCTGCAGATTCAAGTACTATCATAAATTATAAACAGTTTTATACAGAGTAAAATACTGTTATTATTACTCTGTATAGTGAATGTTTGAAAGATTGTGTTTTTATATTTAGTAAACGGTTTTAAACTCAATGTTTTTAGCTTGGTATACTGATGGTTAGGTGAGTATTTTTGTATTTATATTCACAAGTGATATCAGATGTGTCATTATTTATTCGTATTAATTTTTCAACTTAGGTATGTAACTCGCAGTGGACGTAAGGTTGAATATAACACAGGTCCAGTTGTCTGGGGTGAACCAGGTACTAATGGACAACATGCCTTTTATCAGCTGATTCACCAGGGAACACGTCTTATTCCTGCTGATTTCATTGCACCCGCGATATCTCATAATCCAATTGCTGACAATCTTCATCACAAGGTTAGTGTAATAATGGCTAATATTGCAATACACCACCTGAACACCTGAATTAGCCCTGGTCACCTGACCAGCCCGAACAACACCCCATAAAAATTACCAACACTTACATAAAATTTTAACTGCCAGCGCTACCAACGCTGCAGGTAAACTGTTACCACATCACCTGTCCACGCTGGCCGACAGTGACTACTCACATCAAATCGCTTTGTGTTCGCCCGACTGCTAAGACGTGTCTTACATCGGCGAACTTTGGTCATAGCCCGACCCCCACAGCGTTCTTGGATAAAGATATTGTCGACGCCTCTGCTCGTTTTAGAATTGCCTTGGTTTTTTCTGTGTTGGATATTGAAGTTTACGACTTGGACCGAAATGGACTCTACTGCAAAGGATTCCCCTCCAGCTAAGACGCCTTCGGACCTTCCCGACGGCAACTCATCGCTCCTGTACCACCTGCAAACGGAGGATGAGTACTCTCAAATATGACCGCCACTCTTTATGTATTGCTTGTAGGAAGATCCAATGTAATCTGGGTTGTAGATATGATGAATGTAGACTGGTCTACAGATCAGATGCAGTCTTATATCAAGCATTGGAAAGCTCTTTCTTCAGAGTAAGGCTAGGTTAGCTCCAGGAGTGAAACCCAAATCAGAAGTAGAAGTATCTAGTAACTTAGTCAGCCCTTTTTAAGAAACTAGAAGATAGGCTGACATCGAGTATGTCTGGGTTATTAACCAATTTAGTATCTAAGTTGAAGGATGATTTGCAGGCTCTCCAGCTCTCCTCCCTTTTCCAGAACAGCCCTTACGGGTGCTGGGGGGTCATGGAGTTCCAAAAACTGAAAGGGTAGAAGCTACCCTCCACCCTGGCGCGGATTAGGCAGTGTCTGCAGCAGAATTCCCCTAAAAAAGTACGTCTGAGTGTGTTATCAGAAGTAGGATCGACACAGACAACTAAAGTTAGGGATCAGTTAGGTGAGGTAAGATTCCAAGGGCAGTTTCCTTCAGATCCCGTAGGTAGTCCTGGTAAGCAAGGTTCACAATTAAACCCTGAGGATTGTTCATTTCCGGCCAATTCTGGGCCAAGAATAAATCTTTCGTTCCTCCTCCTGGGCGTCTGGACTCATTTCCTTTGGTGGGCAATCCCTTGGACACCCCTTCTTCCTCTAAGGTTCCCTTCCCTTTGGGTGTTTCATTAGAGCCATTGTCCTCTAACGCCGAACATTTTAATTTGGCGGAGTATAATGGAGACATTTTAGGCCTTTCACAAGGGTATAGGTCTTTAGTTAGCCAATGTTTTCTCTTGGGGTTTTGTAACATCCAAGATTATGTTCTAAAAAATTTCCCGGAATTCTCTAGTGATATGCTTTTGGAGTCTATTTTCTGTGCCTTAAAAGGATGACATTGTCGTCAGTTTCTCTTCCCCTGGTTTCGGTGAGTTCTGTTCCTGTTTCAGAGTTTTCCTCTGCTCCTCCTTCAGGGGGTTTCAAGTCTTCACCTGTTTCTGTTCCTCTTGAAAGTAATCTTGCTTCTAATTTGACTGTGTCACATTCCACAGGGTTTTCCAGTTTGGGAGAGGGTTTAATTTCCTCGCACCCCTCTCAGGTTACTCCTTTCGGTATTCTTTCTTCTTCCACTGGTTTCGGTGTTTCTCTGGCAAATGTGGTGGTTCCCTGTTCCACTTCCTCGATCGCAGGTTCCAGGATAGCTCCTATTGTTTCTTCCTCTTATCTTTCTGTCTCCCCTTGTCCTTCCTAAGGTGGAAGAGATTCCATTAGTTCTAGGTACCGGCACTGGTTCGGTTTCGGGGTTGGTATCGGGTCATTCAGATTTCCGGACTTTGTTGGGTCCATAAGGTTTCTAAGATGGGTCGATTATGTCCTTATGTTGCGGTATCTTCAGCTCCAGGTGTACGTTTGATTGGTAGGTCTCCTGTGCTTGCTTGGGAAAAATCTCCCTTGGACAGTATGGGTTTGGTTCAAGCCAAGTTGTTGAGTCATGGTCATGAGGCGCAAGATCTGCACATTTCAGGTGGTGTTTTGCCTCCGCAAGTTTCCTTTCGTCGTCCAGTTCTGTTTTTGCGCAACAATTTGTAGTTGGCACCAGTGTGGGTCTGATGTCTCCATCTGTTCATTCTTAGGCGTAGGACAAGGAGAGTTAGGTTCTCCGTCGGTTCAGGGTGGTATTCCGGAAATCAGTCTTTCCCTGCTTCTCCTCCCTCTCCGATGTATGTGGAAGATGGAGAGAGAGATTTTGCAGTAGAGGACTTGGGGTTCTCCCCAGTCTGTAGCAGGCTGTTCTCTTGTAGGAGACCTCATTCACTGTTTGTTTCCTCAGTCGAGAGTTGATGAGGAATCCTTTAAACTGAACCAAGCAATGTTCAAAGAACTGTTTTCTACCAAACCTTTGGTTTCACATCCGTCCTGTAAGTTGCCATGGTTTGTTGTGTTGAGCAAGCCCTGAGGGAGGCGGACGGTTGGTTAGCTGCGGCAGTGGGGTTAGATATGCAGGACTAATATTTCCAGTCGCAAACCTTTATATGGTGTAGCGGGTAACCCTTCTTTGGGTTTTAGAGCACCTCTTAATGAATTGGTGGAGGCACTCTTTCCCAAGGCCCCATCAGGGAACAGATTGGTGGGTATTTCATTGAAAGAAGCAGCCTTGCTTGAAGACACTTTCAGGAATCAATCGGAGGCGCTCTCTCATACCATGTGGATGCTTTCTGGTCTCATGGGCTTCTTAAAGCAAGACGGGTATTCCCCTTCAGATACAGGTCTCTTTGACAACCTGATTACATCGGTATCGATGGAGTTAGCTCATCAGGCTAATGTCTCAGCAAATGGCAAGAAGAGTAGAGACCTTTACCTGACCCATCTCCCCACTCATTTCCCAGAGATTCATAAGCAGGTTCTGTCCAGGGCTCCTCTTGCTCTCTGTGACACTCTCTTCAAGGAGGAGGACATCTCCTGCATCGTAAATTTTGTTTCCTCCGCTTTGGCTGTTGAATCTCGACAAGCTATGATTCGTGTGGCTACTCAGAGTACTACGTCACCTTAAGGTGCACGTATGTCTTCGCCAAGTAAGCGCTCCGGATCTTCTTCCCTGGTTAAGTTTCCCAAGAGTGTCAGGTTCTCTTCCAAACCATCGTCTGCCTCCACAAAGCCCTCTTCCGGGAAGAAGGGCTTTCGGAAATAGGAGTCACTGTCACTACCCTCGTCGACTAGGAGTCACTACCCTCGTCGACACCAGGAGGAGGTTACTTGTCCCCCTTCGTAGCAATCTGGGAGAAGTGAAGTGCGGAGAGTTGGGTGGTGGAGGTCTAAGAGTCGGGTATAAGATCCCTCTCCTTTGTGCCCCTTCATTATCCAATTCCCCATTGGTTCTTGTAAGCTATTTCCCGTCTTCCATCAAAGGGATGGCTTTGGCGACGGAGATTCGTTCTTTGTGGGACAAGGGAGCATTAGAACTAGCTCCCCCCACTCCGGAGTTCTACAGTCCGATCTTTGTAACCTCCAAGTCTGACAGTTCTTGGAGGCCCATTATAGACCTTTTGGGCTTAAACCACTTCATAGTTTCTACAAAGTTTCACATGGAAACGACTCAGTTGGTGCTGAGGTCAATCTGAAAACACGACTGGAAGGTGTCAGTGGACCTCAAGGATGCATATCTCCAAGTTCCAATACATCTGGAATCTCAGAGATTCCTTCGTTTCTCGGGTCCACTGGGAACCTTCCAGTTCAAGGTCCTCTGTTTCGGGCTGACCACAGCACCTCAGGTGTTCACGAGGGTGATGGCTCCAGTTTTGGTTATCATGCATTGTCAAGGCTTCTGCATGAGGAGGTACCTGGAAGATTGGCTAATCCAGGCTTCTTTCAGGGAGGAAGCTATAAGAGCAAGGGACTTCTGTTAAAGCTATGCAGGACTTTAGGAATCTGCATCAATATGCTAAAGAGTTCCTTGTCCTCTTCTCGGCGTGAAGATTCAGACACCTCGTTTGAGGGCTTTCCCGAAGTCAGAACGAGTCAAGTAGAGTGCTTCCTCTCGGACAGGGCTCAACTCGCGAAAGAGTGGAGAAATCTTCTTGGGAAGATATCATTGTCTCTTCTAATTTCAGGCTCTCGTCTCTGGATGCGTTCTCTGCAGGTACGTCTCAGGAATTGCTGGGACTTTTGGGAAGAGAACGCAGTGATAATCTGGGACAATTCCAGCCTCAAGGATCTTCGGTGGTGGTCAGAAGAAGTTCATCTGATTAACGGAGTAAGTCTGGCCCTCCCGATTCCGGACGTTCATCTGTACTCAGATGCCTCAAATCAGGGTTGGGGCGCAACCCTGGAGGAATATCAGGCCGAGGGCCTTTGGAGGGATTCGGATTGGGAGGAGTTCATAAATGTCCGAGAGTTAAGGGCAATAGAGGAGGTGCTTTTAAACTAAAAAGTCCTGATTCGGGGGAAAGTTGTAGCGCTCTTTTCAGGCAGCGCTTCAGCTCTGTCTTACCTGAAGAAAGAGGGGGGTACGAAATCAGCAACCCTGAACTAGATTGCGCAGAAAATCTTACGCTGGTGCGAAAGCCGCAAGTTCGCATTGCTTCCGCAATTCATTGTGGGGAAACTAATGTCCTGCGGTTGTGCTAAGCCGTGCGAGAGAGGTGCGCAGAAGCAAATGGACTCTAGCACAAGAAGTAGTCCTTTCACTGTTGAAAAAGTGTGGCCGGCCACAATAGATCTTTTTGCCACCAGAATGAATTACCGTCTCCTGGTGTACTTCTCTCCAGTAGCGGACTTAATGTCTTGTAGGACGGACGCTATGCGCCACCCTTGGGACAACCTCCAGGTATATGCATTCCCTCCATCTGGTCTCATTCGTCAGGTCCTGACAAAAACTGAGAGGGTGCAAGGATACGGAGATGACACTTATTGCTCCGTGTTGGCCTCAGAAACCGTGGTTTCCAGACCTCCTAGAATTGCCGCCAATCCTCCTGCCAGAAAGGAAGGATCTGCTCAAACAGCCCCATTTCCATCATTATCACTAGAACCTTCACTTGCTCAAGCTAGCTGCATGGAGACTGTGCAGCGAGCAGCTTGACAAATTTCTATGTGCCTGAGAAAGTCAACCAGAAAATTATACCAGGTAAGGTGGGCGATGTACTGTACATGGTGCAGGGGTCAAGGGCATAGTATTTCTCACCCTACAATAGCAAAGGCGGCGGATTTTCTTCTTTTCCTCAGAAAAACCAAGTCTCTCTTACTCTACTATCGCAGGCTACAGATCCATGTTAGCTAGCACTTTTAGATTTCATTTACCAGAAATTTCTAACAGTAAAGTCCTTCATGATCTCAGATCTTTTAAGATCGAACATCCGATCGTTCCGCTTCAGGCCCCCCATGGGATTTATCGGAGGTGCTAAGATTGTTAAGCTCGCAAGCCTTTGAACCACTGGAGAAGTTGTCCTTACAAGAACTTACCAAGAAAGTTTTGTTTTTCAATATCGCTGGCTACAGCTAAAAGAGTGAGGGAAATTCAGGCTATCTCGAGATTGATTTCATTTGTGGGGAAAGGTTTGCATCTCTTGTATCTTCTGGAGTTTGTGGCTAAGCCAGGTCAGAAACTAACCCCCTTCCGAGAGAGTTTAAGATTTTGTCTTTCGAGGATTTTATCGGTGACATTGCCGAAATGTGTCTGTGTCCAGTGCAAGCACTTAAATACTACCTGTCGCCCACTGCCAAATTATTGCCGCGACCGCGGTCCTTGTTTGTTTCACCCAGGAATCCCTCAAGACTGCTATCGAAAAATGCGATCAGTTTTTTTCTTAAGGGAAGTTATTTCCCAATCCCTTCCCAGAGACTATTTCGGATAACACTATTCCGCACCCTAGAGAGCATAGTATCAGGAGTGTAGCGACATCTTCGGCCTTCCTGAGGAATTTCTCGTAAGCAGGATTTTAGAAGCAGCATCTTGGAAATCAGTGTCGGCATTCAGTTCTTTCTACTTGAGAGATGCACAGTTCGTTTCAGAGGGGGGTTACTCGCTAGGGTCGTTCATAGCGTACATTAGTTGGGATTTAGTTCGGGTTCGGTAGGGGTGACGGTAGTTTTATTGATTTCTTGGTTTTATAGTTTAGTTAGCCTACTTTTCATGGGTTGTCTGGGTCTGATGCACTATCCTGGTAAGTATATTCTTGTGCAGTGGCTCAGCTCCCTCATCACACCCTCATCACAACTTTTGGATTCATCACTCACCTTCAGTGGACGTCAGGAAAGATCTGCCCTTGGAACTTATTCTCCATACAGGGGAGGCTAACAGCCACATGGGAGACGTTCAAGTTCCACTACATACATGAGAGGTATATGATACCACATGGGAGGTTTCGATCTGCCCTTGGGACTAATCCTCTATACATGGGAAGCTAACAGCCACATGTGAGGTGTTCAGTTCCCCTCCACACATGAGAAGTTATGATACTTCATGGGAGGTTAGACGTGATGAAGACGAGACTTACTGATTAAACTAACGTCGAGGTACTCGTTCCTTCTGTTTCTCTCCTGAGCATTGATTGAAGGTGAGTTAACGGTCTTAATCCAAGGTAATAGTTTAATGAGTTTATACCAATGTACATCGGGTGGTCAGGCTGAAACAATAAGTGAACCCACCTCCAATTAAATGTTGTAAATTGGCCTAATTCAGGTATTCAGGTGGCGTCTTGCAATATGGAGTTTTCATATTAAAACTAATATTGTAATACCTACCTGAACACCTGAATGACACCCACCCTCCTCCCTTTGTCAAAATGATTTAGTGATTGACGTGAGTATTCACTGTCGGCCGGCTGCGGACAGGTGACTTGGTAACAGTGTTTACCTGCAGCATTGGTAGTGCTGGCAGTTAAAATTTTACTTAAGTGTTGGTAATTTTTGTGGGTGTTGTATGGGCTGGTCAGGTGTCCAGGGCTAATTCAGGTGTTCAGGTAGGTATAACAATATTAGTTTTATCAGATCTTTGGACTGAACATTTATTGCTTGATAAAATAAAAAACACAGATGTTTGACATTTAAGCAGGTGTTAGCAAAAGAAGGCAATATATGTAGTGCTAAACGGCCTAGGCTTATGCTATGTGAGGGGTCAGTCTTTAACTCGGTTGTTCAGTTGTATGTAGTATATTATGCAAGTGAGTTGTATATATATTGTGCAAGTGTCAGTCTTGTCCTTGCTTGTTGAATGTATTTGTAACCATCATATTGATTTTACTTTCAACATAATTTCAAATGTGCTTGGAAACCTTGAGAAGTAGGCTTTTATTATACTGTACTTCAGGCAAGTGGTCATAATAAAGTGAATCCTTTAGTGGAAATCTTTTTATTTTAGTGTCTGGTTTTGCATAATGTATCATTCAAAAAGTTATGCTGATTATTGTAAATTATCGAGCTGTCACTTCTTAGCATATAGCATGAGGGAAGACAAACCTTTCCAACTAGCCCTCTGTGGTCTGTTGCATTATAATGTATTGTTACTTTATAATATTAATAATAATGTAGAATCAAAAAACCAAATTGTCGTTGCCGAGTTATTATCAGTTCAACTATTATAGTATGCTGGCACCTCAACTAAATGGGCAGTTGGGGGTCTGGCCTCCCAATAAGTAATGAATCTGTTAAGTAGTTACAAAGACTGGTAATACAAGTTACATTATTCCTCAGAACCGGTGTAGCAAATATACTGTAATGTGAAATCAGTCTTCTTCTCTCTTCCTTTACATACTTGTTATTTCTTTGTAAGTTTTGAGGAAGATCTTGTAAGCTGTTGAATATAGTGATGAATGCAACAGTACAGGTAGGAATAATAAAATATAATGAGTGTCATGTGTATGCATATGATTATGTCTGCTGATTTTACATGGAACAAATAACCATGATTTTGTACTGCATTTTGGGTTTCACATTCAAAATCTTTCATCCAATCTGAGTGTGCATGCTTGGCTTAGTGGACTAATAAAACAATATGTATTTGGTATGGCATACAAAATGAAAATCAGCAATAATAGTGCTGATAACCACGTATCGGCCTCCAAGAATCCATTTATCGTTGTCACTAGACAAGCCCCATAAAACTAGATCACTAATAACCACAGAATGCCTGTATATATATGTAAATTTAATTATCTTCACTACAGTACATATAAGTGCCTCAGTGGTGTAATCAGTATGGTCTTGGCCTACCACCTCGATGGCCATGAGCTCGATTCTCGGGGCATCCTATTGAGGTGTGAGAGATGTGTATTTCTGGTGATAGGAATTCGCTCTCGAAATGGTTCGGAAGTCACGTAAAACCATTGGTCCCGTTACTGAATAACCTTTGGTTCCATGTAATGTAAAAACACCATACAAACAAACAAACAAACTGCAGTACATATTAATGAGCATGTAGTGGTATTGCATACTGTAGTTACAATAATTAAATTACATGTAATATTATTAGTTTATTAGCTGATTACATATTGTCTTCATCGTAGATTCTACCAACCTTTTGCTGGCATGGGCTCTTGCTCTAGGGCAGCCCATAATTTGATTATATACATGTAACTGTGGCCAGTAAGCTATTACGTATACAATGTCTCCCTGTCTGGCTTCCTGTTACCCTTTTGTGTTGTGCATGGTCATTTTAATACCTATTTTAATATATAGTCAATATTCCTTAATAATGTTTTAATACCTATTTTTATATATAGTCAATATTCCTTAATAATGTGGTCAGTATAATTGTGCTTATCAGTAAAGATAGTATTGCATTACTTGGTTTTTCCAAGTTTTCAGTAAAAAATATACAGTTGCCTCACCTCAAATAACTTACAAGTTATAAAGGTGTAAGGACTGCATAAATTTTCTTATGCCATATGAATGTAAATAAGACAGGCATATGCCCAAACAATTGGATGAAATGTTGGCTTGAGTGCAAAATGGTAGCTACAAAGAATTGGATGAAATGTTAGCTTTGTGCAAAATGGTAGCTACAAAGCATTGCATGAAATGTTGGCTTGACTGTAAAATGGTTGCTACGAATGGTAGCTAGAAAGGATTGGATGAGATGTTGGCTTGACTGCAAAATGGTAGCTACAAAACATTGGATGAAATTTTGGCTTGAGTTGCAGAATGTTAAATACAAAGAATTGGATGAAATGTTTTCTGCCAAAGGATTAGATGTAATGTTTTCTTGAGTGCAAAATGGTAGCTACAAAAAATTGGATGAAACATTTTCTTGAATACAAAATGGGAGCCACAAGAATTGGATGAAATGTTTTCTTGAGTACAAAATGGTAGCTACAAAGAATTGGATGAAATGTTTTCTTAAGTACAAAATGGTAGCTACAAAGAATTGGATGAAATGTTTTCTTGAGTGCAAAATGGTAGCTAAAAAGAATTGGATGAAATGTTGGCTTGAATACAAAATTGTAGCTACAAAGACCTGGATGAAATGTTGGCTTTGTGCAAACTTGTAGTTACAAAGAATTGGATGAAATGTTGGCTTGGCTGCAAAATGGTAGCTACAAAGAACTGGATGAAATATTGGCACGAGTAAAAAATTGTAGCTACAAAACTGGACGAAATGTTGGCTTGAGTGCAAAATGGTAGCTTCTCACTCTGTTTAAAATTAGCGGACAAATGCACAAACACACCACATCTTATGTGGTGCATACACTTTTAATTTATTTTTGTATTGTTCCATTCATTATATAAATATAGTAGCAATTATATTAAAAATTCTGTGAAGCACTGCATGTATTTGTTATTCAATGTTAACCACATATACTTCAAAAATCAATTCATGTTTATGGAAATTTCTTTAAATTATTTATTACTTTTCAGCTGTTGCTTGCCAATTTCTTAGCACAGACGGAGGCTCTCATGAAAGGGAAAACAGAACAAGAGGCAAGAGCAGAGTTAGAAAAAGCTAACATGCCAGCAGACCAATTAGAGCGTATTCTACCACACAAAGTCTTTCAAGGCAATCGACCCACCAACTCTCTTATGGTGGAAAAGCTTTCTCCTTTCACCCTTGGTGCCCTAATTGTCATGTATGAAATGAAGATCTTCACTCAGGGTGTGATGTGGGACATCAATTCCTTCGATCAGTGGGGGTGAGTTAGTGGTTTCTTTTATGAAATATGAATTTAGTTGTTTATATTACATGAAGCTAGTTGTTCTTGTTTTATTGTTTGTGTTTTAAGATTCATGTGTGAGATAGAAATAAATGTTCCTATGGGTATATGAACACCTCTTCAAGTAACCAGGGCTTCTCCCACTTTGGGTGGGGGTTACCGACTATAAACAAACCAAATCCAATTGAGTAGATACTGTAGTGCCACTCTGACCTCTACTGGGCTAGCTCATCCATTGTGTTAGCTCTTGCGCTCATGTGATGTTGGGATTTTTGCATGTGTGAACCTTTTGTGCAGACATTTTGCTTTTGTTTTTGTTCATCTTGTGTGCGAGATATTTTCTGTGCTTGTAGACTATTATATTCTTTGTTTCACTTTCTCTGGTAACTTCATTGCGTTTTTTTTTTTATTAGTGTTTTTTAGTGGTCATTTTGTGCCCCACATGTGCAATGCCTCCCTTTAAGAAACCCTTAACCTGTTGTTGTTCGGGGAAAGGGGAACCATACATTAAATTCATGTCTTCTATAGTGGTAGATTCACTGTCTATATGCATCTCTTGGGTATATATGTTCCAAAGAATCAACATGTGATGGTGGCAGACACCACAATGGGGTCTTTATGAGAAACAACAACAAAAACAGAAGGGAATTTTATTACTGAGACATCCAACCTTCAGCCCCTTTCCCCTACCTGCTTCAATTCCACCTTCCTTTCATCCTCCTTTAGTAGCATTTGTGAGACGGAGGATACCTTCCCTTGTCCACTCCAAGTCGGGTGATGGCCGAGATGTGTGCAGCATTGAAGCAAATGTTCTCCCTCCTTCAGGGGAAGAGTCTACAGAAGGTCCAGCAGTCATGGAAGGCACTTGGTGAGATAGAGTCAATCACCAAGTTGGAAAGGTTCATCAGAGGCAACGGTACAGGTGGGGTGACTGCTCCCCCATGAGATGAAGCATTTGTTAAAGCAGGAGTCTCGGCTACCTGCCTGATTTCAGGGGAGCTATGCTGTGTCTCTTTTGAACTCCATTTGTCCAGGAAGGAGGGACTCGCTAGTGAGATCTCTTATGATTTCATCCCTCTCTGACCCATTTCCTGCTGGGTAGACTAATACAACTGCAAACAGTACCCTTCCCATAGGTGGAAAGGACACACCTTCAACTTTGATATTGGTAGGGACAGTGCCCTCAGCTCAGTCAGCGGAGCAAGAGTCAAAACAAGACCCTTTGGAACAAGACAGTCAAGAGAAGGAGACTACATGATACCCATAGGCCTGCAGGATGGTTACCTCCACACAATCCACCACTCATCCAGGAAGTATCTACAGTTAGTTTGCCATCAGATAACCTACCAATTCAAGAGCCCTCTGCTTAGGTCTTGTGCAAGCTCAAAGTTTTCACTGGTGTTCCAGCAATATCAGCCCAGGGTCCATTCAGGAGTATGCCTGAGAAAGTATTTGGAAGACTGGCTCACTCTCCCTGATCACTTCAGAAGTTTGTCTTGACATGTCACTAATTTAGGATTTTCATGAACCTGGCTCCCAAACAAAAATTGAAGTACCATATGATGTGGATAGACATAAATGTTGGTTAGAACCTTAGTGGGCCTGGCTCAGATATAAAATCAGCAGAAGGTGGCAAATTCAAGATGAGCACGCAGAGTCTCTGAGATAGTGGCAGGCACTGATAGGCTGCCTGGTCTCCCTAGAGGTTGTGCCCAAAGGAAGGGTACACCTCCAGTCCTTGCAGTGGCAGCTGAAGAAATGGTGGCAGTGACCATAGAAGTCACCATGCCAACAGATCCCAGTGATTGGGGAAGTGAGACATGACCTCAACTGATAGCTGGACCCCCTCAGCCATCAACAGGGAGTTCCTCTCGGTACACCAGCCCTGGAGATGTTGGTATTCTCCATCCTTCAGGTGATGAATTCTGGGAGTGTGTTAGAAGCAGTCTACTTTCACAGTCTTCTACCTAAGGGATTTGGTGCACAAGTCCCTGGACACCTCTACCCTTGCCTCATAGTTGGCACCCAGCAAGTGGTATAAGGAGCATAGAACCCCACCCAAAGGACCCTTCCTGATGAGAATGAAGGAATCCTCCATTTATGCATTTTCGAACTGAGAGGGGTGATTATAGTTTGGCTGGAGTGAATCCCCAGGAACCTGAGTCTATACCCACCTGTTAAATGGAGCAGCAGGTAGATCAGCCTCCCACCTTTGGAGACTCCAGTTATGAAAGTATAAGTTCATAACCCTGTAAGAACAAATACATAATTCTAGAAGTAATTTGTACTCTTCCTCAGTATATAAATCATAGCTTTTATAATTCATGTAACCACCTCAGCTTCCCCCATCTTGTTATAATCTATGTAGTACTGTTTTTTTTTTTCTTCTTCTTCTTCTTCTTCTTCTTCTGGTTTGGGAGATGTATGTGAGCAGGCTAGCGCCTACTGTGGATGAGCTAGGCTAGTCAAGTCAAGCAAGGTCAGGATGATGCCAGTGAGCTTAACTGATAGGATTTGTTTTTTACTAGTTATTTTACACCCAGCTGAAGGGGGAGGAATGCTGGTTACTCTGTTTATGAAAGCTATGGTTTGTATACCTAGGAAACCTTACAAATTAGCTACGATTAAAATTAAGTGTGCTTATAATTCAGTTTTTGTAGGCAAGTTTTTTTCTGGTACAAGTTGTTAAATTCAGTTGCTATTCATTTGTCCACATTTCTGCCAGATACCACCATTAACATATGAAATTGTAGTATTGATAAGGGGTTACTTTACACCTGGACAGTAATTGTGTCAAGGGAAATAGGTCATTAGATTTCTTTCATTCCCTAATTTTTGGGGGGAGTTTTAAGCAACTGCTGAAGCTTATTTCTGTTATTTTCAGAGTGGAGTTGGGCAAACAGCTGGCAAAGGCCATTGAGCCTGAATTACAAGATAAGACCCCTGTTTCATCTCATGATTCCTCAACAAATGGCTTAATCAACTTCATCAAGAATTATCTTTAAATCGTGTTATTTATGGATGACTTCTGGTGATTGTAATCTGGTCATATTTTCACTAAGCTTAATTTTCATTCTACGACAGTGGTGAAGGTGGTTGGATATGTGATACCAAGAAACTTATTCCAAAGATTCTACCAGCATTACGCACCAAATTGTAAGACAGTATTAGAATAAGAAAAGCTTAGCGCCAAAGGCATAATACAATTTTGTGGCAAAAGAAGAAAATGCTGTAATTTTGTTGTCTTAGAATCAGTGTGCTACATTGTGAGAGTGCTGCATTGTGATTTTACTTGTCATGGTGAGAGAAGAATGTTGGTAGTTGTAATTTAAGTTGCAAGACTTGTGTAGGATTAGCTGTAGTGATGTGAATCAGAGGGAGTATTGATTTTTAATATTTTTGTGTAGTCAAAGTAGAGGAATTTTTTTAATACATTTGAGTGAGATTTTATTTGTTTATAGGTCAAAATTTTTACATTTATTTTGTTGAAATTTTACCAGTATTCAAATAAACTGGAATTGGAACAGGTAGTATTTAATCCTTTGAATAATCATTTTTAAAAACTGGAGACAAAATAGTAACATGTTTCATTTCATTATATTGTTCTCACACAAATACCACTCTTAAAAGTTTGTACAAGAAGTAGGTGAGATAGTAATGATTTATTGATGAAGGTTTATCTACTCTAGAGTGTAACTCAGTCAATTGCTACACCTAATCTTCATACTAAAAGGGACTAAATTCTACAAAGAGTGCTAACCTTTAGTTGCATTTAAAATTTTGGCATGACTAATGGTAAACCCTCATTGACTGGCATGTCCGGCTAGTTTAAACCCACTACCCAGGATGAAACTTGGGCCAGTATCACGAGGGCTGATACCCATTTATTTGCACTGTTAAAATTGATGAAATAAAAATACAGAGAAACATGTACAATGTGCAAGACACAAGTTTGTAGAAATTGAATATGTAAATGAACATATAAAATGTATAGATACAGCATACTCCAGTAAATTATTTGTGTTGTAGAAATTAAATGTAAATGAAAATATATAAATCCAAATAATGAAAATACAAAATGTATAGATACAGCATACTCCAGTAAATTATTTACAGTTGTGGAGTTTACAGAGTTTTGACTACGGCAGTATTGTGCTTGTATTAAATAGTATTCTTATCTCTTTCACCATGCATTGTACCATTTATATGGCAAAGTTCCATCATTTCATGATACGTAATATATGTACAGAGGAAAGGTAACTGGAACAGACTCTGTTTCCATGGTTTGCCACCCTAATTCCTAATTGTCAATATGTTTTACGAAAATAAAACTGGTAAGGGTATGGGTATAGCAATATTAAATTTTCTTAGGAGTCTACTGTTGAAAACCTTATGGAAAGGAGTTAACATAATATAAATCTAAAGGCCTGTCCACACGATCGGGCATGATCGGCGGACTTCCCCTCTAACGGGCACACTTGACGGGCAAACCGTCAAATTGCCCGATGGGTCTTGTAGCAAAATCACCATGGTGGTGCCCGACGGCTTGAGCTTCGACCCTGGCAGACGTACTTGAACCATATACATTTCTTTTACTGAGCCATTCTTTGCACCACATTCTCTTCTTTTTCATCACACACAAAGCAATTAACATGCTACACTATCTTCTTTGCGGTAGGCACCATGTTTATCGTACCGCACTGAACACACTACTGGCATCGTCGGGCACGCCCACCTCTCCATCGCCTCACCCGTGCGGACAACATTCACGGATAAGTCCGCCAGAATTTGCCCGTCAACCCTGGAGCACGCCGATCAGGCCCGGTCGTGTGGACAGGCCTTAAGAGGGATTCTAAAGGGAAATTAGCCTGCAAACAGATTCTAGTAATAGGAAAATATGATAACAACATGAGGGAACAGAAAATAAAACTCATGCACCAGAGTCCTGATGTCACCAGAAAGCCATAATGAATTGTGTTCCTTGCATAAATATTTGTAGATCAGAAGATTCCACAACTGCACTAAGCAAATTTCCACATTTTAGTTTTAGCTAAAATAGAACCTGACACTAGAATGAATGAATAATTAATAATTATCTGGCGTCGTGACTACCAGGATCATTGACGCCGAATGAAGCCATTTGGACAACCAATTTGGGAAAAATCCACACACACATCATAAAAACTTAAAATTCCGCATCAGTTATTGTACGTATAGCTAGCGCAAAGATGCTACTTACACATTAAACACCACCAAAGCTAAATTATTATTATTATTATAAAATAGTTTAACCAGACCACTGAGCTGACCTTCAGCTCCCATGGGGCTGGCCCAAAGGATAAGATAAAATGCAAGGTCAAGGCCAAAGGCCACGAGCTTGGACCAAACAGGTCATATAGGATAAATAAAAAACTGCAGAGGCAAAGGCTTTCATACTAGAACGCAAACAGGCAATAAATACATTTATTCACGTTTCCATACATTCATTCTAAAAAAACCAAAGCTAAAAACTACACACAAAAGTGAAATACCTAAATTTCGTTAAAAACTCCAACTTTTAAAAATTCAACAACACACTCAATCATACTGCGCTTCTTCACCCAATATCTTTGTCAAACTGTAATTACCATCTCTATCTCTTTGGTCTTTAAAGTGCTGCTCTCTCAGTTCCCGATGACTAGGACATTCAACTAGCAAATGCTTAATAGTCATATTTCCAAGGGTGTGTATGTGTGGCAAACTCTTTCATTTTATTTGGTCCTGCTTCGTTCCATTACTGTTCCCATAATCTTGCAACGAACTTTGATATACTAGAAAAAATGTCTCTATATGGTACAGCAATTGGTCTTGGTATCATATTGGTTGCTGCTGATTTAGCTAGTTGGTCTGCTTTTTCATTTCCATATATATTTACTTGCGCTGGGACCCAGCAAAAAGATTTAGTAATCCCTCTACGCTGATGTAGAAATACCCAATGTGAGATTTTTAATGTAATTGGATGATCAGTATTAAAAATTTCAAGTGCCTGTAATGCACTTTTGGAATCACAAAAGATGGTGATATTAGTGGAATTCTGGAGGGTTGCAATATGTTCCAATGCTGTTAAAATTCCATACAGTTCCGCTGTGAAGTTCGATGCTACGATGGGTAGTGCTCCTCTGCGGCTAAATCATCACTAAAAACTACATATCCGACTCCATCATCAGTTTTGTAGCCATCAGTAAAAACAAATGTAGAGCCTGAGTGCTCTGCAGCATGTTCTAAAAATAATACTGATTACTGATTTCTGTATCTGATTTTTCTCTTTTAATACCTTTAAAATATTTACAAAATTTAATTACAGGTAATTTCCATGCTGGGGTAATTGGTAAATTAACTGGACATACAGGATTTCTTGACATATTCATTTTTTCCAAGATCTTTTTCACTCAAACTAAAAGGCTTAGGAAGCCTTGGATGATTTTCAAAAGTTTTTGTAAGAATTTCTATTTGCTGCTTCAAAGGCTTTCGAGTTGGGGATTCTCTGAACCCTAAACCAATACCTGATAATTGATGATTGGCGATATAACTCTAGTGGGATTTCTCCCACATCAATTAATAAACTTAAGATGGGAGAAGATCGAAAGGCACCTGTTGCCAAGCGTATACCGGTATGATGTACTGAATCTAAGATTGCAAGACGATTGGATGAAGCAGAAGAATATATTTCACATCCATAAAGTAACTTTGAAATAATAAGTGATTTGTGTAGTTTTATAACTGTCTGCCTGTCTGCATCTCAGTTGGTATTAGATAATACTTTCAAAATACTTAAAGCTTCAAGACACTTGGTTTTAATATGTTTCAGATGGGGAAGCCAATTGAGTTTTTTTGTCGAATATGAGGCCTAAGAAGCGTACCTCTTCAACACAGGGTATTCTATGGTTGTACAGATAAAGGTCTGGGTCGGGGTGTACTCCCCGAAGGTGGCAAAAATGCATAACAGTAGTCTTACTGGCTGATATTTTAAATCCCTGTGGTTCAGCCCAGTTTACTATCTTATTTATTGTCAATTGTAATTTTCTTTCTGCAACTGACATTCGTGATGCAGCAACAGATAGTGAAAGATCGTCTACGAATAGAGTACTCAATACATCCTTGGGTATAACAGACGCGGCACGGCACCATTTATTGCTAACGCAAAAAGTGTGACACCCTCTTCTTGATAATGTGCTGCACACTTTAACTTGAAAATATCTACATTTCAAGAATGCTTTAATGAATAGGGGCAATTTTCCTCGTAGACCACAGGTATGAATTGTCTTAAGAATGCCATGCCTCCAAGCAGTATCATAAGCTTTCTCAATGGTGCTGCTTGGAGGCAAATGCTTTACATATGGAGGTTTCCAGCTGCAGTAGGACATCTACTGCCGAGTGCATTTTCTAAATCCACATTGTGAGGGTGAGAAAATACCATTACGCTCTTAATACCAGACATCTTGTATTCACCATTTTTTCCATTAACTTGCATAAACAGCAAGTTAGTGCTATTGGTCGATAACTAGCCACTGAAAAAGTGTCTTTACCTGGTTTAACAAAAGGTAATACAATAGCCAATTCCCATATGACTGGGTAGCTACTTGCATGCCATATACTTATTATAAATAGTTTTGTATTTTTTGAAATATGCCTAAACATTTGATAGGGAATTTCATCCCGACCAGGGGCAGGGTTAGTGCTGCTGGCCAGGGCAGCATCTCTGTAAAGGGTAAATTATCTAGCTCTATCTTATCTGTGGAAAAGTCTAATCGCAGTTGTTCTTCTCTTCTTCTATATTGATATCCAGGGGAACAGTCAGATTTTTTTGACACTTGGGCAAAATGATCGGCGAGTTTATCACTTACATCTTTTGCGTTGGCGATGAGGTTGTCATTAACTTTAAGTACGGGGGGAGGACTGGGAGTAAATTTCCCAGCAATATTTTTTTATTTTCTTCCATATACTGCAGATAGGTGTTCGGTGGTTAATGGATGATACAAATGACGCCCATGACTGCCTTCTGGCAGTTTTCATTGCCTTTCGAAAACGTGCTCCATTCTGTTTGTATATTATCATGTTTGCTATAGTTCGGTGTCTACGATAACGTGTAAGTGATGTTCTTGTGACTCTGTGTGACAGTGTGAGCTCTTCAGACCACCACGGGAGTGGGCGTCGCCTAAAAAGACCTGTAGTTTTTGGTATAGAATGTATACCTGCTGTATGGAATGTCCCATTTAATAAATCTATTGCATCATCTGCCGTTGGGAAGTCATTTGCATCACTTTCTATTTCGCTTAGCTCTTGAAATTTGTTCCAATCTGCTTTTTCAACATTCCACCGTGGAGATCTTTTGAACTGGTGGGTCATCATTGGAATTTATTATCATGGGAGCATGGTCACTACTTTGCCAGTCATCATTCGTCTACCTGACACAAGAAAGCATCACACTGTTGGCAGAGCATCTCAGTGACGTGGTTGGTTTGGTGTTTGCTTCTCACCTCGGGGGTCGCGGGTTCGATTCTCGGCCATTCCATTGAGGAGTGAGAGATGTGTATTTCTGGTGATAGAAGTTCTCTCTCGACGTGGTTCGGAAGTCACGTAAAGCCGTTAGTCCCGTTGCTGAAAAACCACTGGTTCCATGCAAAGTAAAAACACCATAAAAACAAACACACAAACAAAACACTTGGCAGCAAAAAGCCTACCTGGTGTTGTGAAGAAAACAGCTAGGTTAGGTGAAGAAGAGGGCAGAGAATGTTATCTTTTATGCAAAAAAAAGGAAAAAAAAAACTCACTCACGTCCGTGCCACAAGTTAACATTAAAAGTTGGCAAAATGAATATGACTAATGAAAAAACTTTATACTGATGACCACCCCCTATAACTACTGTACTCCAAACTAGGAAGACGACCGCCCTGGAGAACTACTGTACTCCAAACTAGGAAGATAAGTTAAAATTCTTAGGATATACTAATACGTAGCTAAAACACGAAATCTAAAAAAAATATTTCTGCAAAATACCAACTCAGAGAAACAGGAAGTAATATTTTATGTTTATCAAAAGTAAAACCTAAAAAAAATAAATTCTGTCTGCTCACCATTTAAAGACTACCAATTAGATGTAGTATATGTAGCGAGTCCTCACTTAGTTGCTATCAGCAGGCTTGGGATCAGTTAAGTCCCACGTTTTTCCTTGGACTTGCTTCTCAGACTATATTGTGGATATAATTTGCAACATCGCAGAGTGTCAGTGTTGTTGTGGCGGGACCACAAGCTTAAAAAACAAGCAAGCAAAATTCCCCCCACATAAACTTAATCAATCCAGTTACCAAACTCGCCCTGAGTTACACTTTCCTCTATACACGCAGGACAATTTACTTACCTACACAAAGAACAACAAAATAAACTAAAACATGTGTACTCACCCAACTGCAGATACTCAGGGCTATTCTGTGCTGTCTGCTGGTCGAGGTCGCTGAGACACTACCAACAACAAAGAACCAAGAACCACAACCACACAAGTCAACAACACACAACAACCAGGGACCACAACCCAACAAAACACCCACAGACAACAACACAGCAAACCAACAAGGAACACAACACAACTCAACAACAAACAAGGAATACAACCATAACGAAAGACCACTGAACAAACAATCACTAACGCAAAAAACAACTACACAAAAAGGCATCACACACACCCACCAACACCACCAAGGAATCACAACAGCTCACCAACAACAATCCTTAACAACTCACAGCCACAGCAACCCTCAACTGCAACAACTTGCATATAACCCAACAGGAACTCACAAGCACAACAAATCTAAGCAAAGAATATTAACTTAAGAACAAATCAACAAAACTCAACTGACTTTCAATGCCTTCAACAACTGCTGCCGACACTAATGACTCTCACAGGCTCTGACCAAAAACTTACTAAAAGACTGCCTAAAAATCACAGAACTCCAACAACCAACTCCAGCTGCACCAGCAGACAACCCAGAACTCACCAATAGCCAATTCAATCGTTAAGCATCCGACCACCAATTACCCTCTCTCTCTCTCTCTCTCTCTCTCTCTCTCTCTCTCTCTCTATAAGACGTTGTCAAATGGAACTCCCATAACTCCTCCATATTGTGTATATGTTCCAATTTTACAGTGTGGAAATTTACTACTTCCTCGGATACTTAAACACTTCAGTATCATTTACACACTTTAGTAATATAATTTCAAACACTTTAATAATATTGAAAGGCTCACATTGCGAAGGCTGCTGGGTCATCCCATCTATGAAGTGCAAAGGATGCCATCGACTAATATTACCTCCGCAGATAAGGTTTCAATAAGAAGACCCGGGCTATATGCGTCTCTCTCTCTCCCCCAATGCAGACTTTACAAATCAAAATACCAAACAGCTGTGAGCCACCAGGGTCATCACGAGTCTCAGAGTGATCAACACTGTTTCATACATCAGTCCGGACAAGGGAAAGGCATAGGCTATATGTCAAGGCGAAAGTAAGCCAATTGGAGGTAAGACGAAAGTAAGTCAATGTGAACATAGGTGCAGTAAAAGACATAGGCCTAAGGGGTTCTGCAGCACAGTACTAGCCCCCTAAGGGGTCCCTTGAGTCTGGAACTTGGAGGCAGATCATTCTCCTTTCTCACACCAGACTCCTAGCACCTTGCCAATGGGTTGAAGACTGTGGTGCAAATAACACAACATTAAGGTTATTGGAGTATATTTCTAGGTTTAAGTATTTATTAGAATTGCACAATAAGTGTGTGTATATTTATAAAATGAGTGAATGTTAAGTGTACAGTAAAGCAAAGCACCGGGAACACTGCAAAAGCCGAGATGGTTGGTGCTGCCAAGCTGATTCTTCATTGTTATCGAGAACCACAGTTGAGTATAGGGAGGAATAGTCAGGTCTTGGTGGTGAAGGCTGAATTTGTAGGCAAGGTGAATGTGTCTTGCTGCGGTGTTTGTGTAGTGTTGTTTATATTCGTCCTGTGTGACGTTTTAGCTATGATTATTTGCTGCAGCGTTGTAGCTAGCCTATTGTTTTGTTTGTTTGTTTGTTATTTTTACGTTGCATGGAACCAGTGGTTATTCAGCAACGGGGCCAACGGTTTTGCGTGACTTCCGAACCTCGGAACCTCTATCACCGGAAATACACATCTCTCACCCATCAATGGAATGCCAGAGAATCGAACTCGCGTCCACCGAGGTGGCACGCCAGCACCATACCGACCATGCCTCTGAGGCGTTAAGCATCAAGTGTAAGCTGCAGTTGTGGAGAGACTGAACCTAATCAACTTGGGAACAGGCTTATTCGGACCTTGGCTGATTTGGCCCAGGCTGATTCGGACCATGTAGGTACTGGCTCATTCGGAACTTCATATGATTGGGCGATTTTTCTATGCAGTTTTACCTCCTGAGCAAGAATTTTAAGTAATATTTATCCGGACGACTGTAATTAACCCCCAGGGGCTCGTACTAAACACGGCGAAATACATCTGACGCCCCAATTCCTGGTGGCTTTCGTATTCGCTGGGACGAACGTTACGGAATACTTATATAGAAATACCCATTGCTGTAATATAAAATTATTAGTATGGGTCCGAATAAGCCTGCATCCCTCAACTTGGCTAGAGAAAGTCAAGGCAAGTTCTCAGAACATTTATTGGTATTTAAACCACAAAGGCCTTAGAGAGTACAAGAGGTAATCACAACTAGGTGGTCAACGTTTTTTCTTTTTTAACGAAATCGGCCTTACTCACCTTGTTCCCATCACCATTTTCTGTTCTTTCCCGCTAGAAGAATCCTTTAGACGACAACCCTCGCATTTAGTTGAATGCCGGGTCTGATCTCGAGTGCTGACAAGAACTTTTGGCCTTGAGAGAGACTACGGTGGAATGTTGACACCTTTTTAACGGCGCCACGTTTACCGACTTTAGGGATCCTTGCTTGAAGGCAGCTACTACTAGACCAATCACAATGAACTTGAGTATGGATACATATCCCCGACAAATAAGTAACATGTCACCATTTCAACAAACTTTTTGAAAAGGCAAGGAAAGAAACCAAGAGCTGATCCAACTCTTAGTAATTTTAACCATAGTACCATACCTCTGGAACAAACAACTATTCATTTCAACCATATATTTGGAACAAACAAACATTTAGGCTAGATCTGTGATCTCACGAGAGAAGAAAATATCTCGCATTTCCCTGTAACAAGTTACTGAGCTATGTTTACAGGGGAAATATTTTTCACACCACTAAATCAAATGAATGGTTAACTGAAGTAACCACTAAAACAATCATGTACTTTAGAAAAATATAGAAAAAATACGAGAGATCAAGTAATGCTCACTATACGATTCATTATATTAAAACAAAAGATAACGTCTCACTTTGGAAAGGACGAGGAACAGTCAGAAAAAAAAATATTGTAGAATCATAAGGATACATAAAACGAGGCATATCATAAAAATATGCATACCCTAGAAAAATATCCTAGAAATATTACATAAGGTATCCCCAATATGAAAACCAGTACAACAATGAAAATTGCGCAGAAAAACATAACAAAATAATAATCCTTGGTCATAAATAGAGTTGGATAATGTTTAAAAAATGTCATTGTAGAGAAGCTGAAGAATATACGTATACCACAAACTGGATCTGCACAACTCCCAAGTCCATTAGCTGTCGGCTTCAGCATCAAAGCTACGGTATGATCTTTATACATGTAAAATACAGATGACCAAAATAGGCTTGACAACAAAATAAGCCAAACTGGAGTCGAAGTTCGAACGCACAAAAATCCCACATAAAACAGGGTAAAGAAACCAGGTTTCGTAAACCTCCAGAACTTATAAACATAGCAAACCAAATCCATGCAGTGTCTAGTCAACAGCCGAAGAACAATATGAAGATAAGGAAAACACCTTCAAATAACTAGAGAAAAACCATAATTCATAATTGTAAAAAGTCAACAGAAAGTGCAGCTCCCATAAGGAGGAGTGAGTGAGAATGCTTGTGAGGTTTCCTAGTTTTATTCCGAGAGTGAGTGACTTCCAAGAGCAAGATCTCGCAACAATGTACATTCATTTAAACCATTTAAGTTTTGGTTGTCAATCGCCTAAACACATTTTATCCACAGTATAACATTGGAAATTTAATCAATTTTACTTACTGTAACTTAAAAATCTAAAAAACTGCCAAATGCAAAAAGCATCCAAGTTTAGCAGACTTTTCTACTTAATCATTCATGTGTTGGCATATACTCAATTAAATAAGTGAAGCCAGTAATACTATAACCACCATGTCCGCCAGTCCATCTACACGAAACGGCATGGCTGAAATAAACTCCAGACCGTAACATCACGACTGCCCAAAGCAGAGACTGTGGTTGCAACGCCACAAGAAATCGCTGCCACATAGTTGAGGTCAATACATACATTCAATTCAATAAATGGTCAGAGAACAGCTTCCCTAATGAACTCAGCTGACATAGGTCAATAAAAGCCCATTGCAAACAAAATCCGACCGACGACTCTTGTGAACCGGTGTCACCACACACCTTTCAGGAACTAACCGTAAGGCGAAGGACTTTCCCAAAGTAAACAATTTGCACTTCGGCGAAATTAAAGCTTCTTTTGGTTCCATTCATATTAAAAGGGATTTTCCCCCTTCTCAACTGCGGTAACTATGAATTAATCTAAGTCACCCGTGGGAAACCTAAAAGAGCTTTATCCTTACAATTCATTGATAAATCACACGTTTTGAATAAAATTTAAACGGAGGATTGTTCCTTAAGGGCTTACTGCACCTCCGACACAAAACTATTAATAAAAAAAAGTATTTAATATTTCCACTTAATTCTTTCAGGGTACAATCTTAATACCATTGCCAACTTTCTGTGAGCATAAGAACGTGATATTTCCGTCCGTCCGTCGTATGAAGTCACAAACAGAGCGGTCCTATTATTATCCTAGACCAGTGTTTTTCAACCTTTTTTTGCCCATGGCCCATTTTTGGCATTCCTAAAGGCCTGTCCACACGACCGGGCCTGATTGGCGGACCTCCCCTCTAACGGGTACACTTGACGGGCAAACGTTATCATTATACATTTCTTTTACGGAGCCATTCTTTGCACCATATTCTCTTCTTTTTCTTCTTTTCCATCACACACAAAGCAATTATCATGCTACACAATATCTTCTTTGCGGTAGGCACCATCTTTATCATACCGCTACTGAATACACCGCTGGCATCGTCGGGCACGCCCACCTCTCTCCATCGCCTCACCTGTGTGAACAACATTCACAAGGGTTAGCCCGCCAGAATTCGCCCATTAAACCCCGGAGCACGCCGATTAGGCCCGCTAGTGTGGACAGGCCTTAAGTACTCGTGGCCCAATGCCCTTCAAAATTGTGTAAAAAAATAATAATAGAATTTAATTAAAGTTTTGTAGAACACTTTTATTAGTTTTACATGATCATTTACAGAACTATTTCTTTAGAGCACTTCATTAGTTTACATTTTCATTACTGGAAGAAAACTTGGCTTTCTTCACTGTTCATAACTCATATATGTTGTAATCAAAACTCAAAGGAAAAGAAATTAAACACTTTCCAGTATTTGCGTAATTAAATTTTTTGGATTGTAATAACTCAAAATACTTTTTCACTTATGAAAATAAGCACTGGCCTGCATTTAACAGTATTCTAAATAAATTTTGGACATTGAAATAAAAACTAAAATTCCACTTTTTTACTTATGAAGTTAAGCACTGGCGTGCATTTATAGTAAATAAAATTGGTCTATTTGTATTGTAATAAAAACTAAATTTACACTTGTACAACAATTATAGCAATAAAAATAATAGTACTTTATTGTTGGCGTATAAACTACTGCATAGATTTGGTAGCTAGTGTGATGGTTGTGCTTGCTTTGTAACTAACTACAAGTTTATCGATTTGTGGGACAGTTGTAGATAATGCACATCTCATATTATGCTCCACCTCCAAGCGATTTCTTGTTTATGTTTTTATTTGTAATAAGGCAGAAACCCCGGATTCACACAGGTAAATAGAAGCAAAAGGTAGAAGGGCTTTTAGCCCAAGCTTCCCAACTCTAGGATATGATACACTTGCTTGTGACCAGAATTCCTGTATAGAATGTTCTTTAAAAAAAATCCTTGATACTTGAATCAAATTTCATCTCTAGAAATTCATCTTTGTCAGACTCAGGAATAATATCTGGTTCTGCATTAAAAGGGTTTCTCACAAATGACAGATCTATTTCTTCAAGATCAGGAAAGTACCTGGAAAATTCTTGGCACAAATTATGAAGGTGACTGATTATTTCATTTTGGAGGCAAGATTCTGTTTCTTCTTCTCTTCCTTCGGCCACTTCACAAAGCTTCTCAAACATAGCAAGATTACCAGAGCTAACTTTCCCAGACCAGTTCTTCATCTTGGCAACAAAAGCACGCAATGTGTCAACAAAGTGAATTACTGTTGTGTCCTTACCCTGAAGCTTGAGATTAAGAGTGTTAAGCTGGTCAAATATGTCGGCTAAATAGGCTAAACGTGGTTCCCAAAGTGGGTCATTGAAAAAAATAGGCTCATTTTGTATGTCCAAAAACATCTATAGCTCTTCTCTAAGTTCACAAACTCTGTTCAGGGCATTGCAAGGCCTTGGATATAGCCATCGTGTGATGGCCCCCCTCAGAACCCGTCATGGGCCACAGGTTGAAAACCACTGTCCTAGACGCACCTAATTTTGCATGTGATACTCAGATTTCATACAAACGACGTGTAATTTCGTTTTTCTTAAAATCTCAAATATGCAAGTCATAAAACGTGTTATGCGTGACGTCATACAAATGGCATTTTTCTTAATAAAATTCCTTGTAGTACTAAAATTTTTCACATAAAAAATGAAATACGACAAGTTACATCCAATATGAGCAATTTCAAGAAGCTCCTATTATTTTTAGAATTTTAGCAAATATCTGAAACCAAAAAACTAGTGTTTTGAGTTATAGCGCTTTAAAGTCTATAGTACCATGTCGGAGCAATGCTTGAAATTTTCAGTACAACATACCTGGGCTATTTATTTCATAATTGGCATTATTCTTACACACAATATTCTTTAACATATGATTCTATGTACGAAAAATATTTTTGCAATTCTAATATTTACTACAGATTTTTGGCTACCAACTCACTTTAAGTGTTGAGATCCACTGCCCTCGGCATCTCCCCCCCCTCCATCCCCACTTTTTTTTGCGCTTTTAACGGCAATTTTACGCCTCATAGCTGGGGTGTCATCACAGTGCCAAATCATTGCAGAGGAGTTTTGTTTAACCAGCAATGAGCGCCTTCCCTACGCTCATTGACATTGCTCACCAAACAGGTGTTGCACAGGTGTTCAACTAATTCAGCGGTGCCACACCTGGTCCGTATGTGTCTCCTCCTCTTGGCCTTTTTGCATCTTCCTCTAGCAATTTCTTGAATTTCCTATTTCTTCTTTTTTTCCAATTGCATTTATTGAAAAAGACAGTCTCTAATTGTCTATCCTCTTCCTTATTGCAGTAGCTTTTTGCTTTGTATGGTGCTTTTACGTTGCATGGAACCATAGGTTATTCAACAACGGGACCAACGGCTTTCAGTGACTTCCGAACCACGTCGAGATTGAACTTCTATCACCAGAAATACACATATCTCACATCTCATTGGAATGACCGAGAATCGAACTCGCGGCCAACGAGGTGGCAGGCCAAGGCCATAGCGATCACGCCACTGAGGCGCGCGCTTTATTGCAGTAGCGTTCGATCCAGTGGCATCCACTCCTCTCCCTAATATTTCGTGTACAAGGTTGAATTTCATCACTCCTCTATATACGCAATACTTCATTCTTCGTAGGGAAAAGAACTTACTTTTAGGGAGTTCATTCCACAAAACATTACGGAGACTTCCATTAGCATTCTGTGGTATCGTCCTTCGCCACTCTCTTTAAGCAGAGATCATCTTTGCTTGCTATTCATTTCACCACGAAGAGGAGTTTTCAGACTGTGTGATGGAATTCGTCTACCATAAGCAACTGCTCTGTCATAAAAGCACCACGAATCTTTTCCAACTGGACACGTAGACGTAGTATGTGCGGGCTTCGCGTCGGTGCTGGAGCAATGTCGCAGTGTTGCATAAATTCATTTCTTCCACTGTATGCTTTGTATCTGCATGTGCGAAATATAGCACTTTTCGGATATCCTTGTAACTTCAAAATGAGTTTTCAATTCTAGCCATTGCTCACATATTCTTTGAACTGCGGATGCAATAAGACATCTATCGTGTTTGGCAGGTCTGCACGATTTTCAAAGGTTGATGCCTATATTTTATAAGTTTGTACAGACTAACATATTATGATTGTTGCCTTGAAGATAAATCGTGAACACCAGTTGTACGTTTGACTTACTAGGAACTCTAAATTTCTTGGCAATTTTTCGTTACTAGCTTGAGATACAGCTAGCTACAAAGAATGGCATACACAACGAACAGGTATTAATGGGGAAACGTCATCTTTGAGCTTCTTAAATACTCCATTATTAGTTCCAACCATTACACTTGCATTATCTGTACCAATCTTAATGAGATATTCAAATAAAGTCCTAGGGCATCTACTATACCATTAGCATCACAGTCCTCGATTGTTTGCATGGTGTTTTTACGTTGCATGGAACCAGTGGTTATTCAGCAACGGGACTAACGGCTTTACGTGACTTCCGAACCACGTAGAGAGTGAACTTCTATTACCAGAAATATACATCTCTCACACCTCATGGAATGCCCGAGAATCGAACTCGCGTCCACCGAGGACTGGGTCAAGACCATACCGATCACGCCTCTGAGGCGCGAACGAACGAACATTATCACCTCGAGAGGTGAAAATTAAAAAAATGTTGATACTAATTTATTTGTATTAGTACTGAAATAATGCACTGCAGTTCCAAGATATTTGTTAACGGTTGTGTCAGTAGATTCATCGTATTGTCTTTTAGTTTCTGTACAAAATGGGGATCCATGATATTCTAAATAACTGCTGTGCATTTAGTTCTTAGTTTGTTTGCTTGTATGGTGTTTTTACGTTGTATGGAACCAGCAACGGGACCAACGGCTTTACGTGACTTCCGAATCACGTAGAGAGTGATCTTCTATCACCAGAAATACACGCGGCAAGACTCTCGAGCGGGAGAGCAGCGTTTAAGAGAGACTCATGGCCACAACAGAAACGCCACCCTCCCACGCGTCACGCTCAGCGGTCAAAGATATACTTCTGTGCAAATAAGTCATTGTTACGGTTGGATAGGAAATTGCCTTTAATAGAAAACCAAAGTGTTAAACTTGACGATAAACTACGTATGACCCAAAACAAATAAAACAAACGACGCAACACAGGCAACCCATCTTTCCTGAACTATAATTCAGGAAATAGTAACCTTATTGGCAGTAAATTTCGGGACAATGAAAGGTTAAAATCCCTTAAAGTTATTACTGTAAGGGAAGTGAAACGAAAATATGGATTTTAACGTCTTATTATATATAGCATATAGGGTTACTTCTTTAAAGATACTGAGAAAAACATTGGAACCAGAATTAATTGCAAATTATATAAAACTAAATTAATATTTGGCTGCAATGTTGAAATTAACGATTTACCGATATATAAATTAAAGTTCAATGATAAACTTTACATCAAAGAAAGGAACACAATGAAAAATGAGTTTTGCTTGTACATTCACTGTAAACATTAATGAAGAAAGTACATAGTACCACGAATATTTCATAAATCGGTGATGCTGCTGCACTGAGAATTCGTATAGTTATCAAGTCTATGCAGCTGGACAAGGAATATTTGTGTTGCCGAGTGCATAATAGTTGGCACCTTTGTAGAGAGTGGAGTCTGATGTATGACACCGATGGGCACATTTAGGGGCCACTCGTTTTATTCTACTTCTTCCAGTTCTTGAAAAATGAAATTTTATGGAGTGGATCACGGGGATCCCACAAAGCTCTCCACCGAAACACCTCCCCAGTTAATTGATTCTTATGTAGCCACTACCGTCAGACACAACCAACTGAGCAGGTGACACTTCGGCAACTGATTGCCTGTTCATCTGCACGTTAGTGACCATGTCAAGTCGGAATGGAGGGTCTGTTTATGTATTGTGGTCCTTTTGAAATATTTACTTTAAATTCAGTAATGAACTCATCCCCAGGGAAAGCATTGAGACCATATGAGAACTCTGTCTATTTGCTTGACTCGTTATTGGGAACAACAAACGCAGTCTGAAAGTACACAAATGAGAGGTGTTGAAATAACTGCTAATATAAGTATGCATTACAGATATGGAATAATTAACTCGATATTGTTACTGAACAGATAATAAATGTATCGCTTATACATAAAAGTTTTTAAGTTAATATCAGTTATTTAACAACGATTATATGCTTTAAACAATTTCTAGGTTACAAATGAAAGTTCCTTAATAAGGGAACTAACTTCAGAACATAGCGATCAATATAATCAATAAAGAGAAGCAACCATTCAAGTAACATAGCCCATAATCATATAGAAAATGGGGTTGTTTTCGGAGAAACCGCCGCGGCATTTTAAAACATGTTACATAGCTTGGCGGCTACTGCAGAGGGTCGAGCCGTCCCGCTAGTCTTGTGTGGCCACCCGTATAAGATACTCAATGATTCAAACTGCCGCGGGAACCTCTTGCCGGCAACCTCCACGCTCGCCGCGTCTGGTGTGACCCAGGAGGCCAGGGCCCACTGAGAGCTGGCCTCACCCTAACACCTCAATGGAATGCCCGAAGTCGAACTCGCGGCCACCGAGGTGGCAAGTCAAGACCCTACCGATTACGCCACTGAGGCACTTGCACTTGGGTCTGTGCACTTTTAATGCGCTAACTAAATAGTCACAAGTATTTACAGAACAATGTTCAACAGTGAAGAGAGATAGTAGCTTCAGCACGTGCAACATCGTTATTAATGTCCTATATTTTTCGAACTTCAGTTTCAGGGTGATTGGAAATTAAGTATCAGGAAACAAAGTAACGGTAAAAAAGTAACTTTTGCTAGGGAAAAAAAGACAAAAGAAAAAAAATTAGTGTTTCTTATATTGTCACATTTACCTCATACCATAAAAAAAACTAAAAAAACGTACATTTGGAACTTTTGACTTCTGTCAAGATATATTTATTTTAATGAAGAATTCGGGTTATATATATATATATATATTATATATATATTATATATATATATATATATATATATATATATATAATATATATAGATATTTATATATATATATATATATATATATATATATATATATATATATATATATATATATATATATATATATATATATATATATATATATATATATATATATATATATATATATATATATATATATATATATATATATATATATATATATATATATATAATATATATATATATATACAATACCTTCTAAAAATTCGTAGATGGTCTTTCTTCCTTCCACCCTGTCATTGCAAAGACGTTGTAGTCGCTTCTGCATTTGAATGGCTTTTCTGCTGTTCTTTTGTTTGAATGCAGTGCATTGGCAATAAGGTCTTGTTGCACCGAAGTGTCGACAGTGGCATGATCCTTCCGGAACCACTGTGTGCATTTAAATATTGAGGGATGATGGTGTCCAACCAAGTTTAGGACTTATTATTCCAACCTTCACGTACATTGTTGGTAAGGGAGTTTCCTTGTAATGTAGCTTCATGGACATTCCAGACATTATAGGGGGCTTTAGTGGTTACAAGACGCAGCCTGACACCCTGTGAATCCTCGATCTGTCGGGATCTGTAGCTACCCGAGACGTAGGTTGATTCAAAATAGTCTACCAGCTCTTCTGCCTCTGGAGGACTAATGGTCTTTAGGTATTCCATGCCCTCTTGTACCTCATTAGTGGAAGGAAGGCATACCAATATACCGCAGAAAAGCCGGAACCCCTGATTTGAACGGTAATGTTGTGTAAGACCAATCCCTTGAATTTTACGCCAGGTGCTCTTGTAAGGTGGTAGAAACATCCCAAAGCTGGCACTCACTGCTGGTAAAAAAAAAAAAAAAAAAAAAAAAAAAAAAAAACAAAAAAAAAAAAAAAAAAAAAAAAAAAAAAAAAAAAAAAAACAGCATCTTCGAAGTAGCTCACAACCGTCTGTACCTGAAGGATAAATCCTAACTCCGAGCTACGGTCGACAATAACATCAAACAACTCCGAGTACACTGCTCTTGACTTCTCCTTTAGCAGAGCATGGACACATGAAACAACTTTCACTAAATGAAACTCTGAATACATAAACCTGAGTGAACTGTGGTGGTGCCATCTTGAAATTACCATCCATGTGGCTGGTCTCTGCAGTTGCGTTCGAAGCAGTGCACAAATTATTATTAAACGTGATGTGAAAACGTTAACCCGGTGACACTCTTCTTGTTGCTTTCTTTCAGTTACGTTTTTTCTTGTAACCTTTTCCCTGATACTTTATATCTTAGATTCCAGTTTCAGTTGCCGAGTAGATAATTAAGGTTCCCCTTTTTCAAATGCTTTGCACTCTTGGCATGATTCTTGATTTAATAGAATTGATTGTCTTGCAACAATATCTACAATATAATACATTGAATATCGTTAGGCACTTCAACAATCGAGTCTTTGTAAATTACATCTTTCAACTACTCACTACGAAACTTTTGTGAATAACTGTTTCGGCATACTTAAAAAAAAGAAAAAAAAAATCCTATCAGTCTCTCTCTCTCTCCGTGTAAAGATTGCTAAGATTAGTGAGGCATATGAACGGTCCATTTCAACAGTCAATAAACAAGGGTAAAAATGTTTGTACATTGTTAATGATTGTTATAGCTATCAAATTCAACAAGCTGACAACAGTTAATTGGTTTGTTTCAGCTCTCTCTCTCTCTCTCTCTCTTCTCTCTCTCTCTCTCTCTCTCTCTCTCTCTCTCTCTCAACAGCAAGTCAACGAGAGAAAATCAGTTTTTCTTGCCGTTTTAGTTGAATATTACGGGAAATTGGTGTCGTATAAGAATGGCCAGATTTCGAAATCTTCGGCCAAGGTTTTCGGCTAGATGAAATATTTTTCGGCTTAATGACTTTAAAAATGGCTAGATCTAACCGAAAAATGGCTAACCTGGAACACCAGACTGGTGAGGTGTCTTCAAACAGTCGTGCTATGAGGGAATCCAGGTAAATTGCTCGAAATCAATTGCTCGAAAACAAAATGCTCGAAAGCAATTGCTCGAAAAATTATTACTCGAACTATCAATTGCTCGAAAGACAGGTTGATCGAAACTGATTGAAAAATTCATAAATTTATTTGTCTTTACAATTAAAAAGCAAAGGAAAAAAAAAAGTTATAATTCATAAATTCATTTGGCTTTACAACTAAAAACGAGGATGCGAAACTTTATTCGATACTTTATTAATATGAAATATTGTGAGCAACACTTCTTAAATATTCAACATTTTCCGTGTCACTATAAAAAGATACAATATTCTGTAATTTTTGTGTACAATCACGGTATTTTTTTCGGCTTCCGACTTCATTCACACCTCCGACAAATTGCTCGATTCGCATCTCCTGTAAACTTTGTTCTCGCTTCAAGGCATCTATAACTTCCAAATCGACGGATAACAAGCACTTGATGTTGGAAACTGTTGTGCCATCTCTCAATAGCATTATTTATTTTTAGCATTCCCTCCTTGACGTAGTCAAAACAGTTCCACATTTCGTGTTTGAATATAGGAGCACGTCTACGGTTACGTCTGTATGGTCGTCCAATCCAGGTATCTTCAAAGTAATCGACCACTCCTTGAAGTTCAGCTGGAAAAATGTCGTTTTCTGTGTACCGGTATAAACGCCAACGCAGATAATAGACGTGCTTTAAGAGCAAATTCAGCATTAGTGTCGTACATAGTCTTTAGTCCACTTCCTTGTATTTTTCTATAAAGGCTCGTGACAAAAATGAAAAAAGCACCCACGAATTTTAGATCTTGGAAATTCTAGTTCAATTGCCTTAACCATCGCCAGTTCAAAATCGATCATTATAATCAAAGGCTGGAATGTAGGAATTTTTTCTTTTAAAGCCACAAGGAACTTCTTATAGGTTTCTTCAGTTTTGTTAGGTAACAATGCGTATAGAGTTGACCAAAAATCGAGGGAAAAGTTTTAAAGGTTCCGTCAGCATACCGTCCAATTAAACTAAGATGTCGAGATTCTTTTTTGTTGCAAAAATCAATATCCGAGCATTCGTTGGACCAGAGTCATAGATAAGAAATGATTCCCCTTTGTTTGTAGTTGTAAACTTTTCAGGGATATCCAGATCGAGAGAACTTAAGCAAAGCTTGTCCAACATTTTTTCTTGCACGTGTATTTCGGATGGTTCTTTTCATATTTTTTACTGTAGGGAGCTTTACAGCTGCAGCACAACTAACATCTGCTGAGGAACATGATACAATATATTGGGGTGTATCTCTACTATTCGCCGCATTTTTTTTCACCTTCTCCATTACTATAGCAGCTTCAATTCCACAGCATCTCCTGCATGATTATGATTTCCACTTTGTTTCATAATGTTATCATCTACAGTAATGACACGAGCAGAGCATTTCCTTTTTTTGGACATTTCACATTTCCAATATATTTTATTGCTCACCGATTTATCCTTTATACATAAGTAGCCATCTAAACACAATTTCTTCTTTCCTTTTTCGCTTTGTACAAAACTTATATCCATCTTTATGGTTCGGAGTTTCTAACGAAAGTTATGGGAATAAAACAAGGAAAACTAATGAAATAAACAAAAGTTAAGATAACGGTTTACAAAATGGTTTAATGGTTAAGATAATGATACTTAGTTAATGTTTATTGGCTTTCGCGCAGTTGATAGTTCGGCTTTCGAGAAATCGGTCTTTCGAGCAATTGAGAGTTCGGCTTCCGAGCAACCTGTCTTTCGAGCAATTGAGAGTTCGAGTAACATTTTGTCGAGCAATTGCTTTCGAGCAATTTACCGAATTCCGCTATGAGGGAGTTGCCAGAAATTACTAGAAAGACAAAACATCAAGAAAAGGTTAAAAACTATAATGCTGTGCGTGTAAGGGCGGTACTAACGAGCGTCCCTTTTAAATGGGTTTGTGTTCCTGTTAAACCACCTAGGGCCTAGGAGAAGCTACGGGCCGCGGACGGTTTAAATATACGCTCTGCGTCTAGACTGATGTTATAGATGGTTACAGATAGTAAATAACCAAAAAAGAATTAAATTTCCATAAATCTTAATTTAAAAATTTTGAAGATATATAGGGTATTCAGAGGTGTAGTATGCCCTTAACCAGAACCTTAAAAGTACACAAAACCAATTACTGATAAAACATGACATAATTGCTTCCGTATTAAATTCTTGTAGCTGAAGTGGAGATTTGAAAGTCGTCGTCGTCTTTGCATCGCAAAAAACATCGTGAGACAATTACTGATATAGAGGTAAAGCTCGCGAAGCTTTTTCCGAGAGATAGAACTCAAGAGAATGTCTTCGCATGTTATGTTTGTCAAGGTGGTCAATCACCTATAACAACACCTTGCCCATGCTAACGTTACGCGTTGTTGAGGGGAAATAATAGAGAACTCAGTAAGAGAGGCCTACTCCACCGTAAATTTTCTCAGTAATAATTACAATTTCCCAAGTGATCTCGACCGCACTACATTACTATGCATTTTCTATATATAAAGTAAAAAAAAAATCATGAATTAACTTTCTTGGCGTAGGTTTTCATTAACACTGGCAAATGGAAAAAGCTCTTGAAAGTTCAACAGCAGATTTTTTTCTAATTAAATAAATCATACATGTGTTGCTATATACGTAATTAAATAAGCTTAAAAAATCACAGTAGATGCACGTGACTTCATAAATAAGCGAATACCACGGGAAATGATAGTCAGGAATCCAAGCGCTTTCGTCTTTATTCAGACATCGTCAAGGAGCTACTGCTACGTAATTAAATAAATGAAGCCAGTGCAAAGACATAAAAACACCCACGGTCAAGGTATATGGGTCCACGTAGTACCCAAGGTATATAGAATGGCCTTATTCTATATACCTTGGTAGTACCTACCAGAATCGAAGCAATCATTGTTTGGACCGCAAACATCACAACTGCCCTACGTAAGTGGAGTGATATCCTCACACTGGTCACAGCCTGGGCACGATAGGAGTCAATGCGCACAATCAGCTCTTGCCAAAGAACTCAGCTGACATGAGACAACAAAAGCTCATCGGAAATAAGATCCGACCGACGAATCTTGTGAACTAAACCCCAAAAACACAAGTGACGGATCGACGGCTGCTTCTGCTTTCCCCCAAGTAAACAAACTTCACTTCGGCGAAGCTACGGCTAGTTAACAAGCTTGTAACGGAGAACTGCACTGCAGCTGTCGTGTGATAGTTCAGTTACGAATAAACTTTTATAAATGCACGTGGTATTTACAGACATTAACAATACAGATAACTGTCGAATCTGAAATACCTTAGATTATCAAACTTTACACTTAACATCACAGAAAAAGTTGAAGAAATTCAGCAACCTTCCACTGAAAGTGAAGTTGAATTCCAATATGTAGCAAATATACTGCAGAAACTATGACGAAAAATGTATCACAAACTATGGATACAAACCAGTTGTGGGAGCCACAGCAAAACACTACAAGATACAAACACAAACGAAAAGCTTATTCAAAATGTGGCTGTGATGTTTCCTAGAAATACTATGCAGCAAACTGAAAAGTATAATAAAGTAAGTTTTCATAAACAAATATCTTCACCTAAAGCAAATAAAAAAACTAAAATTCTCATGTAAGCGACTGCATATGCGGCATCCATTTGACATACTATTACCAAGAAATTGATTTGCTAAATCGTTGAGAAAATTACAGTATACTAAAAGACAAAAGTGAAAATTATCAAAAGTATACGTTTTCACAAAAATAATTCTTTAAGGATTTCAACTGCAGGCACTAAAGGTTAGTTTTGATTTTATATTGATAAACCTAGAATACTGGAAAGTTATAATCTGCTTCTTGACGATAATAAGTAAACCGCTATATTTAATTGAAGAATTAGTAACAAATCCTATAACCATCATACAGAAAAGGTTATCATTATCTACAGTCAATTAATTAGAATCTTTCCCCATACATTACCATATTCTTGAAAGGCTTCTAACCCCACTAGTTTTCATTACCATGTCTGCACTCATTACTTCTTTTACATACTTAACTCATTAAGAAACCAACTGATGAATACCTAAGCTATAATTTTTTTCCTCTCTACTAATAAAGTCTGCACGAAAGTTTGTTTTCCAAATAATTCTGATGTCGAAGGATGTAGTCTCGACTCTGGAGTAGACGAGGCTCTATGCTTTATAACAGTTTCTCAGCTGCATCCTTGGATTTCCTTCCACCTGAATTATGGTTACATGCGACTTAATACTTGTGATTATTGTATATTACAGAATACCATTAGCAAGTTTATTTTTTTCTCTCTAAGTAAATGTCTTTACTTGTATGAATATTACCGACGATTACTTATGAACAAGCATTTCCTTCAACATTTCTATCACTGGTGATTTTCTTTTTTCTCTTTACATAAAAGGGTAGAGATATTAACTTTAATAAAATTGAATGCTTAAAAGGCTTTTGTACACATTTGAAGTCCTTCACTACGTAATTAATACATGAATGCCTTACTCGAGACCCGATGGAATGAATGAAAACAATAAAAACAATGTACACGATATATTTCACTTTATCAGAATGTAAACAAACAGTAAAGCTTTTTCCAATATTGTATCAAGCTGCTAATATTGATGTATTACTAGCCAATTTATCTTCAAATGACCCTAGATTTATGTCTAACAATGCATATCATATCACATTCTTTTTTTAAAAAATCAACTACACTAACTGATTTAACTTTCTAGGGCTATTTTTCAGAATAAATCTGTATTACATAGGTGTGGCATGAAAGTCAGTAGAAAACAATAATGAACTACACAAGTCATTGGTAAACTGCAATATTATGAAGCGTTGCATTGCAACTTACACCATCTAAGGAGCAGTTTGTTGTGGAGACAGATGGCATGGAGACATATGGTGTCCACTGGCAGTGACCGGCAACTTGGCTCCTTACAAGTAAGGCTGAATTTCATGTTATTCGTCATTACTGGAGGAGCAGCCGCTACCCCATACTTGCTCTGCACATTGTGTCCCACTTCTGTATTGCGTTATGTCTGGATTATACTGTTGAAAGTTCCAGCATGACTAAATGTATTCAGGATATGTACAGAGTTGCTTATAATTCCAGACAAAATCAGTATTCAAATATTTTTTTTTATTTTGGTTTCTCTGAAGCTATTTTGTTTTAAGAGCAGAGCAAGAAAGAGAAGAAAAAAAATTACAATGAGCACACTAACACCACATCAAACTGTAGGCATTACCAAGAGGCAACACTGAGATTTACAGAAGACCAGGAGGAAAACAATCTCCGCAACATACTGTATTCATATATTCTTCTAAAACATCCATGAAAGGACTGCTTGGAGGAGTGGCTAATCTTTGGTCACTCATCAAGAATCAGTTTGGCGATTACTTCAATAGTATATATATTTCTCTAAATAACACATGATCAGTAAGCCGTTTGTTCATTCCCTGTCAAATGAACAAGCTGACAGAATATGCACAAATTTCAATTGTTCTTACACTACCTGTAACCAGGTTTTTGGGTCCCTTAACAAGCAACTTGTGCGTAACCATACGCGGGTAACAAACTACAAGCTACTAAAGGTACAAAGTATTCCTGGGAACTCAAACCACAGAGAATGAGTTCAACAAGATCAAAAGAATTGTGATCATCTTTCTGGATTGTACCTATTAATGCATATATCTTACATGTTAAAACATGTTTACAATGAGGATGGATGACACAGTTGTCTCTCGCATACAAATCAAATATTGAATATGGATACAATAATTTTCAATATTTTGTGCTTCATGAAAACACACATCGACTAGGGAACTTTGGAAAATTAATTACATTAATAAATTTCAATAATCACTTTCATAACATTTTACTACATCATGAGAGACTAAGATAAAATATCAATTCTTTGACAGCAGTTATGCCTACAATATAGTTAGCGCATTATATAAATACTCAACTGCAGCAATACTCAACTGCCCAGAACTTAGAAAAGAAAAAAAATAGATAATACACCTGTGCTCCTAAAATACCCCAAAAATTTACCATTGCAAGCACATTCCCCTCCCCCAAGAGAAAATCTTTAAGGTCTTGTGGGGACTACAATACACCTCAACCTGATTTACATATCAAAATAAAGACATATAAATCAAAAGTGAGTTGTGTGTGTGTGGCACCAGCCTTTTTGCATGGTTTAATTCCAATGTTGTATTGTCAAGATCAACAGAAAGAGAAATAGTGGTATATTACCTATTCAAGTACAGGGGTAATTAAGAAAATTATGCTTGTAATCACAAATTCACAGGTAGGATCTATGGATTAAGTCTTGGCAATATAACAAGAAATTAAATTTACACCTGAGAGGATGAAGGCATAACATCCAAGCATTCTTGACCTATTCTTAAAAGAGATAAAATATCCAATCTTATAAAAGGCAACATTTCTTCTTGCTTCCTGTCTTTCCATTCTGGCCTTGGGGTGAATTGCGATTGATTTGTCGTACCAAATCATAGAAGATCTCGTTAACATTGATTTTGGCCTTGGCTGAAGATTCTAGGAATGCACATGAAAAGGATTTGGCAAGGTTCAGTCCCTGGTCTTTCCCAACCACTCTCTCATCCTCCAAATCACATTTGTTGCCCACTAAAATCATTGGAACATTGTCTGTGTCCTGAAAAGACAAATTTTTATTTATAAAATTTTGCAATTTTCAGTTATTAGAAAAGCTGTGGAAACAGTACAAATCCTGAAAAGATATTTTTTTTGTGTGTGTGAAAATTTAAAATAGCACTTACGTATGTCATTAGAAATATACTGTAATTGAAAACTACTACAATACAACTCAATAAAAAGTTTATGAACATTCATATGCTAAGGCAAGTTGATTACACTTTGCATTCATTAAGCAAAAATAAAAGAAACTGACAACATTGTAATGCCTCTCTCTTGATGCTGTACAAGACCTGAGAGACTGATTGTTGATTAATAATGTTGCAATATTTGATTTTTATCATTTGTCTTGCTAGTGGTCTACCTAATCAGATTTCATCACTACAAATATGTTTATGTAGTAGTTCTTTGCTTTATTATAATGACTCAAAATACATAGACAATTTGTTCCCCTAATAAAGATAAATTTTTCATCATTGTGATATAAGACAGATGATGGTTACAATTACATTTAAATAAAACTTCACATCAACAACAACCTTAGGCTGTGTCCAGTTCAATCATGTGGATGCAGCCCTAGCCTTTGCGGTTTTCTCATAAGAAAAGGGATACACAGGATTCACCTTTATCGAAACAATAATTCACAGCAGTCACAAAGACTACAGTAAATATGTTAGTAACTATGTGTAATTCTAAAAGCCTTTCATAATGCTCTACCACTTGCCCTGACTAACAAAAAGAAAAAGGGGGAAGTCACATTCAACATACTAGTAACTAGGTGTTATTCCATAACCCTCTGATAATGCTCAACCACTTGGCCCAGACTCCTGTTATTAAAGGGAAAAGGAGGGAGTCATATCTACTGACGACTACACATGCAGACCATCATTTCCACAGCCATGGGCTGCCATGTGAGAGAGAAAGACTGTCTTGTCTTCCACAGATTAAATAGAGAGAGAGAAAGAGAGACTGCCTTGTCTTCCACAGATTAAATACCAGAGAAGTCAGTTGTGGCAACCAATACCATGTCTCCTGTTTCTGCAGTTGAAAGATTCCTCCTATAAGATGATTATTCTTCAGTCTGCAGGCAGTATTTCTGCCGAGGTATGAATGAGGCCTGGAAGAACAACCAAACTTGAAAAAGCCCCAATCGGGAAATCAAGTCCACTTCCTCCAGCATGGTGCAAGACAAGTGTGTCTGCGGCAACTGAACTGGTAGTAAAACCTCCAGGGCAAACCATACAATATGCTCAATGTAGGAAACTGGGTACCAAGTGTTATGGTGTCGAAATATCCTGGCCAAGGTCGACACAATGTTACGGTGTCGAAATATCCTGGCAAGCGTCGACACAATGTTACGGCCTCTGAGAGAGGTCCGCTTCAGGTTCGATATGAAATAATAATACAAAAAAAAATATTTCAACACCAACAGTTGAAACTGGGGATACGAATATAGAAAGAAACACTAACACAGCAAAGGTTTATTTACAAACTTACTAACAAAGGTAAATGCAGAATGGTGCTATCTCCTATTTACATAAAAAGATAGAATCTTACACTGCATGAACTGGGGGAACAGTGAGGCAATTCAAATACTTGCTAGCCAATTTGGTATTTCGAAGCGATGGCTTCTCAAAAGGAAAACGGTGATTGCAGACGTCCTCTTGACTCTGTATTGCAGAAAATAGTCTACTTGTAAGGCAGAAACTCCCCAAAACCTCTGGCAGGACCTTTTCTTCTCTCAAGTCTGCTCGACATCGAGATAACACGAGATAATTCGTCCACTCCTGAAGACGACTAGACCAGTATCCAACCAACACTCTAAAAACTTTTTTTCTGATCCTTCGTCGGTTCCTTTTCTCTTATCTCTCTCGGATGATCTCTGCTGCTGCTGATTTCTCACTGATAATCTGATCTGTGGCTCTTACTAAGGATATCACTCTGTGACTAACTGGAGTCTCTCTTTTACGATCTCTTCCTCTCACGATCACTGCTCTACAAAGTTCGTTCGTCGTATTTAAACGGCACTCTGGGGGTGGAGCCTACGGCGAGCGTCAAGGACTCGCGAGGTTTCCGGAAGTTCTTAGACGAATCTAGACGAGGTATTGCATCAGAAATCACGGCATTTCTCCCGCCACTTAGGCGTGTGTTGCACTCCACAACATGCCCGACTATTCCAGAACATTCGCCTCCAACACGGGCGCGAAAGCCTCCTTGCTGCCGAACTTCTCGAAAATGCCTTCTCCTTTCCTTTATCGTTCTTTGCTAGGAAGAAATTACCATCACACCGAGGAGCCCAGGTCACTTTCCAGAGAGCACTGAGACCACCAAGTTCATGAATGACCCCTATGGCTTCTGTCAAGCGCTTCTCCAACTCAGCTTGCAACAGTTCCACATAAAAAGGACTCTCTGTCCTTCTGGCATGTGTCACTGATAGAAGAACCCTAACTGAAGCAGAGATGTGTAAGCCCAACCCTACATTTGTTTGGTAGAGCATGATGAATACTTACTATAAGTCTAGATATGTGGTGTCAGGAGAGACCAAGTCAGACCCCCTTCTCTATAAACTGGGGCTAAAACAGATAACAGAATAAGCCAATCAAAGCAAGGAGGACCTCACACTACTGGTACAATGCAGTGGCTCTTAGCTTTGAAGAGAGTAGAGTACGCATCTATAACAACCACAGAGGAGCAGTGTGCACATGACAATTTAGGAGCTGTTCACAGCATACCCCAGGACATATCGAGGAACAGCTGGTTGATAGTATGGGGATGTAAGGACTTCTCCCTTCAGTGGTATGAGCACAGGAAGTTAGGAATGGTCCTCCTATCCTGATAAGACTGAACAGGAAACTTGAGATCAAACAAGAACAAGTTTGGACTTTATCTTGGGCATCACTCTTTTCTTTAGTCAAATTGTTCTAGCAAGATAGAAATGGCTAAAGAGAGAAAGTGGAATTTGCAGTCTCTTCTTTGCTTCCACATGTTCTTCCACAACATGTGGAATTTCAATACAATTTTTAGACTATGATCTCTGGGTTAAAGCAACCTTCTCATTCCCCCACCCACTCCTCTTAGTATCTATATTGATGCCTCAAACGGTGTGGAGCACCTAGACACTTACAATTCAATATATATATACATATATTATATACACATGCGCACACACCTTGAGTTAGGGCTTCTAGGCCAAGATCTCAAAAAGAGTAGCTCACACGGAGTTCTCTGATTATGTACCAACATGATAAACTGTACACCTAGTGACCCTAAGGTTTTCCACTTCACAGCAAAGTAAAAGGGTAAAATTGGTACTTTAATATCCCCTCCCTCTAAGAAACAATGGTGTAACACCTTTTACAAATAATACATCTGAATAAATTTCTCATGTGAAAATGTTTTATGAGAAAGAAAACCTCTGAATAGTCTCACCAGTATATATAAATTAAGTAATAATGATGAGAGAGAGGGGTAGTAAACACTATGCCTGGTAATCAGTCTGCACACTCCATGATTAAGGGCCTAAGGGGTCTACAGGCATCAAAGACAGAGCACTGTAGTTACAGGGATGTGGAGGTTACCAGCCATTTAAATCTATAGTCAACACTGTAGTTTTATATATTTGCTATTACAAAGATTCTTGTTTTACTTAAATATTTTTTTTCTTATCTCTTGTTCCTAGTGCAGTTTTTAATCCTCAATCAAGCAGAAATCATTACAAATGAGCATGTAAGTCTAGGAAAATTGTGGTAGAGCATAGTTGTAATTACAAAAAATAATAAAATGAAATGTAACCACTTTCTATGTGAATGACAAAATATACATCTCTAATTTGACGATGATGAAATTTCATCTGTGAACACATGATCTTGAACTCGTGGGTCTAAAAGGATACTAAATATTCTATCAATGGTTAACTGAAGTAATATATTCAAGGTACTCATCTAAATGTGAAATACAGCCGACATGCAACACACGAATAGTAACTTGCAAATGGTTATGCATGGACTAGGCAAGCTTCAAAATAATGAAGACAAGTCCTAAAATCAATGACTGCCACCTATTTGCAGTACTATGAGTATCTGCCGCTCCAAAGGTTCTATTTACTAAAGCTTACAGTCTATTCACATCTTCACTTCACAGGACATAGATAAGTATAGGTAGGTAATGTGACTTGTCCTAGAAATTAACCGTACTTATAAACCTATGCAATCTGCATAAGTAAGTGACAAAGAACCGATATTGAAAGCTTACCTTTACTCTGAGAATCTGTTCACGAAGATCTTGTAGGTCATTAAAAGTGCTCTGTGCTGTGATGCTGTATACCAATACAAAGCCTTGACCATTTTTCATGTATAAATCTCGCATAGCTGTAAATTGCTCCTGAAAGTATGAAATTTGTATGAGTCATATCTGAACAATTGAGAAGATAGTATTTTAGTCTGAAATTTTTCTTAGCCTTATCTGAACAACAATTGAAAATATAGCATTTTTTATATACATGCAGGCTGGTAACCTATCTGAAATTACTAAGTTTTTTCCACCATTCTCACTACAAAAACTCTATAATTAAGACTACTTACTGTTCCAGCAGTGTCAAGAATTTCTAGCATGCATTGCTGTCCATCAACTTCCACCTGTTTTCTATAAGAGTCTTCTATGGTAGGATCATATTTTTCAACAAAGATTCCTTGAACAAACTGTACGGTAAGCGCTGACTTGCCAACACCACCTGACCCCAGCACCACAATCTTGTATTCGCGCATTCTCGACACTGTAAATTAAAAAATTTAAAAATTAGCTTGAATTTCACATCCTAATATGAAAAAAAAATTCCTAGATATACAAACCTGAAGTCTTTTTCATGTAGTATATAACTTTGGTGAAAGCTACTTGTCACTGACTTGGTAACGAGCACGTAACTTTTGGCAAGGTACAGGTGGGATTAACATCCATTCAGTCACCTTTTCTTTCAGTAAAAGGGAAAAGTTTGGGTGTGGTTGGAAGAAGAAGAAGAAGAAGAAGAAGAAGAAATCTGGTTTGCATATCTATTAACAATGCAGCTTTAGAATCTGAACTTATTCCTACAAGACTATAAGCTTTCATCCTCTGTATGAAGACTACCCCCTTTAGGTAGGAAGTGCTGTCCAAAGAACATGAATGGTAATGTCCTAGCAAACAGGATAATCTACTATACAGCCTGGCAGGTGTGATACTGAGGCTGATATGGCCCTGTGTCAGCTGTTCATCAGCAAAACCAAGTGGCCTTTCAGCTGCTCTGGTTTGCATGCAGTGACAGAAGCACTTCAAAACCACTGCTGCGCAGGCTTGTTATCCCTCGTAAACATACCCAACGCAAAAAACCGATATGGTCATATGAGTTCTCACTTTTAAGTGCAAGAACAGAAGCATTTCTGGAGGTGAGAGGTTCAGTGGAACTCACACAAGAGGTTCCTATCTATACATCTATGAGGGTTTGTCCTTTACTTCCTGGCTGAGAGGCACAAGCACTGTAGGAGGTCCAAAAGCAGGTGATCTGTGTCATTTCAAACGCCATTGAAGTCACAATAAGAGATAACCAATCAATGAATGATTGTGAAATTTAGGCTTATGTCCCAGCACTGGCATCAATTGCTAAATTTCTCACTATTCCAACTTTGAATCAGCCCTAAATCCAATGTCTTAAAAATATACAAAAAACAATGACCTCTAGAGCACACCAAGCACACGAGTATGATTCTTCGTCATTCACTGGACATGTACGTATAAGTTTGTAAGGAACACTCACTTAAGCAGTGTTCACCTTTCACCATAAACAACTTTCTGTATGTTTTTAAACTTTACAAAAGAACAGTACCTTCATCCCTGTATATAGTACATTTGTTATGCACATGAGTAACCACGGAGAAATTTTCCTTTTTACAAAACTAACCACACACGAATTTAACAAAATACCTAAGTGTGCCAAGGAAATACTTACTAGTTACACACTAGAACAGAAAACTTAGGTCTGTAAAAATGAATGCAAGTAGTACTGTTATCATGGGACTGATAAATGGGCAAACTTCTCTATCAAGCCTCCAGAGAAACCATAAAAATGACTCACAATTGGATAGTTGGAAGGGGAACAATAATGCAACATGGTTTTAGTGACATGAATGTTTTGAATGAATACTTGAAAGCATAATTTTATACCATGCTGAGAGAGAGAGAGAGAGAGATTGGAGAGCGAAGAGAAAGAGAGAGGAGAGAGAGAGAGAGAGAGAGAGAGAGAGAGAGAGAGAGAGATAATAACCTTTGTGGATTTAACACGTGTTCTTGCACTTCCCATTCACTCATCCCAATGCTCTTGCACTTCAGTCAACTACATACAATAAACATCGTTTCCCCAAATCCCTGTTACATTACTTCTGCATCTCAGGATTTAAAAGTACTTAATTAGAAAGAACACAAGTTCTAAGCAAAAGATAAAACAAATAAATTAACTTACAATAGATTCTAGTAAGACAAAAAAAGGTTAAATGACAAAAAAAAAAAAAAAGTCAATAGCTTTTAAAAAGTCCATGGCATTATCAATACTGCCCTTAATTACACCTCTTAAACGGAACCTAAAACATGTTTCCTTCTCTGATACACTACTTCAGATGGTTCACCAGAAGGCTACATGCTCCCAGTATGGGGGATATCACAAAGACCATACAGTGGGGGTCTGTTACCGTCCAGGATGAAGCTGCAGGTTGAATGAGTATCTATGACCTCTCCTCAGTCTACTCAGCCTTATCTAAGTTCCTCATTACTCTGATATGAGGATGATCCAATCCCAATAAATGGACATTTTCTTATACAGTATTTTAATTCCTAAAAAAACAAATCCCATTGAATTTGTCCTTTTCATGTAATATAAGGCCCCGCGAACATTTTGTATCAAAGGAAACAGAGAAGCAATCAATACTGTGCAATTTTGTTGCATATTTAGCTTCCACATCTGCTTGTGCGTTACCTCTCGTACTAACTTAAGTCTGGCAACCCACAAAAGTAATTTGATTATAATGTGATCAAAGCCAACAAATAAGTTTGGATAATTCCTTGCTCCACATTTGAAAAATCTTCCTTAGTGCATCTGGATTTAGGGGCATCATGGTACAGGCGGTCCCTGGTTATCGGCGGGGTTCTGTTCCCAGGGGTATGCCGAAAAGCAAAAACCACCAATAACTGAAACTCAGTGATTTATGGTGCCACAAACCAATTATCAGTGCCATAGCATCCTTACAGTACTGATAACCGGAACTCGGCCCTGTTATGTCGCCATAAATAGCCAATTTTAAGGCACAAGACAAGTACTACAATAAAACAGATCGCCGATAACCAGGAACTGCCTGTACTTTCCTAATTTTATCATAAGTTCTACATTAAAATAAAAATCAAATTCCAACTTAATACTGAATTCCACAAGAAGAAAATTTTAAGTAACTCAATAACCCTTTTAATGAATTAAGTATTAAAAAATTTCAAGATTACACACTTTGTTGATCCAAGAAGATTACTAAGTTAATTGCATAACCAGTGTTAATTACAAAACTACAAACCCTGGTCACAATTACATATTTGATCCTAACAATCCTTAGCACATGCAAGTAACACTGGTAACAGAATACTGCAAAGTAAGCTTATCTTCTTAGTAATGACTGTACCCAATTATGCATTATGCTCTATACATTATTTCAGTATCTTTTACAACTAATCCTGCATATTTTCAGAAATTTTTAAGCATTTCTGAAATTCACTTGAGTTTGCTGAACCACTAAACTACTAGGTTCTATGCTCACCCATAGTATTTTCCCACAAGACTTGTCAATGTCGAATAAAAATATATGGCTTTTACTAGGCAAAAGAAACTGTACAATAGTGCAGCTTGCACCCAGACTCTTTGTTTGAACCAAGAATGTTTAAAGATAAGCAACTCTTGCCAAAATATTGGAGGAATTCACTACATGCATGCAACTCATCAGCTTTTAGTAGAAAATAAAATGAGCTTCCCGTCCTTTTATTTGGAGAGAGAGAGAGAGAGAGAGAGAGAGAGAGAGAGAGAGAGAGAGAGAGAGAGAGAGAGAGAGAGAGAGAGAGAGAGAGAGAGAGAGAAAATGCTAACAGCCCCCTTCAAAAGCCTAAGTTCAAAGGGAGGGCAAATCCTATGAAACATGATACATCAATCAAGGTGAAAGATTCATACTATACAGTTGCAACATCGGAAATGGCCAAGCAATAACCCCTTACCAAAGAAACAATGAGCATCCTGTCTTCAAAGAAGTGGTTGAGAAAGTCAACGATCCGGTGAGTGGTGGCTATGGCCGGAGAGACCCACTATCAAAATCACCAATGACTGAAGATAGCCCACTTTTAATGGTACAAAATTGTGGTGCATCAATGAAAATCAGCCTGGAAGGTAGCATAACTAAAGCCAACAGAAACTCTTACACACACAACCTACTACTGCATGTTGAATTGTGACAATAAGGCTGTGGCTGCTGGGTAGAAGAAAAAGAATAACAATCACCATTCGTTCATCTTACATTTCTCAGCTGTAAACCTCAAGTGCAATACTGTTCTGTCCTAGCAGATCTAAAGCAGCTACATAAAGTGCTGAATAGCCACTACAGGTCTTAAGGAGAAAGTATCCAAGGACATGGCAAATGTCCCTCAAGTACTAAAGTGGAAGAGGTGGTTTTGCAGCAACAAGCACCTTTTATCATTTCCCTGTGTCAGCAAGTTCCTCCTGAATGCTAGGGATAAAGCAATGCCCCTAAATTTGTGATTCTTTGCCCAATCAGCCCAGTGTATAAGCATTCTTCTCATCAGATGACTAATACAACATACAAGCTTGATGACATCTCTAACCCAAAATAAGACAGTGATCTTGGAAACTTCCTTTATGTCTCTGATGGTACTAAAATAGGCGTTGATTATCTGGTCTATGATGTAGTCTTCGCGGGTAGTTACAGTAGAAGTCGCACAAGGGATTAATACATCTTGTCTTGATCAGATAAAAGTCTCACAAGGAAGGGAACAAGACTAGTCAGGAAATTACAGGTTCTGATTTTTCCCTATCACCAAGAAGCCGAGTTCACAGTGCAAGCAAGACTCGAAAACTCCTCATGAGGCAGATGCCCTTAATTCAGAAGGCCTGGGAAAGAGCTATCAGTAGCCTTAAATGCAGTAACAGAGAGAAGCTTGTCTATCTACTGAACTGTGTCTCTGACTGAAGAGATAACCCTATGATGACACCAACCACAACCACAAAAGATGGATACCACTGTGTGTTGAACACAAGTTGTTGTAATTTGATAATACCCAACATCTCTGGTACAACACTGTGAAAGAAAGCTCTTTTTCTCAAAAGAGATGCTGGAAAGTTTCTCTCCAGCTGTGATGCATAAGCAACTGTACGGACTGTTGATACCTCAACAATTGTGGCTACCAACAATAAGGCTTCACATATAAGGATACCACTCCGTTGTGTCCAGAAAGGAGACGTCAGGGTCATTCCGAGACTACGAGTGACTAGCACTGTTGTTCACTACGCACATTTCATAACAGTGAAAAAGGGTAAATATCAAGGTTATTTTGAGCTTGTTAGAAGGCATCTTCCAACACAACAAAGAAAGCTTACATTGGTGTGCAAAACTCAGGAAGCTTCTGGTTTAACACATGGCTAAAATGTCAATCACCCAGGGTTCACCAACCCTCGGATAATTTCACTCTACTACAACTTGCCCAGGAAAGTGAACTGTTCAGTCAACACATTCTAAAAGCAAGAAATTTTCTGTTCAGTAACTCAATAATGTGGTGAATCACCCACTTGTGCACCTGTTCCCAGACCAGCAATTGTGGAGGAACACCATACCCTTCTCTCTGTTGACCTAAAACACCACAAGTGCATTGTAACCTGTCAACAAGACTGGTGTCCCACGAATTGATCCAAGTTTGTTGTCAAAATCAATGCATCCATCTCAGTGTTTAAATGACTGATGAGAATCATTCCAAGTCTGTACACCTGATAAAACATGCCACTCTGATGTGCACTACAAGTAACAATCAATGCAACCAAAAACAAAAACATCCCAGGTAGAGCAGAATTCAGCAAACTTCTACAAGAAAGCTATCTATCTAACTACTGAGCAACATTGTACCTCACTGCCTTTCTCCATGATACTTGGAATGTTAGAGGATTGACAGCAGATGGCCAGTGTTGCTTCAGGCACCTCCAATGCAACCACTAAAAATTTCTTTGCGCAAGAGGAGCAAAACAAATTTGTATTTTTCTTAACACAACCCTTCATCATCATGTGACTAGAGTATCCTTAGGTGAACTAACCACCAAATGCTGAGACAAATAGGCTGTGTCCAATTCAAAGAGGAGAGGAGACAAGGGGAGGGTTCCTGGCCAACTAGGACAAGATGTGCAGGACCTGGCAGATATTAATTTCTGTATTCACTTTTTTTACTAGGGAATCTCACCCAGGCAAGTCAATTGATAAGAAAAATTACAATTTATAATCAAATTTCTCCTCTAATTCATTTTCCTGCTTCAGAAAGTTTCAGATGGAGTCTTCTGATATTTTTTATTTAGTACTGTAATCTACAATGCACTACCATATTTTCTGGTTTTGAAGATACACCCCAATTATGACTAGGTACCAAAAATGTGAAAATGAGAAAAGAAAATATCCAATAATAACAAATAGTATGTGGGTTTAGAATAACAGCATAATATTTACAGCTTACAGATAAATTGTGCTGGGGACATTACCAAGAGCTGATGGATTGGTTTTCTGGCTTTGACTTCTGCAGTTTGGTAAGCTGTGAGCATTCGACAGACAAAATGCACTGAAATATCATGGTTTCCACTAACATTGCTTGTTCTTAATTTATTTCAAAATACTGTATTCTGATTTTCATCTTCATTATGCTTCTCATAAGTTGACATGTCAGTAAACAGAAAAATTTAAATATAACCAAATTAATTTATATAAATAGCAATGAAAAAATATGAAATAAAATCTTACTGCATAGTTTTGTAAAATCACAATACACACATTATGCATTTCATTTCATCAATAAACATCAAAACAAAATCAAAACAATTAGTGAGTGTTTGATTACAATAGTCTTTCTTGACTATACATAGTAAGATTTACTGTTAAACCCAATAAAATACAAATAGTTTATTTTTGTCTGCTAAAAATGTTCCCATGAAGTATGTAATGGTCATCTGAGCAGAAAGAGAACTTGATAATACGTACTGACATCCAACACGCACGTTACTACTTATCCACTGACTTGGATACAAAAGTGGTGATACAGACATGATCTTTGTGAGTACATAAAAGAGAAAGTCTTCGATGCTGGGAAATATGGCGATCGATGGTTTATTAATACCATAAATCTGTTTACTTATTCATTAATACCACACTGTAGATAGAATATCTCAAAAGGGAAACAGAACCAGTATTTTATTATTAATAATTATGACTTTGAGCATTAGTAGCCAATACAATTAATTAAAATTTTGCCTCAGGAAGCTAAAATGAACCTCTTACCAGTTCTACTTTTCCCTATTCCTTTCATTTTCTAATAATTATGTGATACACACGGGCATATTTATGTTTATTATCACATACTGTATGATGATACTATTTCTAAAGTTAAATCAACTCGCGTCTGGTCATAGTAGTTTTATATATCAATGAACAATTAATATAAATGAAAACTAATATATCATCCACAGCAGCCAATGTACTGTGGTCAAATGTAGAGCCAATGTCTGATAAATATGTGGACAGGGGAATGGTAAAAGGAAAAACAAAATCTGTGTCATCCACTTCAGCCTTTCAAATTCAATTACTTCTACACTGCTCTTGTTTCTGATGATTCAGGGTTAGATTAATGATTATTAGTAAATTTTAACTTTAATACTAGTCAACTTAAAATGAACAGTGTTCAGTACTGACCATCTCCATAGGCCCGAATACTTAATCATATAGATGGTACAAAAACATCTCGATAACAGCGAATTTGCTACAATTTTTTTATACTTTTTGTAAGAAGCATATTAGAGGAGACTAAGAAAAATCCCAATATTGCACACAGGTGAGTAAATATCTAATACTGTAGTCATAGTCTATAGTGTAATATTATATACACAAATATATAAATCAGCAAAATTACAATATAGCCTAGATCACATCATAGGTGACAGATGACATACCCAAACCCGGATGGAATTCATCAGGAAGATTACACTCAGCCTAAGTAATGAATGTTTATATAGATTGTGTGTACTCAAATAAAATATATCCATGAGTACTTAGCCAGATCAGGACATAGCACCATGAGTTAGATTAGGTAAGTATGGTTAGGATGCATTACTGTGACTGACAGTGACATCTTTTCTTAAAAATGCAATCTGTGATTGTTACTGATTAAGAACACAACACATTAAAAACAAAACTGAAGACGACCACAGTGGCTTGGTTCCTGCCCGCTGCGAACAAAAACTTGATTGTTTCTGTTTAGGCTATGTCTTTTTTCACTGTTTTTGTCTATAGTGTTCTAACATTTCTCCTCTTTTGTTTATGGTTTTATATTCATACCCAGGGGATTGGCAAAAAATGGCAGCATTCTGCACATAAACTGGTAGTTATGAACCAGGAGGTCCAGTTGAGATCGATAACCCTAACCTTTCCTAGAATACGTCCTGACCTAGCTGGAGGGGGCTTCACCCTCCTTGAACCAATCTAGTGACACTAATATTGTTAAAGGTAACCGGAACAGGTTCCTGATTAATAAAAAGACCTAACCTTTCTAATACCTAATGCCAGGTCCAGACCTAACCAGATCTTACATACCTAACCTAACTTAGGGTGATGTACCCTGACCTGGCCAAGCAGTAACCTGTTCAGGTCAGCAACTGGTGGGAACCAGACTGTGGAACTATTTGTAAAATTTGGTAATTCTACAGAATAGTTCCGCACGGACTGCAAGGAACGTAACCGCGGATACAACATCCACTAGGGATTGGGGGCATCCAATGTATTTTGCCGTGTTAAGTACTGGCCCCTGGGGGTTAATTACAGTCTTCAGAATAAATATTAATTAAAATTCTTGTTCAGGAGATAAAACTGCATAGAAAACCGCAACTGCCATAGACTAGGCCACTGCAGAATAGTAATATACATCTACTATAATTTTACTAAGCAACTCAATTTACTTGTGGTAACATCCTCTAAATCTACTGTTTTTCCACCGAGATCTGCACACAACTACTTAACACTGGATAAGAATGGGGGGAAATCAAAATGTGTGACCTGCACCAGCCATAAAATTTCAAAATAACAAGAAACACAACCCAACACGCTAGCCTAACATGGGTTAGGCTAAGCAGTCGTAAAGCTACAATCCCTGAATTAAGGAAGAATCAAAGTGTAGAATAGGGTAAAAAACCGCATGGTACAGGGGTGGACCATGTACGATCAATGTGTACAACCCCAAGAAAAGTACATTATAACGCGTCCTGACACCGCAGCAGAGGTCTTTAGCTCTGTTTCTCACCAACAACAAGTCGCGTCTGATGCCCATCTTCGATGTCAGGACGCGTTACAATGCACTTTTATTGCGGTTGTACACATTGATCGTACATGGTCCACCCCTGTACCATGCGGTTTTTTACCTTATATTATAACACACATTAATTCAATGCTTCGCTTAGGTGAACTGACCTAACCTAGGTTAATCTGAAACTTCGTCCCAAACGCTAGCCTAGCCTTAGGGTAAAAAGCCTAATCCGTACGTCACTTTGTTCGGGGTATAGTCCTGGCGTCCCCATAACCAAAAGTCAATCAAAACCACACGTGTGAGTGTTAGTTGTTGAAGCACACACCACAAAACCCTGTCTTACCCTGAGGAGATCACAAACCAAATTCGGTCGAGTTGGAAAACGATGAGACTTGGTGTGATCGGTAGCAACAAGTGGATGAAATTCTTATCAGTCGCTGTAATTCGAATACAACTATTCCACGATACCACACACGCTGCAATATTGCATTTCCACTGGAAAACTGATTCACGTGTCGAGTTACGATCAAAATACTGACAATATGGGTGGATCCAGCGGTATAAAAACAATGCCAACACCCCTGCCTACACCTGACAATTAAAACGGTTTTATGGGAGCTTATAACATCAATATCTTAGACCACAGTCCCGAAGATTTTTTCTTACCCTTGTCGGATTTTGTGGAAACCAAACAGAGAAATCACTATTGGCCGTAGCCCACCGAGTTACGAGAATTATTTACAATTTTGGGCGATGGCTTCTCCCCAAAAGCGCTTCCGGGCAACTCTCGACTGAGCCGATGGTTCTTTCTTCATCTGACGCCATCTTCCACACCAAGGTATGATTCATCAAAATTCATTTTGTTCTTACGTTTCGTATTGAAGCTAAATTGCATATTAATAGTAATCGATTTTGTACTCACTTTCTATTACTCAAATTCAATACTAAGTCGGGTGTTTGGACATACGTAGGTCTGTTAATAATGATTATCGTTGTATTATTTTTTTTCGTTAAATGTCACTCTATGGTAGGTGGTCGAGATTCATCATACTTTAACGCAGAATTAAGGTTTGGCGAGATGATTCACGATTTCTCTTTAGTTTGCTGTGGCGAATCAAGAGTTCATAGATAATGAGATAAGATAATGAGAGTAGGTATACTGAAGATATGTTATCAGTAGTCCCCACACACACACACACACACACACACACACACACACACACACACACACACACACACACACACACATATATATATATATATATATATATATATATATAATATATATATATATATATATATATATATATATATATATATATATATATATATAACCTTGGGTCACAATAAATCTTTAATTTTTCATATTCCCTTGGCACATGTATATTCCTAGGTTGTATGTTTGGTAAACTATAATACGGCAGTTCAATCTGCTGATGACCCAATTAGGCACAAGTTTCTTATGGTTCACTCATCAAGATATTTCATCTAACAAAGGCAACATTTCTATCATGGAACACGAGGCATAAGCTTGTGATTCGTTTTTCCCCAAAGTGCATAAGTATATTGCACTATGCTGTACCTACAAAAATGTTACATTCCCTGGGTTTCAAGTTACTGGCGGATGATACCTCAATTCATTTTACCACGAACGATTTCGAGGTAAAAAATGAGAAACAGATTATGTTCTTACTGGTGTTACGGAATAGAAAGTATTTAATTAACTAAAAATAAAATTGAAATTGAAAGTATGTTAGTGAGGAAGAAAAATGGTATTTATAATGAGTTTTGGTGACAGACGAACATTAACACTAATAGGTGTGCTACTGGACTGTGGTTTTTCCTCTGAGTGTTCAAATGAATCAAATCTTACGGTGACTGGATATCGCGATAGAAATGTTGCCTTTGTTAGAAAACATATCTTATTTAGTGAACCATTATAAATTTTGTTCTTAACAGCTTCATTAGCAGACTGAACTGCCGTACCATAATATACGTAACATTCAACCTAGGAATGCATATGACAGGAGAGTGCTGCTTTCAACGAATTAAGGATTCGCCGAAAGTGTTCCCCATTAGAGCACAATGTCTAAATCTGAATGTCTCACTAAATTATCAATAGCAAAAATAAAGGAATTATTGTGAATTCAGGTACAATTGTATGTAAGGAAAATGTAAACAAAATTTCACCAAACATTGTGATTTCAGCGTATGAAATTGTAATCCTCCTATTCAATTAAAATGTTTAAATTACTTTAGGTGTTGCTAACGAACGAATGAGAAACTAAAGGATTAGGAAAAGAATGGAAAACACATTCATTACATAGACCTTTAAGAACTTTGAAAGTGCACAGCGGGGCTCACTTTTCGTACAAAAGTAAAAGGGCGGGATTTGAAGGTATTAGGTACTAATGTTACTTTCCTGGAATGGGTCGAGTCCCAGGTTTTTTATTGGAAGGATGATTAGATCACTTTAGGAGAATTACTGATGACGGTTTTTAATCCGGTATGTATCCACCTTTGCGGAGTGTCTAATACAAGCCCGTGAAAGCATAAACAAGACTGTAAATATTAGTCCTAGGACCTAGATAACGACCCCCGAAAATCCTTGGGGGTCAGTAATTAGGAAAAATCTTAGATGGAAAAAGTGATGGGACCATTTTCCATTCAGCTCCTCCACGAAATGTACAGAAATATTTAGAATTAGGCTTGCTTTATCAGCCTTCAAAAAGAGCCCTACATGGACACATTGTTGGGCAAGAGATGGACAAAATCTTGGGGTCCTTAGGTATCGAACATCTCTGAGTGGGGATTTGGCTGTGATTGGCTGAGACATTGAAGAGCAATTATTACTCCATAAAAAAAAAAGAAGTTGCTGAAAATTTCAGTGACCAATGACTAGATTTTTTCCAGTTGGTGAAACTTGTTGAAATAACCTCTCTCTCTCTCTCTCTCTCTCTCTCTCTCTCTCTCTCTCTCTCTCTCTCTCTCTCTCTCTCTTAAAATGACAGTAAGACGATTTTTGGTTGAATTAGAAGTTATATTTTTGTGTAATAGAAAGGGAGGGCTGCTCTGGCTGTTGTACCTTTCTCTAATAACGAACGGCTTTTTTTTTTTTTTTTTTTTTTTTTTGCGGCATGTTTTGACGCTGTGCTTCCAGTAATGGACTCAAGGTGCTCACGCTGTCACGCGATCTACCACAAACAGGCATTTTCCTTACTTCAGGGATTAGTCAGTAGGTAATATATATTTAATAATATCCATTTCACAATTAAGTTTATTAATCAGAGCTTCAAGTCTGCAAAACAACTGTGAATTTTCCGTGGCTGTGGTTTTAAAAACTGCAGGACCCACTCATGCCTATTTGTGCATAGTCTGTGCTAAAACTTACAACTGATGTTTTACGACAGTAATTAAAAAATTTATGCGTTCGTGGAATTTTCCTATCAAGTAGGTACTACACTATAGCTGGTTCACTTAAAGTAGATTCTTGGGTGAGCCCTATGCCTACGAGACGTTTGTTTGGCGGGCGCTGATTGGCTGGGAGCTGCCTACCTCCCGGTACCAGCCAATCAGCGGCCGCCAAACAAACGTCTCGTAAGCATACGGCTCATCCAAGAATCTACCTTAAGTGAACCAACTATAGTAGCACCAGTTAATCACGATTCCTCTTGACTCATTCGAATTATATTGTCGTCAGTGATGGATGTATTAGATTATTTCCCGACAAAGGTGCTGATTGTTGGTCGCAAGATGAATAACATGCTTGTCTTATATATATATATATATATATATATATATATATATATATATATATATATATATATATATATATATATAATCTTTTAATCTGTTATCAGAGAAAATATACAATATTTTAAAATTTTAACAGAATTATAATCAGAATTTTATCGATGAGAGTATTATTGTCTTTCTTATAACAATACATAACCATCTTAGATTCTACACATCTTTTTTTTATATTCTAATTATTACATACTTGAACTTACTATGTATATACATGCTTTGGGTGAACTCTGGCAAAAAGCGCTTCTGTGTGACAGCACCTGAAGGCGTAAGAGCATTCAACACAAATGCTTGGGATTTTTTGAAATCCTGCCTTACTCTTCCTTCAAATGATAAGAATTCAGCGACAATGGGTGATGACCCTTCGCTGTTGAAGATTAATGCTTAAAGTAACTTTGTGAGTGTGGCTAGCAACGTCGTATGATCATCATAGAGGTAATGGACTAAAGAGGAAGATTAGCAAGAGCTGCAGAGCAATTGCGTGAGGAAAGAGAATGAATTTGTAGTTGTTGAAGATTGAAAGCACAGAGGAAATAAAAAACAAAAGCCGCGTACATCTGTAGTTATTTGAACCATAATACAAATGAATGAAAATATCAGGAACTCAAAATACCCGTATTAGTATGAGCTCGAATCCAGGTGAAAAAAAAGTCAAAGGTAAAAAAGGCACAGAAAAAAAGTCACAGGAAAAAAAATCACATTAATCTTTCCCATACGTTGACCCCCAAAAGGGTTTTAACCCGGTATGTATCCACATTCGCGGCGTGTTTAGTACAAGCCCGTTGGGAATTACTGTAAAAACGTAAGCAAAAGACTGTAAATATCATAAAGATAAATACCCTTCAGAAATATTATGAATATTTCCGTGTTACTTCATTACCGACCACCATAAATTAATGTGAACTTTTTTCATGGCTAAAATTATGACTTTTTTTTCCTGTTACTTTATTACCAGTCACCCTGAGTTCAGTGAGAGGTTATTTCTATATACCTTAGAAGAGGGAGAGGAAGCAAAATCTTAAAATTCCACAGAGAAACAGAGACACTACTGAACTGAATTAAATCAAGATTTTAGGCCAAAGGCCAAAGGCCAATCACTGGGACTTATGAAGTCATTCAACGCTGAAACGGAAATTGACAGAAAGGTGTGACAGGAGGAAAACCTCAAAGCAGTTGCACTATGAATCAATTGTTAGGAGAGGCTGGAAAGTAAGGTGGAAGAAAGAGAATATGGAAGGATAGAAAAGTATCATAAGACGAAAACAATTAGGTTAGATGGCATACTGGCTAGATCTCAGCTCTATCAAATCTGCAGGAAAGAAAACGGACGGAATAACAGAGATGAAGATACCAGGGTTAAAAGCAAGGTCCTTTAAATATACTCGGAATATATTTAATGGACCTTGGGTTAAAGGGCAGACGGTTTCGGGGGAAGAAAGGCCATTAATCTTGAAGAATAACTGCAGCGGCACATGCAGAGAAAGACTGACGTTAGTGTTCCCATACGTTTAGAAATGATTTTCCCTTCGTAAAATCGTGCAAAAATCTCCTGGCTGATTCCTTTGCTTCACCACTGGACTTTGGAGTCACTTTAGCAACTGATCACGCAGCTAAGATGGGTTTTGTTCTTATTCCTTATTCTTTGAGTTTCGCAGTATTGTATACAGTTTTTGGAACTAATAGTACGTCATTTGGATTCCGCCCTCAATTCCATTTCTTAGGCGACATTTTGTTGTTTCATCATGAGTTTCTGCAGTGACTGTGGCATTTTCTACAGGCGGAGAGCGCGTTAACCTTCTGTTCACTTTCGTATCGAAATTGGTCCAGATCTGGGCTTTCTTTTTCGACACTCTTGATTCTCTCCTGCAAACGTCTACTGAAAATGGTTTATATTCGTACTCCTTAATGATATTTTATAATTTTGCACGTAGATAAATATCTGCATGCATCTCAAATAAGAATGTGCGGTCACTGCTTTTAAGAGTTTTATTTTGGGGGGTTGTGGGGGTTGGGGGGGGGGGGGCAAAAAAGTCAAGTTGGGCCTCTTTTCGGTTTTGATTCATGTAACGTCTATGTTTTTTTTTAAAGCATTTTGCGGTTTAATTTCAATTCAAAATGAAGCTCATCTAATACCCGACGATTTTTCATATATTTATAATATAATAATCATAATAATAAGTAATTAATAATAATAATAATAATAATAATAATAATAATAATAATAATAATAATAATAATAATAATAATAATAAGAAAAGTGATGGACTCCTACCGATGATGCAACCCGGAACTCCACAATATAAATACCACCAGTCGAATTGGAGGACTGTGAAACAAAACAAAAAAATAATAGAGGGTTATTTATTAATGACAGAGTTAGAAAAAGAACCTTGATATAGTCATTTAATCATGCACTGCATGAACACTGACTGTACAAGCAGCGTCCTTCTTTTGTGCAGATTTCAGGATTGCATTTTCGTTGCTGGGTCTATAGGCCTGTTCACCCAACATGGAGGTTCCACGGGTTCCGGTAATATAAAATATTAATAATGGATTGCGATCCTTGTCATCCTATAAGACTGCAGGTTATTATGAAAAAGGTTGTCAAATTGACATAAGCCGCGCATCATCTTGCATGCATTTCAATCCATATGTGCACAAATCACTAAATCTGTCATATCCGCATCGCATATAAATATATCTTATTACAGACTAAGCAAAATCAACATTATATGGGTAATATAGAGTCAGAAGCAGTCTGAATTCCAAGGGAATCTAATGCGAAAATGAAAACTTTTATGCGCCTAATCAAACCTGTGAATCTTAGGCAAACAATTCCAAGACTAGCGTTGTTATAAAAGGGTTAAGTTTGAAGCGTTAACCAAAGCATATCCATAATCTATGAGAAACCATAGCTCTCTCAAATGCCGAAAAATACCCGCTACCTGTTTTAGTTGTAAAACATGAACAAGTAAAGAAACATAACTAATCCTACGCAAAATTTGCAAAGCAGCTCAAATCTCGGGAACACTGGTGATTTATGGTGTCAAACCAACATATGATCAGCCATTTTTAAAAGTACGCACGCATCTTGAGTTGAGGATAATTTTGGCCTTTCGAACGAGGGTGGGGGCCGTGTCTCGCCGTTTGAGGCTGAGGCAAGGCTCAAGACAGATAGATCTTAATAATGCACCGGGTCTCGATGCCTCCCGGAATTTTAACGCTCAACGTGACAGGAAGTGTTTCGTCTCGCTTCATAATACTTTCGGAAATCTGGGACTTTCATCTGCCCTCAACATTCTTCGTACACGGATGCATACTACTGTCCGTATACGAGAGAGAGAGAGAGAGAGAGAGAGAGAGAGACGAGGGGCGGCAGTATAGTACCATGGATACATTCTGAGCTCTAACTCCATCCTTCCGATCACGCAATGAGCCGACTTTGTTTCTGTGGGACGAGCGACAAAAGGAGCAATAAATCAATAGTACAAATCGCATTGGCGGAGACATACACGAAACCGCCTGTATTCCAGTGATTTGGCGAATCATGATTTTCTTTGTCGTCAGAGCCATTCAAAGAGATCACAGCGGTGGAGCGAAAGAATGATTATTTTTAGCTTTCTAGATCATGAGGCTACGACAGTTCTCTCTCTTATATATATATATATATATATATATTATATATATATATATATATATATATATATATATATATGTGTGGTATAGGTATATCGATGTGTGGTTTAAAGCACTTCAATGTACGTCCTGAACTCTCTTGGTTCCAGTAGTTTGGGCCCATGAGCCGACGAATTTCTTATCAATTAAAATATTCCCCTTCGGTTAACATATATGAAATTATATTTGATTTCGAGGTAGAGCGAATTAGATATTAAAGCACATTTGTAGTGTATTATATATATATATATATATATATATATATATATATATATATATATATGAATGTATTTTACTGTAATACAACAGTATAATATGAAGATAAAAGGCCCATAAAACACCATGTGGTGCAACGTTCAAATAGTGTTTTATGGGCCTCTTATCTTTATATATATATATATATATATATATATATATATATATATATATATATATATATGTATAGAGCCAAATATGCGATGCAGGAGAGCAGGAAGACCACCTAGCCAAGACTCACAACAGTCTTAATTAAACAGCATTCACTACAATGCTGTGCCTTTTCGTGGCTGGGCTTCACTACTACAGCTACTAAACCCCCTCTCCCCACCCCCTTCTTATCCCCCGTGACTACTATTCCATTATGGCCGACCGAGTCACAAACCTCCTCCCCTCTCCCCTACCCAACCATCCTCAGCAACGGGCCCTGTCCTACTCCCTCAATCCCAGTCACCTTGGCACCACACCCCGCCCTCCAGAGACACGCAAGGGCGGCACATTTGCAACGACACGACTCCACCCCGACACAAATTTGTCCTTATATATATATATGTATATATATATATATATATAATTATATATATATATATAGTATATATATATATAATATATATATATATATATATACATATATATTTATTATATATATATATCAAAGATATTATATACTATATAATATATATTATATAATTTTATATTATATATAATTATAATATATTATAATATGTAACTATATATAATAAAATAAATATAATTATCTATATATATACTTATATAATTATATATAATATATATCCTATAATAATAATGTCTAAATGTTTTTCCATGAAATTAGAGAATGGGATAAGACACCAGGTCATTATAGTCTAACATTTTCCAAGTGTCTGACGTATTTATTCATTTATTTGCTTTTATAATATTATTCATTTAAATTTAATGAATATGAATACACAGTACACAGTGCACTCTGTTTAGATGTTCAATTTAGTATATACCTTTTGGTTTACACTAAGATTTGCTGGTCGTCATCCCTGAAAGACCGAGAAAGATGGGTAAGCGTATAAAAATCCATCCGCGGTTTTACTGATTATCTCAGAGCAACCCGGAAGCCCAAAAATAAGGCTGGAACAAGCATGCTGGATGAGTGATGCATAAAGATGAATGAAGTATTCAAGCGTGGCTTGAGTGGTTTAAGCATAAGTAAGAAACGATTTACGTAATGGAGAGAGAGAGAGAGAGAGGATGAGAGATCGGTGAGACTGAAGATAGAGAGAGAGAGAGAGAGAGAGAGACGAGAGAGAGCAGAGAGAGAGGGACTGAGAAGAGAAGAGGAGAGAGAGAGAGAGAGAACTGTCCTTGACAACTGCAAGAATGATGTATATGTCATGTTAAAAGGAATTCAAAGTTAAACTTTCATCTCGGTGTTAAATACCTTGATAAAAAAAAAAAAACTGACGTTAAAAAAACTTTATGTTTTTGTTTTACCTCTCTTCTTAATGTACAATTTTCGTCTTGATTATCATGTAATGAAAATGAATAACATCTATATAAACCAGTCCAATAAAACTAATTGAAACAAGAAGAAGTCGGTCGCCAGGCTCAATTCTTGTTCCCGTTTTTCGTCTCCTTTGGTCCTGTGATTTTTTAGGACTTTCTCCGAACGCCACTCGGCCCAAGATTCAAGAATCCAGGCAAAAATGTTTCCTGCTAATCTTATGGGAGTTGTGCACATCTAAACATCTAAATTCGTCATTTGTAGACGAATTAAAGGCAATACTAGATACTTAGATACTTTGAAAGATTTAAAAGGTAGACTAAACCTGCTCATGTAGATTAGATGACGACACCAGACAAAGAACATACCACGGACTACCCATTGTGATCAACGAAAGGATCTCTTAATTCTATGGGAAATCCCATATTATATCTAGGAAATGGGACAAAAAGTTAAGAGCGTTCAGTTTCTACCAAACTCCCGCTGTCTTTGTCGTCTTGCTAGATAATGGAAAATGTCAAAGGGTTAGGACAATGTAGCAACGACGTCGACAAAAGTAAGATGTCGCTCAAAAATATGAAAGCAATTTGGATTTTCTAAATCTCGAACTCCCAAGGTCGTATCATTATTGGAAACGGTAAATGATTTAAAACTTGAAGCTCTAACGTGAAAAAGTACTAACCGAAGAGCATAACTCTTTGCCAGCGAGAAGAAATCAATTCTTACAGAATGTAGCGTTAAGCTTTCCGCCGAAGGCGGCTCAGCACGAACGTGTTACTAGGTATCTATTAGTCTCTCTCTCTCTCTCTCTCTCTCTCTCTCTCTCTCTCTCTATCCGCCCCAACTTTTGTACTATGTTAGATATTTTTCGGCATCGGTGCGAGACTGAAGTCACGTAATTATCATCTTAGTTTTGCACTTCAACATCCCGGATATCAATTAGAATTTTTTTTTTTTAAAGGGCAAGGGATACTTTGTAATTCCTTTAACGAAGATTAAGGGTCGAGACCGACAGGGTTACACCGGTCTCCCCGATAACCGTAACGTGTCGATACCCATTAATGCTTGAACGTGCGATGATGAACATGCTTGCAAATACTGGTGACGCTGAAGTAAAAAAAAAAAAAAAATGGGAAATAGACAGTTGTTAGACGTATTTCAACTTCCAAAGACTTCCTTTTGAGGAAATGTTCTCCAGACACCTCCTACAGAAAGCTGACTTGTTCATGTGAAGCAGGGAGGGAGCGCAGCAGTGAAATATCCATAAAAGGTCGTCCATTAGCATATGAGTAAATGGAACGAGGAGAGCTTTGAAGGGCATGGTTTAAAAAGTGCACAGAGAGAGAGAGAGAGAGAGAGAGAGAGAGAGAGAGAGAGAGAGAGAGAGAGAGAGAGAGAGAGAGCAAAGTCAATTAAGAGAAGAAGCAAGAGTGTATAACAATGTGGACACCACGAGATTAATTATGATGGTACAGTTATGATGATTTTAAACGAAAAGCTAAATTCGCAAAGCTGATGACGCACTTGGAAGGAAAACTTTATTCAATGCTCTTAAAATATTCGCAAATAGTGTTCAAGGATGAAATAGAAGGATGGAGCACATTAAGTACTTGAGTCAACTCTCTTCAATCAGTTTCAACCTTTTCTCTCATTCAGCGAACCAATTGTGACACTTAAAGAACCCTCGCTTCTTGACATTATCTACAACTTCTTGCAATGCTTAGGTTGACGCAGCGTTATGCGCGTTTGCCTTTCCTCCTTTTTAATACTTTTGCTACCTTTTTAGAGGGCTCAGTTTTTACACTGTAATTTTTTTTCGGATGGCCTGCGAAAAACTCCTAAACTGGGTCAGCGTAGTTTCATTTCTGTTGCAGCACAGATTAATTTCCGTCTATAACCTTCTCCTTTTTTGAAGACAGACTTGCCGCTTCGTTCGCGTGATAACAGGCTGTATACTTTTTGTTTTCAGGTCTGTTTGGCCTTGGTAAGGGCATTCGGATTCGGAATCACTTACAAAGTGTCAAACTAAAACTTACATCTTTGAAAACAATGATGGAATCTCTCCAAAACAAAGTGGTCTTGGTATTCTCATTCAATTCCCATATTTTCTTTGCTCTTCCTTTGCTGTAAGCATTCAGAATCTCAACTCGGTGGTCTAACTATAAACAAACCATTCAGTAATAATGATTTTCTTCTCGTTTTTTCCCCTGCATACCAGCAATATGGCCACTATTTCTGAATTTTGAAAATGTCCTTACGATTGCTGACAACGTTCATTTGTTTTGATTTTAGCCTTTAGCTGCCTAAGTGTTGAAAGAGCAAGAACGCCGACGCGATGATTTCTGGCTCTGGCATGACGAAAGAGTCACAGCTACTTCTAGACACTCGAAGAGAGCGAAGAGAGACCTGCAATTCATTTTGCAGACTCTCTCCGTAACACCCCTGGATCTCTTAATTACGCAAGCAGTAACGATCCAGTGGCAACTACTTTGATACAGAATTGTATCCAGTTCCGTTTAAGACCGGTTTACCAGTTACCACTTATTCTTAGCAGACTGCGGAGATCCCGCTGTCCTCTGACATGCTGGTTTCCGAGATGTCAGTCAACACTTTTGCAAAGATTTCTTGCAGATGACTGAGGATTGTCAGGTCATCCTCTCTCTCTCTCTCTCTCTCTAGCTCTGTCCTAATTCAAAGCATTCAAAAAATTTATATATACACTCACTCACACACACACACACACACACACACACACACACACATATATATATATATATATATATATATATATATATATATATATATATATATGTATGTATTTATGTATATGCGTATATACAGTGTATATATGTGTACGTATGCACATAGGTCTATACAGATTATTCATAAATGTACGTATTTAAGAACGACGGAATAAGAGACAGAGTGATAGATAAAGCGAGGGAGGGAGCTCTCATGTGCTACACAGGAAATCACAGTTAGGATATGAATCCGGGCCTCCCTCACTCGCTCTCTTTCTTTCTTTCTTTCTTTCTCTCTTACTTTTTTCGTACATCCTGTCTCAAGAAGGCTTGACTGACGCGATTACCCAAGATCGAGATACCAAAACGTCAATGGCCTTCGCGAACAGACATCATAAGGACTAATTTGCAACGACGCTCATCGCCGGGGTGTTTTGCGGCTACCCGATATAATGGAGACCGCAACCACTCGTTCTATGGTCGCTGCGGCTGTACAGACTTATATTTTCTCGTCGGAGACGACGATAGTAAACTACGTAGAATGCCGCGCATGTTTGCCAAATGCCGTTGCGCGAATAACTAATTTGCCGGGTAAGATGAATTTCGCTTTATGATTCAACATTGCCTCATAATCCTCTGTTACTTGGTTTGTTTTCAGCTTTTGGCAATTTTTTTTTTATCTTTTATTAGAGAAAATATACAATATTTTACAATTATAACAGAATTACATTCAGAATTTTATCCGATGAGAGTATTATCATACTCCTTGTAACAATATATAGCTAGCTTAGATTCTACACATATTTTTTTTCTTATTCTAAGTATAATACATACTTGAATTTACTATGTATATACAAACGTATACCCATACCTATACACTGTATATACATACTCATTTCACCTATCCATATATCTGTATATACTAGAATTCCAAGTAACTACTTGTAAAATGAGAATAAATGTTTTTAAATGACTTACACAATACATACCTATTTCTGAATATACTTTCTCTTATTAAAACAAGTAAGGCAATTAGGTCACCAGAATGTAAATGGGCAATTTAAGTCGCGGCAATAGGGAAAAGACAGCTGGCTGGGTTACATTAATCTGGCCTTATGCCAGCGCAGGCTCTTGCCTCACGGTACTTTTTCTGCTGCTCATTCTTTGCAGTGTAATACTCTACTTTTAAATCTTAATGAATGCATTTGCTAAGTCCTCATACGAAGCCAAGTAATCTTAAAATTAGTTCTTGTGCGGTTACTGTGAAGATAACACATTTATTTTAAAATGTAAGTCCCTTCGTATTAGTGAAAAGGATAAAATAAATAGAATACACCGCGAAGTTTTCTGTGGTTTAGCCGATGACCAGTTAAAAATATAATAAAAGAGGTTTATTTTTCTCTACGTATATATTGAAAGTTGCTACGGAATCCACAAGTAATCCCAAGGGTCCGAAGATTTTTCTTAGCCCCTGTGACTTGTGCAGTATCTTTGGTTGGACTTCAAAAGTGAGCAGGCTTTGTTCAGTTGGACTTCTTAGTACATAATCTTTAACTGAACCACAGCGCTAACAAATCCTGGGGCTTAATTAAGAGATCTATCGGTTAAAAATAGAACAGAAAATAGAATTTAGGCCAAAGGCCAAGCACTTGGACTTAGCTATAAGGTCATTCAGTGCTGAAAGGAAAATATATATAATATTTGTCAGTTTCATATCTAGTTGAATGACTATGTTAGTCTTTGAAAACCAAAGGTGGTTTTGAATAGCTGTGCATCGAACTTCTTCTGGAATGTCCTCATGTTTCCAAATTTCCTTGGTTTTTGGGGATGTTTGCCGAATGGTCGGGGGTGGGTGGGGGGGGGGGGGGGGTCTTGTTATCAAAACTGGTCTGATGTCGACCTGGAAGCAAATTCATGAGATGTATACCAGTATTGCACTAGCCCCGGTTTTTTTTACCATGTCCCTAGGTTAGGTTTGGGTGGGTTTAGGCTTAGTCAGTTACGAAGAAACTACCTTCGAAACTTGGGTGTGGGGAACTCAATGAGATTAGTTTCAAGAAGATTCTATGGTTAGTTTTTAAGATATGGAGTCCCGCATTTTTCAGGGGAGGTCCCAGTACTCGGTCACAGTTCGGGAATATGCATCTCGGGATGAGTAACTTGGTCATTCACCCTCCCACAACAAAGACACATTTGTTGGAACCACTCATGGATATGCGACGATTCTGGACAGCTACGGTGTGCACGGTTTCTTAGTACAATAGTTAGTATGCATATAAAAAAAAAACTACACCCAAATGCGTTGTCAGTCCTACGTTACAAGCTCTCCAGCCAACATATATGAGGCAATCATGTAATATGATGTAATTACGATCAGGCAATCCGGCCTCATTAGACCTAATTCAAACAGCAGCCTCGTCTCCATCATGAGACGTCTGCCTCTTACCCAACATCTTGAATGGTCCATATTGTCTCGCCAGTGGTAACTTCTGTGTTGTGTTTAGAAGCAAATCTCTCACTTATTAGTAATATGATAATACTTGTATAGCACTACATAACTATGTGGAAAGAGGCTCAAGCAAACCATATACTATATATATATATATATATATATATATATATATATATATATATATATATATATAAATTTAAATTATGAAAACCACTGCCTGAACATATTACCGCTAAATAAACACCAAAATATATCCACTTCAGAAATATATGAGATATTATTTGCCTTGTCTGGAAGTTTTATTCTCTGATAAAAACTGACATCCAGAGAGTCAGCTACAATATTTCAATGGATATAGCTCTGATATATATATATATATATATATCTATATAATATATATATATATATATACTATAAATATATATGTGTGTGTGTTTGTGTGTGGGTGTGTGTGTGTGTGTAAATATTACATATAAGCCTCAGACACCTTACCTTTCCAGTCTACTCCTCACCCGGTGTTTTGTGTTTTACCGTTCCGTAGTAAACGCAGTATTACAAAACCACACTTCTAATGAAAACAGGTCTTCCCTCAAAACTGCAGACAAGGAACGTTAACCGAAGCTGGGTCTACTTACACTTTCCAAGTAGCAGGACCAGGGAGGGAGACAGCAGTAGCAGAGACACTACCAGCACT
>NC_087202.1:98394437-98419437 GCF_015104395.2 Macrobrachium nipponense
TTATTTACTTTCTTATCGAGTACCAAGAATAAGAGAGAGAGAGAGAGAGAGAGAGAGAGAGAGAGAGAGAGAGAGAGAGAGAGAGAGAGAGAGAGAGACTTACACTATAGAAAAGTCTGTCATGACGAGGATGACATTTTTATCTGCTTACTTATCGATTACGAAGAGTGAATGCAAGAGAGAGAGAGAGAGAGAGAGAGGCCGTGAAAGGGATGTAGCATATACCAGCGTAAACCACACACCTACCAGCCACTCTGTGGTTTTTTCCAATTCTCTGGGAAATCTGGACTATGCAAATGATAAAAAACAGAATAAGGAAAAACAATCCAGTCAGTGATATTTTTCATCTGGTCTAACGCGTCTGATAAGAGACATTGTTCAAAGAGCTAAAAATGTATGCACATAATTATAATTAACGAAGATGTTTTGCAAATGAGTTTTCCTCTGGAATTCTCGACGGCGAGAGCAAGCCGCAGAAAAAAGAAGAAAAAAAGAAAGATGTCAGACTGTGCCGATAACGCAAGGAAGTGGCAGATTTGAATAGCAGTTACACCCACGTGTTGCCATTGACCCCATCCTCGTCAGGAGGAAAGAACAATGAAGTATAAGAACGAGATTTATGTCAATAGACTCAAACTGGAGTTTACGCGTTGCAGATACGTAAACAAGGCTATTGACATCAGCATAAGTACCATTATTTACTGGTGCCGCGTACAGCATAAGTCTCGATTCAGGACGAAAAAGAAAAAAATCGCGTAAATTCGTATCCGCTTTCCTTACTTGGAACTGAACCCAACAAAATGCACTGTCTCTTCTTCCCCCAACCCACCCAGTTCTCTCTCTCTCTCTCTCCTTGTACTGTGATTAAAAGAAAGGTTCCTGAAAATGTATCTTCCTGTGCATTTATCGACAAAGTCTGCAAACACGACAGAATTAGGAAACGACCCTTATTAACGCCCCTCGCCAGATTATATTACATAGCACGTCTAGCTTTTGCCACCTAATGCAACTTACTGACTCATTTTGATTCACTTCGGGATCAATATCGGTTCACTAGAACCGGCAGCCATGGTTGTGGGAAAAGAGTTCGGAATTTGTTTGCGTTGCTTTCTTTCCTTTTGATGAGATTTTTTTTTTTAACCTTCAATTAAGTGAATTAGACAAGAAAACATCACACCAATGCCATTGCGGTAATTGCTACACTAATGTAACTTTAACGGAAGCAACTTCTGTGGAGATACCCCTGAACAAACGAGCTTAATATATGCAATATATGAGTTTGCATGTAATGTATACAATAGACAATAAAATAGCAAAACAAATCCCCTCCAGATTTACAGTGACGTAGGAATACTGGTTTTCATGTGATATTCAAACATACAACATTTCGGTCATTTTCCCAGGCCAATCAGAACGGGTTAGCAAAGAGCTATGTTTATCTTCTCAGCAACAAGTGAGAACTTCAAGAATGTTGGCAGTTTCTCTCTCTCTCTCTCTCTCTCTCTCTCTCTCTCTCTCTCTCTCTCTTTCTTCCGTCAGTAAAGAACGTGGCATTCAAAGCACGTAAGAGCAGAAGTAATTAGCCCTTTATAAAAGTCTACTGTTTTTTTTTTCTTTATGAAAATTCCACTGTGCTTTGTGTCGATGTAGAGTATAGAATGTGCCTTCTCTCCTGCTCCTCCTCCTCTCTTTGTAGTGATATAGGCTGATGAGTGATTATTCCCTCCTTTTCTTGATCACCAGTGACCCGGCGACTTCTGGTCATTTGAGCAGGTGTTCCCAAAGCGAGAGATGATGATGCAATCAGATACCGGATCGTCTGGAGGGACTGGAATGTAATTCTCGAAGAACATGTAGGCCCACAACCAACCAAAATGAGAGCAGGCACAAGATTCCTGAACTATGCTCAAGACGAAACTAATATTAAATGCGCCGAAATTTCTTCAGCCACGGCCTGGTGGTGGCCTGCGTTGTTGGTACTTATATTAGTGCCGGACGCAAGATCATGGCTAAAAGGTGGCGGGCGGACAGACAAATAGCCATCTCAATAGTTTTCTTTTAACAGAATACAAATAAAAAGGGTGTTGGTAAAGATACTGTGCTTATCTTAGCTTGTCACCAGAAGATGGTTTATTTATAGCGTGTGACGGGATTTAATGAAAAAAGCGAAAGATAAAAAGAACGCACAAATGAAGACTTCAAAGAGCAAATAAAACTTTCCCGCCAGCGCCACCCACAACCCCAACGCGCTACGATTTTTTCTTCGTTTTATTTATTCATTTATTTTTAGTAATGAAGGTGACGAAGACCAAACTTCTGAAAAACAGTTTTTCAATTTTCCCCTTCGAGAGGCAGGCAAATCAGAGACTAAGGATTCCCTTTCAGAATTATGACACCCACATTTCGCAGCCAACGGGAGGTGAGCTCATTTGTTCTCAGGAATCGAGGAGTGAGTAATGAATGAACGCAACCTGCGGACTCGAGTAGAAATAAATCCATAGGAGAGAGAAGAGAGAGAGAGAGAGAGAGAGAGAGAGAGAGAGAGAGAGAGAGAGTTTAAAACAAGTTAATGGCCTTTGAGGCTTCCTCCTTGTGAATATATAAGAATTCGATATCACGAAATGGAGCATTAGGATTTTAGAGGTGATTACGTGGGGGAAGGCCAAAAAATGTTGGGAGCCACTGTGTTAGACGAACCAAATGCAGGGAAGAGAGAGAGAGAGAGAGAGAGAGAGAGAGAGAGAGAGAGAGAGAGAAGAAGAAGAAGAAGAAGAAGAAAACGTCACAGCTGTTTTCATTTCGTCTCTGCACTTACAATTGAAAGCGACATTAATTTGTGAAAGTGACAGAAATTTGCCACGTGCACTAATGGGTTCGAGCTCCGACTTACTTTCACTAATTTTCTTTGATCTGACTTTTTTTTTTTTTTTTTTTTTTTGTTTTTTTTTTTTTTTTTTTTTTTTTTTAACCCCGCAAGCGTCTTATGACTGATCATGCAAAAGATAAGAGCCTTTTCTAGGCTACTCCCCAGTGTAATTATTAAATCAAGGCTAATTCATATTACCACGACTTCAAGAAAATATGTCTTGAAGCACTCGAGAGAGAGAGAGAGAGAGAGAGAGAGAGAGCGCACTTCATGTTTAGCATTCTAACAATTCATGCTGCGATTACATTTGGGCTTCTGCGTCAGGGAGACGTTTTTTTTTATACAGTCAATAACGCCTTTTCTGAAATGGTCACAATCGACACGAATATTGAGTCTTCTTATAAAGAAGCTCAAATAATCAGCATCAGATTCATACAGACACATTACGCGTGACTATACCATATCTGGAATGTATTCTGATGTTAAGTCTAGACTAACCTAAGTTTGAATGTAGACAAGCAAAACCAACGATAACAGCTACAGCATTAACTAGAAGGAAAAAAAGCTAAATAGAACACCTGGTACTTCAGGTTTGCAAACTACAATTGTTGAGCTTCAACAGTCATATATCAAGACACATGTGGATTTCCAGATGCGACCGCTGATTAACAATATCTCCCATTACAGTAAATGGCAGCAGCTGTGTGCGTTAGTAAAAGGAAGGAAAAATATTGGATAATTGCGGCTGGGAAGGAAACTTTCCCTTTCTGCTTTCTAAATATAGGGTCAAAACTAATCTGTGGAATCATATGATTACTGAATGCAGAGAATACCGAATGAGGAGAGACGTAGACAAAAGTCAAGAGAAAGACATGCGTGTGTAAGTTCGTTTCAATTAATGTTCAGGATTATAGTAGTCATTCTTTATGACTTGAAAACTCTAGAAAGTCACGTTATCGTAAAATTAGCAATTAAAGCCCGAGCGACCATCGCACCGAAGGGCTATACGCGAACAGATTTCATTCTAGTTTACATAATGCTTCGCGGAAATACACACCACGTGACGGCTCCATCAACACCTGCTATGAGCCTTCGAGTGATAGCAGTCGCCCTTCTCTTCGGTCCTATAGCACTGCTGGTGTGAGTGAAAGTTTTCAAGTCCTTTTGCCAGTGGCAAAGATGGCTGAGCCACACACTGGTATTGACAGACTATAATGAACACGAATCCAAACGGCAGTTAACAGACTCTCACAATATCTTTAGTGTTATGTAGCGTAACGTGTGGTTGAACAGCTCTGTGTCGCAGCCTCTTACTCAGGATTTTATTGCAGAAAAAAAATGTCTATAGCTATTCCTAGAAAGAATGTATAAGACGATTCATAGACGAGAACTCACTGAAAATTGTGCTCATGTTACGCACGCACTACGCTTTTCTTTTCAGGAAAACAAAAAGCAGTCTGATCTCTAGTGAAAAAAGGGTCAAATATTAAAATGATAAAGAATAGCATTTTATTCATTTGCTTGAAAACCTTTTATCATGACGTATGAACATTGTGCAACGAACTTTTATCTATTTTACCTATTAAATTCTCACCATATCTATATTTTATCTTTCAATTCCCTATATACTTTCCAAAAGAATGAAATTATTTGATTCCACATCTTATCATAATCATATTCGGTGGTTCTGTATTTCAGTAGCGTTACTCCGAGTTTTCTTTGTGCTAACGTCTATTATTTGACTAAACACGGCCCCGGAGCTACCGCCCCCCCCCCCCCCTCCCCCCCCCCCCCCCCATTTTTTTTTTGTTTTTTTTTTTTTTTTTTTTTGAAAGGGTGTCTTATTTCATATCTAATTATTCCATTTTAGTTTCCCATTCCGGTCTCATTCTTGGCGTCAGGATTAAGTAAATGTATTTTCTTGTTTTCTTGACGTCTTGTACAGATAATCCACTCGGCGGGTAAAAGCCCTAATGTCATAACTGAATAGCTAATTAGCCGACGCGAAAGAGGATAACTTCACCACCTGTCAGCGCAATTGCGAGTTTGTATCTCCCGCTGGGCATTAAATCATCCTCTAAAAAAATAAGTAAAAAATAAATAAAAAATAAACTTGCAAATGTTGTAGTTTCTAAATTTAACAAAAGTAGCGTATATGGTTTTGATAATGCTTAAGAATTTCCTGCATCGAAAGTCTTGGATTACTTAATAATGTCGATCAGCGTACAAAAAATCCAAGTGGTAATACATTAGTATGTTGTGGTAGTACAGTGATATAAGTCAGCTTGTTCGGGTACCGGTGGTGATGGATTATGAAAATGAGGTGATTTCACGAAGCAGTAAATTTACATCTAAATAAAATGTGAATTTCACATCCAGGAGATAAGGTACCTCATATCTGAACCGTTTGGTTACGTCGGTTTTCCTGATTTCGCTGAACAGCTGTCGTGGCTTAGTCTCATATCATGCAAGTTCCCAGTCTACAACGAAACTTGAAGTTCTAGGGTGTATTAGTTCTCATGCTACTGATTATAGACAGTAAGTAGAGTGTACAATTTATTTGAACGCTGTCTTTCAGAATTAAATAGGATATAGGGGTTCTAGCTAAAAATTTACGATAAATTTGGAAATTTCTTTGCACACTTCCTTTTCGTGTTCTGTTGACTTGATATAGTTTATTTTGATCTTCCAGTATTACCGTGTTGGTGAGAGAAATCGCGATGTGATGTAAACGGAAGAGAAAGTGTCCCTAAATAACGGACATCCTTTTCGTAGGCATAATAACTGATTAGATGGGAGATTTATTCATAGGAAGGTAAATTAAAATTTCCAGTACTACTTGTTTCATTTTCACAAGATCTGAAACCTGCCATGACAGGAATCAATACCAAAGGAATTAAGGAGCCACTATGCAATAAAATGTGGGAAATAAACCTTACATTTGACCGATAGAAAGTAAGTCTTCGCCTCATTGTTGTTTTGTCTCTTCCAAGGCTGACAATGGAATGGCTAATGACGAAAATTGTTTATGCAGACATTGCACGCCCTCAGATTAACAACTTGCCAATGCCAATCTTCAGTACAACAAAGAGGCCCTTGATGTAACCCTCCGCTGTCATACATCTTTGTTATTTTCAACTGTTTACTACATAGGAGTTCGGCTGAATAATGTTGTGAAGGAGTGCAAGTGTCTAGAATGTTTTACTGACAATCTGGCAACGAACCTATCTGGATGTCACAAAGCAATAACAAATTCCTGTCTACGGGGTTAGTGTCGTCAGTGAACTTCATGCGGTGCGCTGTTGGCATCACTTCAGGTTCTTTGTAGCGTGCCTTCGGCCCCTAGCTGCAACTCTTTTCGTTCCTTTTACTGTACCTCCATTCATACTCTCTTTCTTCCATCTTACTTTCCACCCTCTCCTAACAACAGATTCATAGTGCAACTGCGAGGTTTTCCTTCTGTTACACATCTTTCAATTTCCCTTTCAGCGCTGAATGACCTCATAAGTCCCAGTGCCTTTGGCCCTAAATTCCATATTCAGTGAAATTCAATGAACATGTCTAGATGATGTCTGCATAGTTTAATGAGTTATCAAATTTCGTGATTACCCATAAAGATACCTACGTTTATCTCAGTAATTTAAATTCTTTGCGAGTTGTTGCTTGAATTTATATCATGAAAGGCTAACGCGATCGCTAAGAAAGTCAGTCGTTCTTACAAAAGTTCAGTAAAGCAATAACATTATGTAATGAACTCGTTTAGTACCATTCTCTCTTTTACTTTAACCAATGAGTTGATTGAATTATGACAACAATTTTATGTTAGATGGAGATGGAGTAGCAACGACTATCTTTATCGACTTAGGTTAACCATGAAGATCAAATGAATCAATGTCAGACACTTTTTTTTTTTTTTTTTTTTTTTTTTTTTTTTTTTTTTATCTCGTCAACTAGGTTAGTGGAGAAAGTGATCGGGTAGGATATCGGATATAAAGCTGAACCGCGTTTAGCAAATCCAGCAATTGAGTTAATCCCACATTTTGACACTTGGGAAAGGCTTCTCTGAGGTGAAAGCATAGCGATGGTAAGGCAAACGACGGCTCGTCGCTTTTAGTTATCAGCAATGAATAAACGAAGACGGCAGCAACTTTTGAATAAGGAATGATCTCCATATTTATGTAAGTACTTTTTATTATTAGCTTTTTTTCATAATCATGGCTGGACGTAATATGGTGAAAAAGAGAGTACGTTCCTGATCATATTAATTCTGTTTTACTAGATGATATCCTTGTTATAAGAACAGAGGTAAATGGGATTAGGTATATCAGTAATATATAATGTTTGATTTATTATAATTTTTGAGTTATAATTATTCTTTTATGGAATTTACGACGTTATAAAAATAAAACTCTTCATCCAGCCACTCTAGGTATTATTCTCCCAGCTATGTTTACATTTTTCCAATCCGCGCATATCCGACAATTCCCACATGTAACTCTGAGTTCGTGTGTGTTAGTGTCCGGTCAATCAAGTGAATTTTGCCACTTAACTATAAATTTCTGTTTATCACAGTGATTTCTTTGGTTGATTTGGTGTAAGGATGGCATACCAGCAATGGCCACATAGTAATTCGAAAACAGTACAACCGTAGAGAAAGGTGAGAATAGCTACTAGCTCTTGCTTTGGAATAGCCTACTAGGTAACTCTTGTTTCAGACGGCATTAGGCATAGCCTAGCGTATGTACCTCTTCCGGAGGCCGTGTATATATTTTTCTCTGTTCATAACTTTATTAAGTTTCAGTTTGGCTTTTAGGCCATGTTATATCAAAAACATTTAAGTAGGCTAAGAAGTGCCAAGTTGAGTTGGCGTACCTTCAAAGTTTTGTCCGTGTTAAGTTGGAGTACGCAATTAATGGAGGGCGTAAAGGCTACTACCTAGGTTCAGGTTAGGATAGTAATTGGTTAAGAATAGGCAGCCCAAATTCTTGATTGCTTGATTACCGCACCAAATATGTATCATATGTTGGAAAGGTTACGCAAAGAACAGTCTGACGGGAATCATACGTCAAGCAATGCGAGTAGTGGTATCAAGTTTTGTTGAAATGCAGGCTGCCATGCTAACTAGGCCTAGGTATTAGCCTGTACTATTTTAAACAACGCATGCTTCCATTTCCTAAATACTAGATGCCGGCCCATGGTCTTATTGGTAAATTATATTTCTTGGTTTTAAAATCGAATATCCGTCGTGCGCATTTTATATAAGCATGGGCGTCATTTCGTGGGGGCCTGCTGGGCGGAGGGCAACTGCCTCCCCCCCCCCCCCCCCAAGATTCAACATGTAACAGCATGTTTTTCTTTATAAAACCAGCTGATTAGGTTCGCACACTCACTATACCGCCTTGACCCCCCCCCCCCCCCCCCCCCCCCCCCCAACCTCAAAAATCAAAAATCAAAGTTCATGATCCCCTGTATACTTTTGTAGTTAGTTAATGATTATAATATTCTCAAATATGTGAGTGCATATGTGTATATACCATACACAGGTATATATGAATATGCATAGTATGTGTAACTTATAGCAACGGAAATAACACAATGTGATATAATAAATAAAAACTAAAATAATTATTTTTTTATAACTATATTTATATAAACATGTTAATATGCATATGTATATGTATATATACTATATGTATATATATGGATATATAGTAAGTGATGTGAAATACACACACACACACACACACACACACAAACATTAATAATATAATATATATATAAATATAATTAATATTAAATATATATATATAGATATATATTATATATATATATATATATATATATATATATATATATATATATATGTGTGTGTGTGTGTGTGTGTGTGTGTGTGTTTAGGTCTATATAAGTTTTCTGGGTGTCTGTTCAAGAGAGACTGGAATTGGGGGTCACCGGAAGAACAAAGATTAATGCGTTAGAAGGAATAAAGTTGATATTAGGGAAAACAACTAACTGTCACTTCAGCATATTTCATTGACCTAATGAAGATTCATTGCAGGAATGTAGGATATTTCATAAGCCTTAACGTCACAGTTCTTGCAAACACACACACTATATATGTATATATATTGTGTGCGTGTTTTAGCAAGAACTGTACTGTCTCGTCACATTAAGATAATGATAAAATTTACAAATACACCCAAGGAAACTAATAAATAAATTTGTGGTTTATAATTGCCTTAAGAAAATGGGTGTAAAAAAAATAATTAATATTTTTATGAAGACGTTTAGACAAACTATGGTGTTACTGGAAAAGAAGCTGGAATGCGTATGACCCGATTTTCTTTTATAAACGAGAAAATGTTTGTTTGTTTATTTGTACTCTATACAAATCCACATTTCTTGACTGATTTTGATGAGATTTTGAATATGAGTCAATATCAAACTGGGAAAGGTCATGGTAGAAACAGAATTAAAATCGGACCATGGTTGGACAAAAAGGTGAAATATAAGAATTACCAAAAACAACATATTAGTTTCTAATCCATAGTTTTCGAGGCTGCTGAGAAGAATAGCGACACCTCATTCCCTTAAGTCCAAGTTCAGCCCCAATAGAGGGTGGGTGAGAAGGATTGGGAATGGAAAGGGGATGATGTAAAAATTGTAGGAAAGACATATATGAATTTCTGATCCATAGTATTTAGGTCGCTGAAATGAATAGTGACACTCCTGATGCCCTTCAAGTCCAAGCTCAGTGGCGTGGGAAGGGGGTAATATATGAAAATAACTGAAAACGACAGATATTAGTGTCTAATCTGTAGGTTCAGCCGCAGTAGGAAAGAGAGTTGAGAAGGGGTTGGAAAGATGGGGACATGTAAAAATTACTCACAAAGACAGATATTAGTGTCTAATCCTTAGTTTTCTAGGTCCCTGAAATGAATAGTGGCACTCCCGATGCCCTTCAAGTTCATGTTCAGTCCTGATAGGAATGGGGGTGATAAGGGGTGGGAAGGTGTTGACACAAACATAACCAAAAATGTCAGATATTGGTGTCTAATCCATAGTTTTCTAGGTTGCTGTGATGAATAGTGACACTCTGGAAACCTCTTAGGTCATGTTCAGCCCCAACAGGAAAAGGGGGAGTGAAAAGGGGTGGAAAAGTGGTGATATGTAAAAATAACCAAAATATACAGAAATTAATGTCTAATGGATGAATAGTGACACTCTCGATGCTTTTACTTTCAAGTTCGGCTCTGATAGGAATGGAGGGTGAGAATTGGTGAAATGTAAAATGTCAAAATGCAATGCAATGTAACTGAAGTAACTATCTTAACAGGAATGAGAGAGAGAGAGAGAGAGAGAGAGAGAGAGAGAGAGAGGGGGGGGAAGGGAGTTTATCAGTTGTTATTCAGAGATTACCTGGGCAGTGCCAGGTTGTTCAGCTAGTATACATTATAATATACATACAAATATGTATATTATAACTATATATATATATATATCTTATATATATGATATATAATATAATATATATATTATATTATAATGTATGTATGCATGTATGTAGGTATGTAGTATAATGTATGTTTTCTTCTCATATGGATCTGGTATTATATAAATATATATATTATATTTTATGTATGATGTAGGTATGTATGATGTATGTATCTTCATATGTATATATATATATATTATATATATATATATATATTATTATATATAATATATTATGTGTATGTGTATGTTATGTATATGAATATGTATGTAATGTATGTATTCTCTCATATGATATCTGATTAATAAATAATAATATATATATATATACATATACGTACATATATATATATATATATATATATTATATATATATATATATATATATATATTATGTGTGTGTGTATGTGTTATTTATATGGTTAAGAGTTTTCCTCTCAGTTGTCTGGTTAAATGATCACATCCATTTAGGTTTGTGTATATTGTTATCATTTTAACGCTGGTCCAAAGTTTCTTAATTTATTAATGTTATGCATTTTTGAAGGTTAGACAAAAAAGCAAAAGTATAACTGCTTATACGAATTTCAGTACTGTTTATCTTTTCCAAGTACACCATTACGAGGAATAGTAGTCTTTCCCCACCTTGTCGTCAAGCTAAAAAATAAAAAAGATAATTGAATACGAAATAGATAACTTTCGAATGTATAGACATATAACATTTTTATTAATTCATCGTTACCTTAAGTACAAGATTGCATCTTCGAATTTTTTTGCTTGGGCATTTTCAGTATATTTTTCATGCAGCGTTGGACATTTCTTGAATTCGCTTTTATGGGCAAATCGTTTTTTTTTTTTTCCCTGTTTGGGCTTTGCAAGAATCACTTACTCACGTATGGTCTCTCTCTCTCTCTCTCTCTCTCTCTCTCTCTCTCTCTCTCTCTCTCCAGTGATGCATTGGAATACGTGTTTATGTGTTTATAGGTAATTCGACTTTTCTCCCCATGATTGAGCCTCGCAAGAAACGTTTACCGATAAGGCAGTTTACTGCACACAGTATGGTAAATAAATTCTCTCTCTCTCTCTCTCTCTCTCTCTCTCTCTCTCTCTCTCTCTCTCTCTCCCCTCGCATTGATGCAATAGAATCACCACAGTGAAGATCTGAAGCGCAGCCATTTACTCCGTCCGCGCATTTACTCCATAAACAGCGGGAGGGAGGAGGGACACCCAACGTTACCCCCCCCCCCCCCACCCCCCCCCCCCACCCCCCACCCTCGTTGAAAAACAAGACGATCGCGGGCATCGGGGGGGAAAAGCGTCACGAGACCGATGCTGCATTTTTAATTTGGAGAATGTGAAAAACAAAGGATGGGAACATTCATTATGAAAGTCCTTTATGGTTTCCGGTGAGGCTGAGATTTGCCGGGGCTGGATGGGTGAGGGTTGGGTTATGCGGCATTAAGATAATCCGAAAGAAATGGTAAAGTTGGTTTGTAAAGACGGTAAAGTTTGTGAGAAAAATAGGTAAATTAACTCGAAAAAAAGAATTGAATTTGAAAAAAGGTAAAATTAACCTGAAAGAATGGTACAATTAATCTAAAATATGCTAAGATTAATCTTAAAAATGGTAAAATTGAGCCGAGAGAAAAAAATCTGGTAAAATTGAGCCGAGAGAAAAAAATCTGGTAAAATTAAGCCGAGAAAAAGCTGCTAAAATAAAAAGAAAAAGGGTAAAATTTAACAGAAAAACGGTAAATTTGATTTGAATATAGACCAGTTTGTCTTCTTGAAATTTTTTCTTCTTTTCCACTTCGTTGGCACTTTTGTCTTTATATTGCCATCATCCATACACAGGAGTGGGGCTGATTCAACTTTAATGGTCTTTCGTCCCATCTGAGTTCTGTTCCTAGTCATATTGCTTGATGAGACACGTCATCGAGAGAGAGAGAGAGAGAGACTAGCAATCCGTTCCTCTCTGGAGTAACGTCCACTTCGGACTTATAAAGTTGTTGTATGTATTTGCGCAGTCTTTGGGAGCTAAGTCCATTTGTTTTTAAGAAACCGATTCAGATAAACATCCTTTGGGTTGAGATGAAATGACCCCAGTCTGTTGATCTCTTTATTTATTCTAACATCATCAGATCAGTGTGAATTGGCATTGAACGTTATATGAATACATATTTTATGGCTCCCACAAGTTACATTCAATTTGGCTTTTGGTCACGTGCGCTCGAGTCCTGGCGGAAGGTATGTAAATTATTAGATAGGCACTCGAGTTCAAGGTCATCAGAATTGGAGGCTCCACGCTAACACTGCATGCTTCTTGAATAAGCGTTGACCGGTTAATTTCATTTTTGCCTTCAGTTTCTTTTATGAAACATAAGCCTGTCTAAAATGGCTCGGCCAGTTTTTTGTTTTTTTTAAACGAGGACGGATTATAGATATGAGTCAAGACCATAAGTACTATATAAATCCATCATTTTGGTAGTGAATTGTGAAGTGTTCATCTAGTTCACAGTCCTCATGCAATATCTGTGAGAATGTGTAGCCTTAGGTCGTTGGTGACCAGATATAGCTAAAAAGTGTAATGTTTAGTGATTATTATGCATAGCTACATACATAATCTATTTGTCAATTGCCAGTGCTAGATCTGCACACACACTACATTGGATTCCTTGGTGACAGAACTTTGTTTCCAGTGATTAAACGTTTTCAAACAAAAGTTATTTTGAACGGTTAATGGGACTGACTACTCGGTAAGTTGTATGTGGATCGAAGATCACGAATAAGGAAACATTGATTGTTATCAGATTTTTAAAAGGGCTTAAAGTTTCTAAACTGAATATAAATGAAATGGTAAATTTTGTAATGCAGGAGCATGATTACAGGTGCTTGGATCAAAGGGATAAAGTCCATCAAACGTTCTTGAAATTCTAGAAAATGTCCAATTTTATTAAAAATATATCGAGGTCTGCATTACTTCTCCGTTGGTCAAGAATTGTAGTCTGCAGAAATGATAGCTGGGTATAACCCACAATATGGCAATGGATGGTAACGGCGACCAACATCATTTATTAGATTACAAAATGCGTCCTTTACCCACAGTCGTCGTTGAACGTTGCACGCTACTTGAACTGAGCAATGCATTGCTGAAGAGGACGGAGAGAGAGAGAGAGAGCCTCAAGTTTCGTGAGATTATACGAGATGGTGCGGAAAGGAAGGAAAATGCGACTCGTTACTGTACACCAAATTTAGGTCTCGTCGTTGACTGGCAACACTGCAAAGGCAAATTCTTTCGGTTTGCTCTCGAGGAGAGTAGAATGTGCGGCACAGGACAAGGCTCTGAAAGGAACTGTTGGAACCCCATCATTACGGTGCCCTTTCACGTCACGAAACCGCTAGCAATATAGATTTCAAGTGGCTGTGCCGTTACGCAGGGCATGCATAATTCTCTCTCTCTCTCTCTCTCTCTCTCTCTCTCTCTCTCTCTCTCTCTCTCTCTCTCTCTTCCTTTAGAAGTAGATACCTTGGTATCTACTTCTAAAGGAATGGAGAGAGAGAATTATGCATGCCCTGCGTAACAGTACACATCCTCGATGATGAACGATAAGAAGGAAGTCTTTTCAGAAGTAGGTTGGTTGGATGCTTTGTCTAGGGCATGAAATTGTTAATATACATTTGCAACTTTCGTGAGTAATTTGGTCGGTATTTTGCGTGAATGATCGGTAGTTAGCGCGGTTGCAAGGTTTAAGCGCAAATGATGTAATCACGTATCTCGAACAGATCTTGATTGTTATTGGGCCTCTAGGCGAAGCTGCCGGAGGATGCAAGCTGCCTCTGTTCTCATTCATGCTATACTGCGTTACTTAGCAAAATTGCGTTTGGCAATGCATCGGAATCAATAGTGAACTCCAATTAAGAAATCGGTACATCAATATTTCTCGTATAATATATATATATATATATATATATATATATATATATATATATATATATATATATATATATATAAATAAAATGTGCTTATGAAAGTTTCAACCACGGCTCACTGGTGCGCGTCCTGTAGCGTTGCCAGTACACGATCATGGCCAACTTCAACTTCAACCTTAAATAGAATGAAAGTTACTGAGGCTAGAGGGCTGCAATTGGGTATGCTCGATGATTGAAGGGTGGACGATGAACAGACCAATTTGCAGCCCTCTAGCCTCAGTACTTTTCGAAATCTGAGGGCAGAGAGAAACTGCTGATCTAATTTCGTCAACCAGTAATCAATAAAGTGACTTGTTATCGAAATGTGTAGCATATTTTCCCAACGTAGCTTGCATGGGGAATTTTGGCACTTAGTGTCATAACTTAATTATGTTGTTTTCCAAAGTAAAACAGTTTCGGACGTTATATTCGTCAGTTACCAGTGAGGAACACTTGAATGTCCGAAAAAAATGGCCCAACTCAAGTCATGGGGCATTATTATTATTATTATTATTATTATTATTATTATTATTATTATTATTATTATTATTATTATTATTATTATTATTATTATTATTATTATTATTATATTTTTCAGAAGATGAAACCTATTCATGTGGAACAAACCCACCAGGGCCGTTGACTTGAAATTCGGGCTTCCATAGAATATGGTGTTCATTAGGAAGAAGTAAGACGAGGTAAAGGGAAATGCAGAAGGAAGAGATCATTCCCATTAAAAAGAAAAAATGAATTGATGATAATGAGATGAAAATGTATTCAAATGCAGGGAGAATTGTATTAGGGTAGTAATGCTTGAACTTCTGAAGTCCCCTTACTCTGCAAGATGAGTTCAGTTTTTATCGTGCAGTCGACGTTGTAATTATACATTTGGAAAATAGCGGGAACCCATTTTACACTGATCCTACAGCTGCCGTTAAAAATAATCCCATTTAGATCCATAAAATCCTACAGTAACTTCTGTAATACTCTACACGAATCCAATTGTACACAGTATAGAGGATCAAACATACATATATCGCACATGTTCACTGTAGAACTTTACGCTTGACCCAAAAATACGTTTATAAATACACAATGGGCTAGATATACATATGTTAGTCATTACTAAGCCGCAAGTGCACCTGATAACGAATGCACTTTACCTTGGGAAAGGTAGAGTGACTTCGTAGTTTAATGTATATATACGTATATCGTTGAATCGAGTGGCTCTTTTGTTATTGATAAACTTATTGACTTGGCAGTACTTCCTGAATCTTCTACGTTTTTCAAGACTATTAAGCTGATCAATAACCAAAAAGCCATGGCGTTCAACGAATTTGCATATATGTATATATATATATATATATATATATATATATATATATATATATATATATATATATATATGGTAGGTTTGGTTGTAGTTGTTTTTCATATTTAGTTGTTTTGTTATTTGGAATAGTTTTTAATTTCATACTCGTTATCAATAATTATAAACATTGGTTCTGAGACTGAGCAATTCGGTTTCTTGACAGGCAACAATCTACCGGAAAGGGTCATGTTTATGGTGGCCGGCTGATTTGTTGCCTGACTTTGAGAGAGAGAGAGAGAGAGAGAGAGAGAGAGAGAGAGAGAGAGAGAGAGAGAGAGAGAGAGAGAGAGTCTCATCTGTTGACTGAAAAGGCTAACTATTGTTGACGGTGACGTGAGTGCCATTGTAGAGAGTGTTGCAAGGAGAGCCTTATTGTCCTTAGTGGGAAAACTTCATTCATTCATGAAGATTTGGGCGTTGGGTTTCAGAAGCAGCTATTTGCTGAATATCATCGTTTAATATGGGTTTCAGTCGACCCCGGTATATGTATGTATACCAGTACAGACATTCGATTATCGAAGTTAAACGCCGTTAAGTATATGATGCTGTGATAAGCCTTGTCTCCGTAGAGGGGCTAGCCCCGTCAGTGCACCTCACAGTGTGACCTGTGGGCATTACTAGAGGGTCTTTGCAGTGTCCCTCCGGACCATAGCGGCAACCTCTCATGCCTTTTGATGTACCTCCCTTCATATTCTTTCTTCCCACTGACTTTCCATAGTGCATCTGCGAGGTTTTTCGTCTGTTACACCTTTCAGACTTTTTTTTTTCCTTTTTTTGCTAGTAATTTCCCTTTCAGAGTTGAATGACCCCTTAAGTCCCAGCTCTTGACCTTTTGGGATAGATTTTACATTGCAATTCCAAAGTAAGCAATTGGATCCGGAATGAGAACCCGTAGACAAGATGACGAAGGATGCTGTAACATCCCCCATAGTGAATTCCTCCTGAGGTGACTTACGGTTACGTGACGTTGGTTGTGAAAATAAACTCTTAATTATTAAACGAACAGTTGTCGTGAGGCGGATTTCTTGGGAATTCCATTATTCAAGATGAGTGGCCCCTCCATCTGAGGTTTCTGTCTCGGCTGCTCCTTAACGAGATCGCATGACATACCAAATAACGTAAACACGCTGAAGGGTTTAATGGAAGTCCTCTCATTTCGCTGGGCTGGGGCGAGCTGACATTTACTCTGGCATGTCTTACAAGGCTCCTCGTTTTATATTTGACCCTACAGGCTTTTGGGAAGCACACTGTCCATTTCTCTAGAAAGAATCGCGCGAAAGGCTTCAGAGATTAGACTTCTCATTCTGGCACGACATGCAAGATTGTCGTCAAAAGGATGACTGCGGAGTCGAGAAACGTCTCCTTATAAGGTATGGGTAAGTTATATCCTATCTAAGGATATAACCCCTCACCCGGTGTACTGTAGGCATTACTGAAGGTTCTTTGCAACGTCCCTTTGGCCCAAAGCTGCAACCACTTTCATTCCTTTTACTGTACTTCCTTTCATATTCTCTTTTTTACATCATACTTTTCACCGTCTAATAATTGTTCCAAAGTGCAACTGCAAGGTTTTCCTCCTGTTACACCTTTCAAATATTGTTACTCTCAATTTTCAGTCCCGAATGACCTCTTAGGTCCCAGCGCTAGGCATTAAGGCTTGAATTTTGCATTTCAGTTTAATTCCTCTCCAGGATAGAGAAAGGCTCTATGAGCAAGAGCCCGAGCTGGCATAAGGCCAGCTTAATTTCCAACAACAACAATAGATCTTTCTAGACTCAGAGTACCGGATGTAAAAGCTGTATTACCAGACTCATTCGTTCGAATAAATGATGAAAGGGTTCTTTCTGCTCTGAAAATCTTCGGTAGTGCCGTTCTGCACATCATGTGATGCACTGTAAGCATTACTTAATGAAGGGTTTTTGCATCGACCCTTCGGCCCCTAGCTACAACCCCTTTTGTTCCTCTTACTGTACCACCGTTCATATTCTCTTCCATCTTACTTTCCACACTCTCCTAACAATTGATTCATAGTGCAACTGAGAAGTTTTCTTCCTGTTACACCCTTCAGACTTGTACTGTCAGTACAGTTTTAGCGCTGAATGACCTCACTGGTCCCAGTGCTTGGCATTTGGCCTAAATTCTATATTCAGTTCAATTCAGTTCAACTCTGCACTTGAAGAAAAGTTGTTTGCACATGGCATCGTCCTCTTGATCCCTGGCGTCCCTGGAAATTCGATTGACAGGAGTTATTGAGCTATGATCGCCAAGAAACTGCAACGTGCAGAATCGATTAAGATGCAATTGGTGACTCGGACGTGGTTTTTTTTTTTTTTTTTTTTTACTTTTCATTTGTCGAGTTATTATTTTTTAGAATACCACTCGGCCAGCGCCCTGTCAGGTAGTCGTGTATGAAACTGGAAATAAAGGGGTTGTCCGTCTATCTTCTTTATATAAGTGCATTTTAGAAAGGTACCCATTCCCTAATCCCGGAAGCGGATTGGCGCCATCAGTGCACCTCATGCGGTGCGCTGTAGGTATTACTACTGAAGGTACTTTAGAGATGAGCTGTAACCCTTTTTCCTCCATCTTACTTTTCCACCCTCTTCTAACAATTGTTTTCTAGTGCAGCTCCCCGTAGCGGGGTAGTGCCGTCAGTGGACCTCATGCAGTGCACTGTAGGCATTACTTGAGGTACTTTGCAGCGTGCCTCCGGCCCCTAGCTGCAACCACTTGCCTTCCTTTTACTGTACCTCCTTTCACATTCCCTTTCTTCATCTTATTTTCCACCCTCTCCTGACACTTGATTCATAGTGCAACTGCGAGGTTTTATTCCTGTTACACCTTTGATCCTTTTACTGTCAATTGCTATTTCAGCGCTGAACAACCTCATAGATCCCAGCTCTTAGCATTTGGCCTAAATTCTATATTCAACTGAACTCATAGTGCAGCTCTGAGGTTTTCTTCCTGCTGCACATTTAAAACCTTTACTCTCAATTTCTTTTCATCGCCGAATGACCTCATAGGTACGAGCGTGAGGCCTTTGGCTCGAATTTCATCTCCCAATTCCCATTCCTTAATTCTTTCGCAAGAGCATCATGTGCCTGGCCCGCGCAGGTCGGTATCAGGAGAGCAGGACGGGACGTGAAGGTCCTCGGCGCCGTGTTGCATCATTTAGGCGGGCGAGGGAGGAAGGGAGGGAGGGATGGAGGGGGTGAGGGGCGATGCCGAAGACACTGGAACTGGGGAATAAGGTTAAGGGGCATCACCCAGCCAACCACCTGTTGGGAAGCCACACGATACCTAGAATGCGCGGCACCGCGTTGTTGATAGGCTTTAGGCCAAGTCGCACGGGGAACTGACGTGGGCGGACGTAAAAGGTTGGGGGAGACAAGGCAGTCAGTAATGTGGGTGAAATACTTGCGAAAGTTTTTGTACTTCGTCGTATACGGAGGGAGGGAAAGGGTCGAAAAATAATAATCGCTGCTGGGAGCGAACTTTCGAGGGCATTTCTGACCGCTTTCTCTGAATCGTGTTTTGGAGGCTCGTCTGTCACTTTCTGTCATCGCCCTGACAGAAAAACGCGTCTTTTGTAGCTTTATTTGAAACGTCATTGAAGAGCTGGCGATTTTGAGTGCGCCAAATGAAAAAGAGGCGGAGGGAGTTGGTTTGGAAGATGCACGAAGCTTTAAAGGGAATGAGAGCAGGAAGCTTTTGGTCTGTTATGAAGGGGAACGTTTGGAGAGAGAGAGAGAGAGAGAGAGAGAGAGAGAGAGAGAGAGAGAGAGAGAGAGAGAGAGAGAGAGAGATGCACGATCATTAATCTTGCATAGTAAAGGGATCTTCTCATTATTGTGAGGTATCATGCAGAGAAGACCTAGTTTTTTTTTCTGTTGCGTCATGCAAAGCGCATGGCGGCATTACGGTATTAACCGAGATAAGGTACAATACTTGGCACAATGAAGGTGCTCAGACGTTTGCACTCGTACAATAACCATTAAGGTCTTATGTGGGATACCCGTATATCTTTTGTTCAAGTGACGGTACTTAGATTACAGACCCTGAGAGAGAGAGAGAGAGAGAGAGAGAGAGAGAGAGAGAGAGAGAGAGAGAGAGAGAGTCGGTTACCGGTCGTAAACACTTGAAAAATATTGTACGAACGTTTTTAATATAATTTGGTCGAGTGTTTGTGTACCCGGGAGTAAAGCTGAAAGGAATATTTTGCTTTATAATAATAACTCCAAATGTAACTTCTGGTTAAGAAGCTTTTGAAAACTGATATGCCACCAGGTGTTTGAAGAGAGAGAGAGAGAGAGAGAGAGAGAGAGAGAGAGAGAGAGATATTGGTCGAATAAAAAAAGAAGTCGAAAGCGAACGCTCTCCTTCAAAATTTCGTCGATCGAATGTGAGATAAAGCCATCACTCGGGAATGAATCATTGACGAGGAGAGCGAGAGGAAGAGGAAGAGAAAAGGAAAGGAAAGGAAATGAAAGGAAAGAAAAGAGGGGAAATAATTGCGAAAACTCGACGATCCTGATTGTTTCGGGATGGTTCATTTGTCAGGGCAAGAAGAGCACTTCAAAGATGAATGTAAATTTGAGTAGAAATGACGATATCTATAGGCCAAAGGTCAACACGCCGTTGACTTTTTTTTCTTTTTCTTTTTTCGTGTTAGGGGAGGGCAGGAGGAGCGGGTGGCGGGTTCGGGGTGCAAGAGGGGATTAGAGAGGAATGGATTGGGCGGATGTCGGGGGCGGGGTGGGGGTGGGGTAGAGGAGGAGGAGGAGGAGGAGGCAGTCTGGTAAAAAGATCAAAGTTCATTAGTACGTGAGTGAACCTTTACAGGGGGTCGGCAAAGAACATTTCTATTGATTTTCCTCCCCAAAAGTCAAATGTCAGTTTCATCGGTCGGTCAGAGGTCAAGGTCATGGATGAGCTTCGCTTGGCTTGCGACTCGCCGGATGTTCCGATGCTGGGTGGGTGTATATGCCAGCGATCACGGAAGTTATACGAGTCGTCTCTCCTGCTGTAGTTATCGCATACTAACCGAATGACCTCGCCGAAGTAGGAAATCATTTCTTTATTTGTTTATTTATCAAGCACTTTGTTCCGGTGACTTTTTAATGTTACGTCATGCAAATGGCACTACTTGCCGCTCAGGTTTGTGCCCATTTTCCGAAAAACTTTCAAAATACCCAAATTGAACTTCATGCGCGGATACAGCTTGGTGAGAGCATTTCAGCCATGCCCAAATTTGATGACCTTGACCTTCTGTATGACAATGACCTCTGGTTCCTTGATCTTGTAATCGGCTCGTTTTTTTTTTTTTTTTTTGAGGACCGTGAAGGATGCATTCTTGTAACACGATCTGAGAGGCACATCCTGGCTCGGAACACTTGTTATCAAGCTGGCACAATTAAAGGCCTTCATATTCAGCATGACCTTGAACAAACATTTCTTGGTTTCACTGTTAGCTCATTTTCTTGGACATGTTTCTAATCACCCCGATTATGTTCAGTGATCCAGGTAAGTCCAGTCAGTGCAAAGCGGCCGATGGCCAAACGGTCAATTTTTCCATTCTTTTAGATGGTCCCTTTGATAGCCAAGAATGTCCTAAGTGTGGAATGGTTGCCTTCCTCTCTGAGTAAGTCCTCCACAAAGTGTTATTTGGTGCTGAGAGTTTGTTCATGTAGTAACGTAGAACAGGATGCTCGCCAAGGCTCTTCTCGGTTTATGATGCAGGTCCAGGATCATAAACGTTGATGATTTCCTGGGATTCGAGATAGAGAAGCGACGCCGCGTTTCTTTATCTGAAGTTGTGTGATGTTCGATTAACTGCTTTTGCTCTGCATAGATTTCAGGAAACTGCTTTTGCTCTGCATAGATTTCAGGAAACTGCTTTTGCTCTGAATATATTTCAGTAAACTACTTTTGCTCTGCATATATTCCAGAAAACTGCTTTTGCTCTGCATATATTTCAGGAAACTGCTTTTTCTCTGCATACATTTCAGGCTTTGGTTACGCCATGTTGGTCGTGTAGCTTAGGTCGGCTACTTGTTCCCACGCGGTTATTTCTGGAGCCACTAAGTTGCAACTTTATTTTTTATTCATCATGGTTAGTTAAGAGTATTTTAGGAATTTTACACTTTCCTAAGGGTGCTAGAAGTCTTTCATGACGCAGTATTCGCAGGCTCACATTACCGTTTGTTAATCTTATGTTAACTTATTATTTTGCAAAATATCAAACAAACCTCTTGCATGATTGCGTATTTTTGAGAGAGACTGCTTCTGACTTTGTGTGATAAATGGGGCATAACATCAAATTATGGTGTTTAACCGTAATGAGAGAGAGACAGAGAGAGAGAGAGAGAGAGAGAGAGAGAGAGAGAGAGAGAGAGAGATTCATATTTTTGGATACCATTATTTAAGTAAACACATTTGTTTTTATCAATTCACTTCCTCCTCACCTTCAGCCTTTGGAATTCCATTCTTTTATACATCTATTCCCTGACTCGCCTCATTTTGAAAGAGGGCTGAACAGGTGTCTTCAATTGAAAGGGCGAGTTCAGTTCGAGGGCACATTTTCTGTTACATGTCTGGTTAGTCTCGGTTTTATATTATATTATATTATATTTATATATATATATATATTTTATATATATATATATATATATATATATATATGTGTGTGTGTGTGTGTGTGTGTGTGTGTGTGTGTGTGTGTGTGTGTGTGTGTATACACTCATACACTCAAACACACACATACATATATATACATATTACCCGTTAATGGGAATCCTACCATAATACATCTAATTTTTCGGTAGCAATGAAGGGTAGAGTCCATAAACTGTCATTTCGTGGTAATGTTTACCATCTCATCTGTCAGCATTTTTGTGAGTACGGAAGACAGGCTGACAGACCTTTTAATGGTGATTTTAACAGAGATGTTTAGGGCTCGGTGAACATTACGAAGCAATGAATGGGGAAAGAATGTTCTGCTGACTCAAGTTCAAGGGTAGGACGCTCCACGCATAGTAACCAGTTCTCGTTGTTTGTATCGGTGTACGTAAGCGCTCCATGTTTTAGGATGCCCGTGGGGGCGTGGGTGGGGGGTTGGGGTCGTACTGTCAGTACACCTCACGCGCAGTGCATTGTAGGCATTACTGAAGGTTCTGTGCAGTGTCCCTTCGGCCCGTAGCTGCAACCCATTTCATTTATTTTACCTCCTTTCAAATTCTCTCTCTTCCATCTCATTTTCCATCCTCTCCTAACGATTAATCCATAGGGCATCTGCGAGCTTTTCCTCCTGTTATACCTTTCAAACCTTTTACTGTCAATTTCAGTTTCAGCGCTAAATGACTTCATAGGACCCAGTGCTTATCCTTTGGCATAAATTTTATATTAAATTCAATTTAATTCTGTTTTATGGTGCACATCATATTGACATATGAAAAATTCCCAAGTAACATATATCAGACATAAAGAAATTGAGGCAACCAAATGCAAAGATGAATAAATAAAAGGGCAAATGACTAGTTCCGTTTGAAGATGACCTCCATGGAAAAATATGCAAGTGCACCAGTATCGTTGGAGATTTTTTTTTTCTTTTTTCTCGTCGCGTGTTCCGGATTCCTGATTCGGTTCTTGGATCAGGGCGAGGCGATGCGGGTCGGTTGTGTTCACACCACTCACTCATCAATAGTACGTCATATAGCCAGTGACCTTCGTCGTTTCTCTCTCTCTCTCTCTCTCTCTCTCTCTCTCTCTCTCTCAGAGATCGACTCCATTACAACCGTTTCTCCTTTTCTTTCACATGTGGACATTCTGAGTAGTAGCTTGTTATGCAATGAAATGGCATTTTTGCATAATAATAATAATAATAATAATAATAATAATAATAATAATAATAATAATAAAATAAAATAATAATAATAATAGTAATCCTTCTCAAACTGACTAAAGCAGTAAAATTTCAATCGATGTGAAAAGTTTTTTGAGGAAAAAAATTAAGTATTAAAGTGTTGCTAACAGTTGTAGAATGTCAACAACACGTTTTAATATCCTGGCTTCAAATTACAACAGAGTTACTTCTGTCAACAACACGTTTTAATTATTAAATGTATATATAATTTTTATAAGAACTTTTTTGCTTTGATGGTGACTTCACTGTTTTAGTCTGGAAGGATATTCGAACAGGGTTTATGGAAGTTTTCGTGTTTTAAATATATATATATATATATATATATATATATTTATATATATATATATATATGTGTGTGTATATATATATATATATATATATATATATATATATATATATATATATATATATATTAATACCTACATGTATGTACACATACATATTTAATATTTATTGACATTATAATTGTGGATCCTGCACCAATGATTATAATAATGATAACAGTATAGTTTACTATAGTATATTTCTTTGTCATTATTTATACAAATTCATAAAATTAGCAGAAAATTCGCCGAAACAATTTAACGCTTAAATGGCGATAACATAGGCAAGTTTCATAATTGTACATAAAAGATATGCAGACTTTACGAGATAAAATATAGACATAATGATAATACATACGTTGTTTAACCTATGGATATCCGTCTTGCCAATATTTTGAGCAACGTGGATGTTTTCATGACATTTAATAGGACCGCGGAATGAGTTATGGCCCGGGCCTTCGGCCAGGCGAAATTGGGGATTTCCATGGGAATTCATCACTAAGCTCGGTTGGAACCCCTCCCCCGCCCCCCCTCTCTCTCTCTTTAATTTGATTTCAGTCGTTGGGGTTTATGTACTTATTTTTTCTTATATTTACTGTTATACTATGCTCAGTTATTGTGATTTTTGGTTCTTGTACTATGGCGGTCCACAAAACACAAGACGGAATGGTAAAACACGAACCTTATTTCAGAAAACGAATTTGCTAAATTAGTAGGTATATTAGTCGTGTATAATCATGTAAGGATGATAAATGTATAATGATTTTATATATATAGATATTATAAATATATATATATATATATATATATATATATATATATATATATATATCAGTATAAACTGGAATGTTTGCTGTATAGCTTGAAAAATATGAGTGCGTGGCATATATTTCCATAGTAATTAAACTTTATAAGATGCACATTTCGATCAGGATCTAGCGATAATTTATCTCACTCGCCTTGACACACGTGCAGGCCTCAGGGTATTTAAGAATAGGTATTGAACAAGCATTGCACATTTGTTGATTCTCATACTCCAAGAGACTATCAACTGAAAT
>NC_087202.1:98424437-98659437 GCF_015104395.2 Macrobrachium nipponense
TTGGCTGCCGTAGATATGAAGGGCTAACAAGCTTCGTGCCCTTAAGAGCAGCGGCTGGTTATACTCTCTCTCTCTCTCTCTCTCTCTCTCTCTCTCTCTCTCTCGTCCGATTTCAATAACGCTTCCGTCTTGCGCCTGGCTTTAAAATTTAGTCTTTGCTTCATCTGGCGTTTTAACTTTTGAATGGCAGTTTTCCTTTAAATAGTTGAAAGAAGATTTACATGAAAGAAGATTTTACAGGAAGTAAATCTGGTTCGCTCTTACTGTGAAGTTGCTGCAACCATATTTAAAGTACACCGCTTCGAATCCCTGCATTCTGCTCTCACCCCTAAACTAAGTTAGGTCACAAAGCATGGAAGTTATATTCCCTTTTACAATACCTCCGTTCATATTCTCTTTCTTCCATCTTACTTACCTGCCTTTCCTAACATTCGTTTCATAGTGCAACTGCGAGGTTTTCCTCCCGTTGCACCTTTAAAGACTTTCCACTCTCAAATTCCATTTTAGCGCTGAATGACCTCATACCTCGTAGGTCCCAGTGCTTGGCCTTTGGCCAAAATTCTACATTCCATGTAACATATGTGGTGTGGAGTGACTAGTACTCGGATTAATTCCATTTTTCTAACTTTTCTTCGAAATGAGATACACTCAAAGAGCCAAGGTTGGTGAAGGAACGAAACTTCTGTCCAGAAAAAAAGTTGTGAATGTATCGCTTTATAGTATTTCAGGAGAGTTCTTGTGTAACTCTGTTCCATGGATTTATATATACATTTTTTAGTGGCAGTAAGTAGCAATAGTCTTCTTCTTTTGTCTTTGGCTTTGAATAACTTACCAGTTTCGAAGATGATATTTTGGCGTAGGCAATATGATATGGATCATGATGGCTAAACAAAAGTACCCAGCAGGAACCACTGAATGGTCTGCTCACAGTATTTTGCCACACACCTTGAGCTGAGTTCTAGTGCACCTGGTTCAGGAAAGTTCTCTCAGTCTATTTGTTTTCATCACGATGCATATCTTATTTGTCATGGATAATAAATGTGATTTCTTCTCTGGACGAGGGGTCTGGAATAACTCAGAAAATTTCAAATAGAGACCTTCGACGTTGGAAAATATATAGGGCCGCGATCAAGCCAGAATACCACTTAAATCAACGAGACACCCGATTGAGATTGTGTATGGACATAAGTTTTTAATTCAGTTCTCTCTTGATTGTCTAGAGCAGTGGTTCCCGAACTTTTTTCTTTCTGTCATTTCCCCCTGCACCCAGTTCAACCATTCAGATTTCCCCCTTCATGTGTATGAGGGAAAGAGTAGTTAAAACACGCTGTGACTGTTTACTAATTTATTTTTCAAATGTACAAATATACTGATAAACATAGTCACAAAGTAAATTGGATAGGGAGCGGTTAGTAACAAATAAAAGGACTTTTGTTTGCTCTTCTACTTTAGAATTAAATTAGTGAGATTTTATCAGTTAGTAGGTAGTGTAATTATTTCCCCCCTGGTAGCTTCAAATTCCCCCCCCCCCCCCATCCGGGGGAAATTTCCTCCCAGTTTGGGAACCACTGGTCTAGAGTGTTGTTGCCTGCCGTTGCGAGTGCGCGTCGTGTATGTATGTATGTATGTTTGTTTAGAGTGGCTTCATAAAACGAGATTACGTCCAAACTCTGGGCAGACTTCAGTAAAGGCGCAATCAAAAACTCCAAATCTCAAACTTTAAACCTTGATATTTATTAATGAATATCATTCTGACTCGCAATAGTGACTCGACGTTAATTCTGACAGCTAACTGTCCAGCTGAAACGCTGCAGCGCAGAGATTCCAAGACAGCGTCGATTTTCCTCTCAGAGCTTCAACTCAAATGTTGCACCCTCGCCCAACTGAGGCTGGCTAAGTCTTTGACTAGAACAATTCGCCGAAGTCAAACTTGAGTGTGAGATAAACCTCCAATGATGCCTCGTGCAAGTATCTCGAACGCAAGATTGCGCAAACTTCAGATTCGAATGTTGCTGCGCAAGTCTGCTACAAAGAAAAATAAAAACCCATCATATTTTTAGAAAAGTGTTTTCAGCAAGAGTGGCATAAAGGCCAATACAGAACGTGATTTGAATCTCTAATGAGGGATCATTGCGAAGCCTTTCGCAGGGGAGATGATTTATCATGACAGCAGCTTTAATCCAATCAATGGTCTGGACATTTAAAGAAAAATGGGTTGTTTACTAACACTGCAAATCAGGTGTTTTCAAGATTATATATTGTTCCTGCATAAAAGGCAACAACAAAAGGCCACGCGCTGCTGCCAAACAAAATCAAAAAGCCGTTAAAGCAAGAGAGAAGATAAAGGAGGACTGAGCGGTTTGTCTCTGACAGCTTATGAAAATTGATTCCATTATAATGAGTGTTTGCCAGAATTTTTTTTTTCCTTTTCTTTTTTAATGAAAATTTCCATCGGTCTTTTCTGGACGCCCTAGGCATTCCCGTTGGGCTTCGATCAGTCTGATTTCGTCAGTCTAGTTTCATTTCCTGTGTTATTTCATGGTAAATGTTGACTTTGCAAATAACTCGGTATGGTTGTATACAATTGGTCATCATATCCATGCCTCACTTTTTAAAATTGTGTGCGAGCGTTGTCTATGAAATTTGCTTGTAAAGAGGAAAGATAGATCCATTGATTGTAAGACTTAGATCAGCTCAAGTGAAAGGAGCTGAAATTTCTTTATTAGGAGTCATAGTGTTATCTGTTATTTAGTTGTTTCGTCAGTAAGTTATGCAGGCAAAGAAATTCTTGATCGTCGTTCTGTATGGGCAGCGATAAGCAGTTTTTAAAAACTGGATTTCTTTCAGTGCCCTCCTTCAGCATTGGTTGTAACTTTCCGCTTGGCACTGAATGAATCCACTCATTACAGAAGATTGGAATGAATATATGACGGAATTTATATAAGTGTATTATCGTGGTGATATATGACGTGTTCTTATTGTTCTTTATGGATTCGAGAAGTCTAAGAAAAAAAAGTACGATAACGAAGTAAGCTTCCCTTGATCAGACCGGCTTGTGTGCCATAAACCTCCCTAATTGCCCTTGATTCACTTCTATTCACTTTTGGGAGTTTGCTCTCCCACATGAACTGGGCCATGAGTCGTGATTTTTTTTCTTTTTAACATTCCCGCGCAGTTACATTCCCGCGCACTGTAACTGCTTTCATTCAGTCTAATTACGCTCCCGTGATCGTGGGTCACCTTGCCTTTGGAAGCAAGTGGCATCATCATCTTCTCCTCCTCCCCCTCCTCGAGTTGCTACAACATCCAAAGACGACTTAAAAAATTCCTTTGCTTCAGCTCTCATCGCTGTCTCACACAAACTAGAAGTAAATCCGTTTTAAGAGCCCTTGTCATCATTCTGCAATATAAGTAATTTTTGATTACAGTTACAAACAAAATCCGACTAGATTGTTCCTCTCGAGTGGCCACAGCCCCGTTTAAAACTACATCGTAATATTTGCTTCGTTGTTGGTTGCTTCCACAGTAGGAAAAAATTATTTTCTCTGAGGGAGCTCCTGTGTTTCTTCTTCGTTCATCGGTGCTGTCAGATTCTTGAAAACAGCAAACACCTTCCAGGGACGAAAAAAATTGACATAAGTTTCCCACATGCGATTTACTTTATCCTTCCTTCAGGATGGGACGAAGTGTTGAGAGAGAGAGAGAGAGAGAGAGAGAGAGAGAGAGAAACTTTGCTTCAGGAACTCTCCACAGACTCCCACAATCCTACACCGATTCAACCTCAGTTAGTGCTCAATTATCCTTAATCAGTGAATCGGCCGGTTGGTTTATGCGCACACACACATACGCACACACTCACACATCCACGACCTGCTGCTTCTTTATTCAATTTTTATTTTCTCTGGTTCGCCGTGGGGTCTCTTGTCTTTCTTACTTAAGAGAAATGTCTATTCTTTTCTGCGTCAAGTGAGTCCCTATTTTTCACCGATGTAGAGTGCACTATGATCCCAAGGCTGTAGTAAGAAGAAATTTCATTAGAGCTACATTGACCCCATTTTCGTAACATTTGGAACTTGAGGTCACTTGCGATGTATATCTGAATATTTTCTCACAACTAGAAATCACCTTTCTTTCACCGAGCCAACTCTCAGTAGCGAATGTAAGGCCAAGGCTAGTACGATTCATCCGAGGCACTCATGAAGTTCACCATAAATCACCATTTTTGTTCTGACGAAACCCTTCTGTTAGCGTCTGTCGATAAGATGGTCACATTACACTGTTGGAGCTGACAGATCGCCCTTATTTGCATAGACAGGGTCTCTGGGCCCTCGTACTTACATAATTACTGCTGTACGTTGCTGTCCTCTCGTCAGCGCCCAATTACTGGGGGCTATTTGTGGCCAGGGGGCGCAGTCAGAGTCAAGGTACCCGTCTGCTTTTCCTCTCTTTGTTGTTTGAAGTTGTGAGCTTGGTTTGTTTTTATTGTTTTTATTTTTTTTTATTTCTCGACTGACTTTGTTCTCCCATGTAGTAACAGTGTCTGGATATTTACTTTTTCTCGTCCTCTCAACTTGCCTCGTTCTCATGGCTAATGCCCATTATTTCTTTACTTTCTCTTTTAGTCAGAAGTGTGAACTGCTCGTTTCTGTGGTTACTTTCATTGTTGTAGGCGTTGTTGTTTTTGCTGTTGGTGTCGATGGTGGTAGTGTTGTAGGTTGTCTTGACTAAGCAAACTATTTTGAAATGTTTCCACTTGGCATTGCCTAAGAAAACTACAGAGCATTCTCCAGGTTAACATATAATTGCAGTAATTTAGTCTTCAATTTGGGCAGTTATGTTTATTAACTCATCATTTATTCATGAAGTTTGCGTATAATTGTACTATGACTATGGAGGACGATAATTTTCTCATTATTATGACCTACATAATGTTGGTTTGCAGTTTGTTGCAACTGGCTGTTCAGTGGCTTGATTGCATCCCACGGTTGATGCATCGCCTCAGCTGCACTGGTTTTCTTTATTTTCCAAAATTATGTGGAGGCTTTTAATATCTTTTTTTACGTGTAGTTGCTCCATTCATAACCTGACTACGAATCTTATACACTGCTGCATTTATTGATTTCATATTCTGTAAATTTGTATAATTACCAGGAAATTCCGTGCGTTCAGCCGTGTTGTTCACAGATTTGTGCTTTAACAAGACTTCTTTTAATTTTCTGTGAGAAACAGAAAAAAAACAACAACTATTGAATGGCTTTGTCAGTCTTTCCTCACTTTTTCTGTCCGGCCTCAGATCTTTCAAATGACTGAGGCTAGAGGGGCTGCAAATTGGTATGTTGATCATTCACCTTCCAGTCATCAAACATACCAAATTGCAGCCTTCTAGCCTCAATAGTTTTTATACTATTTGAGCATAAGCTTAGCCAGGATCTTGCCAACAACACAGGCCACCACCGGACCGTGGCTGAGAATTTCATACAGCATTATACGTTTTACAGAAAACGCGATTGCGCCGGAGAAACTGGCGAATTTTTTAGTTGTTTTCCTTCATGACTAGAGCTATGAATATCACCGACGTTTCCCCGGAAGCATATTCCCTAACTGTAACAGAGTACCGAAACCTTCCCTGAAAAAAGCGGGACGTCATATCTAAAACTAACCATACAATCTTCTTGAAAATAATCTCTTTATGTTTCCCACACAATTTACTGTCGGTTACTATTATTTAGAGTAACCCGACTTAACCCAACCTAACGTAGGGGCGAGGCGCAAAAAAAAAAAAAAAAACAAAAAAAAAAAAAAAGGGGGGGCTTGTGCAATACTAGCATACATCCTGATTGGGATCGTTTGCCCCACCTAACCAGTGACAGATTTTCTTCTGTGACTGGAATGAAAATGAGGGAAGACGATGACTTAGTTTTGATCCTAATCAGTGTTCGGGACATTTCAAGACACAAGGCATTGCTTGGCGTTACCTAAATCCTTGTTCATGAAGGATAGTTCTCTGTACATTGTGGATTCCTTTCAGTGACCCTGATGGAAAACTGTTTCCCGAGAGGCATTTCTTTGCTGTGAACATCTGTCTAGTGGGTGACGTTTAAAACCAAGAGAGCACATGTTTTTCGTACATGTGTCACTGTTTTTTTGTAAGACAAATAAATATCCTGTGCTGTTAGACGTACGACAAGTCTCTCTCTCTCTCTCTCTCTCTCTCTCTCTCTCTCTCTCTCTCTATATATATATATATATATATATATATATATATATATATATATATATATAATGTGTGTGTGTGGAGAGAGAGAGAGAGAGAGAGAGAGAGAGAGAGAGAGAGAGAGAGAGACTTAGTTTGTAGTTTGGTAGTTAATATATATAAATATTATATATATATATATATAGATATATATATATATATATATATATATATAGATAATGTTATTTCCTGTCATCTCTGAAACTGGTTTCGATTTGTTGTGCTCTTTGTTATGAGAGCATAACCCTCTGGCTATGCAGGGAACTAACCTCGACCCGGTTACTGGCTCCTTTTGGTAACATGCCCTTCGTCCTGCTCCTCCTCCTCCTGCTCCTCCTCCCCCTTCTCCTCTTGTCCTTTAGCCTCCCCCTCCCGTTCGACTCAAAGCTTTGCAACTTGGGCAACTTCCAATCGACCAGGGCCTCATATTATCATCATCATCATCATCAACAACATCATCCGGCCTTTATTAAACGTTAGCGAAGTTGCTTGGCGTTTTTCTCGAGCGTCGTTTCATTGCCGAAAGTACCGACGTTGTAAGTTTTCCATCAAACCGAACGTGAAACCTCAGAAGTGGCTTTGTGCGCTTGCCGTGTGCCGGGTTGAAGTCGAAAAGGAGAGGAATTGTGCTCTGCAAGAACGCAAAGCAAGCATCGAAAATGTTGAGCTACATTTTCCCCATTATGACGTCTCACTGATCGTTTGCCTTTCTAGTACCTCAACTGAAAATGTCGTTTGTTGCGAAGTTCTAAATGTGAACACGATTTAAGGCAACACTTCAACATGCTGAATTGGCGATGGGAAACTATTGCTCTCGTTCTCTTTAAAAACCTGGACGTGTCCCGTGTTCTATGAGGGACTTGTTAAAATAATTGGTTTCTGCTAAAAAATCCTTAAATCAGTGCGAGTTCAATTTTAATTGTCTGTAAAAGAAAGCTGATGAGACGGCTTGTCTGTCCGTTCACACTTTTTCTGTCCACCCACAGATCTTATAAACTACTGAGGCTAGAGGGCTGCAAATTGAAAAGTTAATCATCTACCCTCCAATCATCAAACATACCAAATTTCAGCCCTCTAGCTTCGGTAGTTTTTATTTTATTCAAGGTTAAAGTTAGCCATGGTCGTGCTCCTGGCAGCGCTACAAGACAGACCACCACAGCCGGCTCATACAGCATTATACCGAGACCACCGAAAGGTCGGTCTATATCATCTATTGTCGGTGGCCTTGATTATACGCTGAACAGAAAACTCGATTGCGCATTTTTTGTTACCTTGTTTACGCTTGTATCTCATTTCAGTAGTTGTCTTCTTGGCACTGATTTCAAGACTTGAGATTCCCACGGCAGCGCCGGAGTCATTGAAGAGGTGTTGCTGATCACTCTCGCTTTTGCCCTCTCGTCTCCGGAGGGAGAGTGACCACGCAGTAATCGCTTTGATCTTCCTTGTGACTTGGCTGATCATGGGAACAAAGAGCCTCCCTACATACACACCCCCGCCACCCCCCCCCCCCCCCACATTTTTTTTTAAATACCTCTTTAGGTAAGAAAAAGAACTATATGTCTTTTTTATGAATTAAGTAATTAAGGGTGTTCCCTTCGGTATACTTATTGTTAATATTTTGTGTGTACAGTGAGAGAGGTGTATATAAATATATATATATATATATATATATATATATATATATATATATAATGTGCGTGTGTGTGCGCACGCGCGTGTGTGCGCATGTATGTACGTGTGTGTGTGTGTGCGTGTTGTGATAACTCCTTGTCACTTACCGATGAGAGGATGGATGAAAATAGAAGCATCAGGAACATCTGCAGATTAGCCTAACGAACAAATGTCATCCAAGTAATCGAGGCCATTCTCTCAGTGTAGTTGGAAGACTTAATTTACGGTTAACTTTGCTTTCGTGTGTTCCAACTTACTTTTTATTTACCCTAATTCATGTACATTGATACACAATTGCGTACACACACACACACACGAAAATAACGGAATGAAACAGAGCTCAGAGAGAGGAGGGTTGGCCGAGTTTGCAAATGGTAAGTTAGAAGATGCCTCATTAGGCATAGTTAAGAACAGCCATCTGACTTTGAACCTCTGAAAAGTGTGTGCAGGTCCGCTCTTCAAAACCCCCAAGAAGGAGCTTATTGTTAGCTGGAAGTTTTAGAAGTTAAATAGCGAAATGACGACGTGTAGTACGCGGGAAGGCACTGTTTAGGAAGGCCAAGAATTCATAGTGTTCTTCTTGCGTGCTTCCTCTCAGTTTCTCAGTACATTATGGGTTTTGCCGATGTATCATATTTCGCTTGTCTCGGCGTCTGATGAATGTTCTTGTATTTTAAAAGAAAACAGTGCGATCATCATTTAATGTACATCGAAAATAGTGAGATTCTGGATAAGATTCTAGGATTTCTGAAGAGAAGCAAGACGTGTTTTGCTCTGAACATCTTATTTCGGACCGTAGAGTATGCTGATGATAATTAGACTGACCTAAGCCTAGTTTAACATCTGTATTTTTCCACTCTGTATCATTCAAGTGTTTTCTACTCAGCCAAGCTTATATTTCTTCATGCTCATTCATACACTGAATTATTTTTTAAAGTCTACAAAATACCCTGACCTTGCATGCTTTGTAGAAAGTGGTTGGGCAATCTTTGCCAAGCGTTTGCACGAGCAAAGGCTAATCTGCAATCAGTTTACGAAAGGCGTGTGGCCGCCTGTTTCGAAATTGTGGTGCTCGTGATTTTTTCGGGCGAGTGTCCGGTCCTTTGAGAATTCCGGGGGTGGCTGAGTTGCCCCATGGCCAGGTACAGGTCATGATCAGGTAAGTAAGTATAGACTAGTTGAATTTAGGTTAATTCTAATTCGTGAATTTCCATTAGGTATTTCATTTTGGCGCCTGAATTAGATTCTCTCTCTCTCTCTCTCTCTCTCTCTCTCTCTCTCTCTCTCTCTCTCTCTCTCTCTCTCTGTCTCTTTTCTAACAGGTCTCAGCCCGCACATAATTGAAAAAGTATCGCTCTGTGCTTAACCTCTGAGTGAAAAAATGTATGTAAGACTTGAATGAGTTTCTTGTGTGTGTGTATATATATATATATATTATATATATATATATATATATATATATATATATATATTATATATAATATATATATATATATATATATATATACATACATACAGAAACTTATTCAAGTCTTACATACTTCATTTCATTCAGATATTAAGCAAAAAGCGATACTTTTTCAATTACACGGCGACTTTTACGCCTTGGATGACCTGTTGGCTGTGAAAAACTGACGAAAATGTGCAGCTCATGTTAGAAACGAGAGAGAGAGAGAGAGAGAGAGAGAGAGAGAGAGAGAGAGAGAGAGAGAGAGAGAGAGAGAGAGAGACTCTAATTCAGGCACCAGGATTAAATATGTAATGGAAACTCACGAATTTAAAATAACCTAGTACATTCAACTAGTATTTACTTACCTGATCATGAGCTGTACCTGACCGTTGGCGAACTAAGCCGTAAATATACAAACATACACAATATATAATATATATATATATATATATATATATATATATATATATTAATTGTGTGTGTTTTGGTATTTACATATACCACTCAGGTCTTGGCTGACGTAGCAGCTTTAAAGCAGTAACAGTCCCACCAAAAGCAGAACGAAAAAATCGCGGAATGGAAGGAAATTCCTTGGATTCTTATCAAGTAGGAATGCATAATATAGTAGATTTATATCAACCGTGCATTTGATATTTAGGCCAGTCCCTTGCGACGCTCCTGTTTGGCTGTTGATAAGCCAATCACAGGGATGGAAACACTCAGTCTCGAGAGAGTTCATATGGGTAGGATCTATGTTCCACCTCTCCTGAGGTATACGTCTTTCAGGAGAGGTGGAACATACACCCTTCCCTATGTGAACTCTCTCGAGAGACTTAGAGTTTCCAGTCCTGTCACTGGCTTATCAACAGCCAATCAGGAGCGCCGTAAGGGACTGGCCTAGACTTCAAATGCACGGTTGATGGTAATCTACTATAGCAAGCAGAATAAGATCGTATCTGTTACTTTCAGCATCGCATCCACTCTTGAGAGAGAGAGAGAGAGAGAGAGAGAGAGAGAGAGAGAGAGAGAGAGAATCACGAAGCTTAAGCTCCTTGTCCCGAGCGATGCGGTGTCTGTCGAATGTATTCGCTCACAGTGTGAAGAGAGTGGGAGGCGTGGGGGTCTTACGTTGCATTTTCTTTGCGAGGTTCTCACGGGTATAGCTTACCGAGGAGCTGTCCGAGCTAAACTGTCCATTTTTCTTCGCGGAATGATGACAGCGATGCACTCAGAATCAACATCTATCTCCTGCTGCAGGACTTGCGGGAACCCAGACATTCGGATAGTTAGACGGTTCTTTTTTTGCAGGAAGATCGCATTCCATTCATTTGAAACAATCCAAGTCGTGACTGTGATTAAACGCTCCCGTACCATCTTCCGTTTCATGAAACTTGAGGGCGCAGATGACCTTCTAGTCCTTTCTTTTCAAGTTTTTTCTTCGTTACGAAAACAGAGATCGGTGGAAGATTCATTTGTAATCTCCCTCAGATTAAGCTGAAAAACCTCGGAAGCATTCGCAACGCCGTGGCGAAAAAAAAAAGATAAGAAATTGAAAAAGAAATTTGGCCCTAGAAATGATAAGAAACTAGATGAGAAAGTCCGAAGGCCTTCAAGATTTAAAATTCCGGCTGCTACTCACTGATTTTCGTGCCGTGAGGAAGGTAGTCCGGTGATAGAGGCGATGGTAGTAGGTAGAATAATTCTGGTCGGGAGAGATGGAGGAAAGGATGGAAGAGATGGGAAGGGGGAGGAGGAGGAGGTGCAAGAGGGGGACAAGATCGTGAGGAGCATGCCGATGCATTTATTACCAAGGCTCGGGGACCTTCCCTGGGGTTAGGGGGTTGTTGCACTGACCTCTTAACCCCTTCTTCCCCCAAACCCGCACGATTAATAATTCCTACCCTCCTCCAGGCTCCTGATATCTTCCACCCCCCTATTTTCTCACAGTGTAAGAGAGAGAGAGAGAGAGAGAGAGATGCGTTGTGTTTGTGTGTGGTAAAAAGCTTTATTTATTTGAAACTTGAAGTGTATGTCAACGTAACATTTTTACTAACGGGAAAACCGCAAGGTTTCAGTGTTCAGGAATTGACACCATTTTCGTGTACAATTTTGAACACCACTTTTCATCTGGGAAGGAGAGACAAAGCCGGAGTTGATCCAACGGTTGGGACACCTCCCTAGTATAATTATTATTATTATTCCAAATGCTAAAGTCATTCATATGGAACGAGGCAAAAAGCGCCATTTACTGGAGGCATATGTTTCGCTTCCTCACGTCAAAGAGCGAAAAACAAGAGTTCTCCTTTGATCCGACAGACCTGCAGAATCAGTCTTGTAAGTTTATGTGTGTGTGTGTGTGTGTAAATTCAGTTTGAGTTAATCGATTTATTTGTTTGTTAGGATTCGAACGAAAGTCTCGAGTCATGCGACCGACACGTCACCAAGAATTGTGATGTAAATGAGCAAGTGACAGAGTGAATGCCAAGAATGAGGCGACGACCTTTATAAGGGAGGCCAGCATATATGGGAGGACACGTAGGAGAGACGCAGAAGTGTCCCGACAATATCGATTCGACTTCTCTCTCTCTCTTTTTTTTTTTTTCTAATCTGGTGTTGTACGTCTGACATTGACTCGAGGCTCCTTGCGCTCTCAAAAATAGTCATTAAGTAAGTGGATAAAGGAGAAGGTTTACGTCTTTCTTTATGACGCCGAAAAATGATTTTACGAGGACCGTGACAGTTCTGGCATAAGGTTTTGATGCTTTATACTTCGGGAGAGATCCTGTGACCACCGCGAGTATGGATGCTGCCATGTCCCATCCATAGTCAATATTTTTGTTGGTTTTACCTCAGTGATTTTTCGGCCCTGGTTTTGCTTCCTTGTCTATTTCTGTTCATAAACACATAAGCATAATGAAATCTAAGATTTATCAGGTAGTTCTATAAAAAAATAGAGCCAGTATATGCTTCCTGTTTTTAGGATTCAGTAGGAAGACTGGTAAGCGGTGTGTGGGAAATGATAATCAGTCAGTGTGTTGTGTTTCCATGTCATTTGACTTAATTTTCTGTGTTGCATAAATCTACTTGTAGAAAAGTGTTCTATTGTTAGATTTTCTCCTGAGAAAACATTTATTTTGCTGGTCAGATAAATGGTTTGTCACAGTGAAGCTTTCCGAGGAGAAAGTTTGCAAAAAATAGGCAAGCTTTTATCTTATTGTTTTTGTGGACACTGTGGAAGCCCTTGAACTGATCACACATACGGTAGATTTTCGAATTAGATAGCAGTAGCTTATGAATGGAAGAGAGGTCGGGTGAAAACAATACCCCGAACAACTCTAGAACTGGGTAAAGAGAACGTGATGTGCCAGCAACCACAGTGGATGTTAAAGGGTTACGGAAGAAAATAAATGACTATCCATATAGGATGGGTTATTCATATCTTGTAGATTACAGGGTCGTTGGATCTCGCCTTGCAGAATGCCGATAATGAAAAATGAGAAATGATTTGGTTTAGAAAGTTGAGTTAGGAACTCATTTCTTTCTTCATACTGTTCTCATGGCAGGAGTTGAAGCTGTATGATGGTGGCTTTAGGGATCGGATGAGGATATGAAATTGTTATGAGAACAAAGGTACCCCTCAAAATGTTCCGAAGTTGCTAGCTAAACCCGGATGTTAAAAGTGGGTGAATACACAGAAACAGTGTAAGCTGGGTGCCCTCTTCAAATCCTCTAGCAGACCCGCTTTGGGTAATAAAAACTACTATAGTTGATTCACATCAACCGTGCATTTGATGTCTAGGCCAGTCCCTTACGACGCTCCCGATTGGCTGTTGATAAGCCAATCACAGGGCTGGAAGCTCTCAGTCTCTCGAGAGAGTTCACATGGGTAAGATCTATGTTCCACCTCTCCTGAGGGATAAGTCTGTCAAAAGTATCCCTCAGAAGAGGAAGAACATACATCCTACTTATGTGAACTCTCTCGAGAGACTGAGAGTTTCCAGCCCTGTGATTGGCTCATCAGCTGCCAATCAGTAGCGTCGTAAGGGACTGGCCTAGCCATCAAATGCGCGGTCGATGTGAATCTACTATAGCGTGACTTCGTGTGATCGCTGGAAGAACATATTGTCAAAAATGCCAAATTAATATCTTTAAAACAGAGGTGTCAGTTCTGCGGAATTTGTATTTGATGAAAGTCAGAATTGCCACTTGCGTGTGCGCAAAGCTAAAGTTAAGTGCGGAGAATTAACTTGCTGATAATGTTAAGTGGTAAGCAAGTCCCACGTGGTAAGCACTTTTAACGGGACTTTTAAACTCCACACCTTGTAATGCTTTATCATGTAATTTTAGTTGTTCCTTGTACTGCGATAAAAATGTTTATCTGACATGTCAGTCATCATGATAAAAGATTAAATACTAAAAGAGGTGCAATACATGTAAGATTGTTGCTGTTATGTTGAAAATAAATAAATAGCCAATAGCGACCAGTAAGGCTGTGCAATTCGGTCCCAAAAAGATGAAACCACCACGAAACGCCAGCAAAAACTCGGGGAAATCAGATGATGTTTTCCGAGCAGTGTCTACCGATGAGTTTGTATAAGAGAAGATCCACAAGCCTTTCGAGTTAGTGGATGAACACGAAACGATCATTGCTGAAGGCGCCAGCGGATCAGAATTGAATAAGCGTCTTGTTCTGACACATTGATCTGATCACTTGATAGCTTGACATCGTTACACTTTTATTGATGTTTTTGCTCCCCTTTATCATTTAAACTGGAACTACGACGCCTGGTTTTATTTGATCTGTTGCATCCGAAGTATGCTTTTAGAATCCGGATTTCTGGTTTTTAAATGATAGAAAAACGAAAAGGCCGTATGTACGTTGGTTATTCTCTTGACGACCTTGATGAAGACAATTTTGGCTGGCGCTTTGTATGCTGATCGGTGGTGAATCGGATGGCTACGTGACACAACTAGTGGCGGAATATAACTGCTACGAGTTCTTGGTATGATACTTTTGACCAGAGTTTACGTCACGTTTTTGCACCTGGTTACCTGTCGACAAAACAGTGAGGTCGGCTCGGTAACCGACTAATGAAGAAAGACACCGCGGAGGGCCGCGTTTGTGAAATGCTTCCCCACGGGAAGCTTGCCGCTGTTGCTGAAAAGTTTGCTTTCGTGTCACAGCTGTTGTTGCCATTGTGCCACCAGCAATGCGCTTGTTATGAGTCAGGTTGCCCATTACTGCCGCCACAACTTTTGCCTGCCGTTTCTTGGGTTTCTTTGACATTTTCTCAGAACTGCACAACAACATTTCGCTCCAGTTTGTGAAATCGCCTTCGACTGAAATTTGACGACGATCATCTTGAGGGACCGTTGGTTGTACATTTTGAGGGACTGTTTATTGTACATCTTGAGGGACTAATTGTTGTACATCTTGAGGGACTGTTTATTGTACATCTTGAGGGACTAATTTTTGTACATCTTGAAGGACTGTTTGTTGTACATCGTCGTATGTAGGCCTTGCTTAATTAATGGCGTTGTCTTATTGGATGATGATGTGCGAGGCACGATCTTGTTCATTTTATTCAGATAATATGCGATGCGTCAGTATAGCAGTCTCATTCGTCGTAGTACTTTATTTAAGGTTATTATTATTATTATTATTATTATTATTATTATTATTATTATTATTATTATTATTATTATTATTATTATTATTTGCTGGAGAAAGACCTTCATTAATACAGTTGTATTGAAAATAATGGCTATTTAAGCCGCGTTTATTTTGTTTAGAAGTTTTTCTATTTTTCTTATTCTGTTTTCAAAGTGGCTGTTAAAACGCCACATTGGGGATTAAAGTAAAAAACGTGGTATTTGGCAAATTGAATATATTATATAAAAATATTCAATTTGACAAATATCACATTTTTGGCGTTTTAATAGCCAATTTGAGAACAGAAGAAAAGTCAGTATTAAGAAGAATAGAGAAACTTCTATACCAAATAAACGCGGCTGAAATGGCCCTTATTTTCAATAAAACTTGTTTTAATGATGGTCTTCTTTCAGCATATTTATTATTATTATTATTATTATTATTATTATATTATTATTATTATATTATTATTATTATTATTATTATTATTATTATTATTATTATTATTATTGAGTCGTTACGTTTAGCCCGTATTCCTAATCGCTTTGTCGTCTGAATAAAGGTAAGTTTAAATGATAATATCGCTCATCTTGAAGTAATTTATTCTTATTTATTGTGTTACCTTTGCAATAAGAGATGAACAGCAAACCATTATATAATGGAAGAGGACGAGGGCACCCACGGCAGTCGACAAAGTCAGCCTTGGTGCGTCGGGTATATCGATATATCGGGTTCGCCTTGGTCATGTGAGTGTGGTCATACTTAGTCACACATTCACCGACGTACCCGTGATGATGGTGTTTAATCCGGAGAGAGAGAGAGAGAGAGAGAAAATGTCATGATAACGCTGACTTTCCTTTCTCGGATTTCATCGCGATGCAATGACGTCGAAAAGGCAGGAAGGTCATTGAGCCAAAGATCCCATTTGTGGAGAGGCAGCGAGTGACCTTAAAGGCCTCTTGATTGTAGGATGGGAGGTTCCTCCAGGAGAGGGAAAGTCCTTTCGGTTGTCACCTTTCTAACGCGCCTTCCGTCCCGTTCTCACCTACCTGTGCTTCAAATTATTTTTGGAAATTTCGTGTTCGAGTCGGTGCCAGATTAGCTGCTCTGTTGGGACTTCTCCTTTCGGGGTCTATAATATATATATATATATATATATATATATATATATATATATATATATATATATATTATATATATATATACACACACACATATATATATATAGTTTAATAAACGCTTTAGTAATTTGATTTGACTGAACACTCACTATTTGGATATGAGAACTCCTTCATTCAAGTGTTCAGATCCATGTTTTATTGGTATTCCTCTTTCACAATTATTGATCCCTGATCCCGTTTATCTACCGAGAGCAACCACATTCGCTGAACAGCAGCACCAATATACAGTGAATGTGCATTACTACCATGATACTATTCGCGTGAATTTTAATGAATTTTTATATATTTATCAATTTATTTTTTTAATTGAGTTGGATGTCTTCTTTCTTTATTTCCTTTTACTTCCTCTTACTCTTTCTAGTGAACACTATTTTCTTTGGAAGCTTGAATTTCAAGTCAATGTTCCCTATGGGCTTGTTGCATATGAATAGGCGTCATATTATATAGTAATAAAATAGTAGTATTGCTACGCTTCAATTCATCCCCGCGACAGAATATCCGTTGACGAAAACGATTAAAACATGGACAAAATAGAAGTGTGGTTAATATATAAAAATAAATAAACAACAGCTAAACAGTAAGTTGAATAAGGTTCGCCCTTACGGTCAGCCGTAGCCTCTTTTAGATTGAAGGCGGCCAATTTCTATAACTGTCCTGTTAATAAGATTGTTCCATCCCCTGCCTGCCAGTGAAGGGAACAAGAGGCCTCTGACAGAGGACAGCGCCACATCATGGGTGTTTCCACATCGCGAAACTAGGAGGCCATAGATGTCCCGTAGGAGGAAAACCCTGAGAAAAGTGGCAATGATGGCATCGTTTTCGATGATATGCAACATAATCCCGTCCAGACGATAATAAGCAATTTAATTCATTTGACAAACACCTGACCTTAAACAGGACACTTTTAGAAATAAAATGGTAAATCTATGAACGTGTGACTGTGTCACTTTCTTCCATATCGTATGGTTTGAGTGCCACTGATGTCATGTCTTATTCTTCTTAGGGGGTTAGTGCCTCACGTGGTGCACTGTAAGCATTACTTGAGGTTCTTTGCAGCGTCCCTTCGGCACCTAGCTGTAACCCTTTTCATTCCTTTTATTGTACCTCCATTCATATTCTCTCGTCCATCTTATTTGCCACCCTCCTCTTACAATATTTCGTAGTGCAACTACGATGTTTTCCTCCTGTTACACCTTTAAACCTCTTACCCTCAATTTTCCATTCAGCGTTGAATTACCTCATAGGTCCCAGGGCTTAGCCTTCGGCCTAAATTGTATATTCTATCTATCTATCATATCTTATTGACAGAATCGATGCCATTCCAGAACATTCGGTCTCCATAGCACTTGAGGTTCATTGCTCTCGTAACTGGTTTTTTCTTGTTAGTCCTTTAACATTTCCGAAGTCTATTCACATTGCGTACAAAAGGTTACTCAAAGGTTCCAGGGTAACAAGCCCAGCTTCAATTTTTCCCCTCTTCCAACAGCTTTGATCAGAATTGTTTTTTTGTTCCTGTTTATATAAATACTTTGCTTTTTGTTTGTTATTTCTGTTTGCATCATGCATTTGCTGCGTTTCCCTTTGAAGTCTTTTATTTTTCATTTTTTGGGGTTTCGTGTCCTATTTAAAGTGTGATTTCTAGCTCGATTTATGTGTCGCCGTTAATTTGGTTATGCTCTGTAAATGGAAAGCGTTTGTTTGTGTGTGGGCCACCTGCAATTTTTTTTCAAAGACCTTAACTATCACCAATGATTTAATAACCTTATATTTTTAGGACCAAATTTGCTGTCTTACCAGATTTTGGTGACCAGTCCTCGTTGTTGTCATCAGTGATTTTCAGAAGCATTTACTTCCAAAGTAAGTAACAGGAATCTCATTTCATTTTGCATGTGTTAATTTACAGGTTATTTGATGTTACAAGCAGGAATGGATTAAGTTTTAAGTTAGTCCTGCCGTTCGTTCAACAGACTGAACACACACACACACACACACACACACACACACACACACACACACACACACACAGGATGTGTTCAATTATGAAAGATAGTGGCCTTTGTGGGTGTTGAAGCATATTTCACCGAACTTTGACATTCACTCCAGATATTTCACGAGTTTCATTCATCACATATTTTGAGCGATGCTTCGAGAGTAACAATAAAGGAATGAATCTATATATTGCTAACCTATGCCCTTTCACACGCCCTCCCCCACCGCCGCTGGTAGGGAGGTAGGTATTGCCGCTTGTCCAGCGGACGCGCCAAGGATAATGTCATCAGGAGGTCATCCTCCTCCTCCTCTATCCTTTTGCCTTGGATGCAGAGTTCGGGCTTGCGTTTGTCTCATGCATTCTGTCATAACTGTGGCCGGGTTCTTATCAGTAGGTTGGAACCGACGGTGCGTACTTGCGAGAGTAGGCTAAAGTCGCCATGACGACAGGAGGATCGTAGCATCATTCACAAGTAGTTATCATGAAAAAATTTCTTGAACGTTATGTATTAGTTAGATTAATTTGATATCAGATTCACGAAATTTGTTGTACAGATCAGAACGGCTATGACTGCCACTGAACAAGCGCCAAAAATCGACATTTGACAACTACCGTAGCTTTAGAAGTGAGGAGTTTGACGTGCAATGGAGGAATAATGGATTGTACGGTCTTAATGCATAGCTTTATTTGTTGAATTCGCGTGTGCGTGTTTTTCTTTTCTTTTAGCTTCCTCTGGGGTATTTATGGTAACTGATATTCGTAGCACCTAAGAATAAGGATGGTAGCAGTGTTAGATTTCGATATTTCATATTTTCATCTTATGAGTCGTTTTATTAGCGGATGTCATGGTTAAATTATTGTTTTCTTCAATATTTTTTATACCATAGTGGGGTAGTGTCGTCAGCGCACCTGACATGGTACACTGTAGGCATTACTTAAGGGTCTTTGCATCGTGCCTTCGGCCTATAGCTCTAACCTCTTTCATTCTTTTTACTGTACTTTCTCTGACAATGTTACGTAGTGCAGCTACGAGGCTTTCCTCCTGTCACACATCTTTCAAACCTTCTTACTGTCGATTTCCCTTTCAGCGTTGAATGACCTTATAGTTCCCAGCGCTTGGCCTTTGGCCTAAATTCTATATTCTTAACTTTGATATTTTTACACTGTATTAGTATTACTCAAGCATTGGACGTTTTGATGTATAGCTCTGTATTTGGATTTGTTGTATTTTGGACCAAATGTTGCGTATATTAATATTGTTCTAAGGTCTGTGATGAATAAAATAATCCGTCTTCCTCTGTATCCACGAAGTTTGTCTCTCGGTTTTATCTTCAGTTCATGGGAGCAAGTGACTGAGAAAGTAAATCTACATAGTTTTCGCCAAGTTTCCCCTGCTTGCAAGAGTGTGCCGCCACCGGCGTCGGCGGACATTCCTAATCTTCTTAATGAGTTTTGGGTCATTGAAAAGTTCCCGCTGTTTGCGACACCGCCTATTCCGATCTCTACAACGGCGCGGCGTGGCGTGCAAAGGCATCGCCCCTCCAGAGAGGAAACGCGCAGTCTACGACGTCGCTGAATAGCAGGTCGCAGGCCGAATGGACACTCGCATTTTATCGGAAAGATATTGAGACTTCCTTCGGATACATGGGTCAGTGTAGCAAACGTTCAGTCAGAGAGACCAACTTTTTGTGGAGTGGCAGTGTCTTGGTTGGTTCGTTCCATGTTTTCGTATATTTGGTCGACGTGAACTTTCCCCTCCCATTTCTTGGAATTCTAATCGGTTGTTGAAAGTCATGCTATAATATATAAATATATTATATAATATATATAATATATTATATTATATATTATATATATAATATATAGGTATATTTATAATATTATATATTATAATATATTATATATCTATATATATATATATATATTATTATTTTTGTATATTATATAGATATATTAATAGATAGATAGATAGATAGATAGATATAGATATATTATATATATATATATATATATATATATATATATATATATAATATATATATATATATATGTATGTAAGGATTCCAGGCGAAGATGTGTAAAGTTTAACGAATTGTATGTTATTCTTGCAGATTGAGATGCACATAGAAAATGTACGAAACATCTCTTATGAATAAATAATGGCCTTTTAGATATGTTTGTTGGACCCTGCTGTATGCTGTTATATATATATCTATATATATATATATATATATATATATATATATATATATATATATATATATATATTATATTATTTTTCCTGCTAATCAATCATATTGATTAAGTACACTACAGTGGCGTGGCTTCGTCTTGGGCATCTTCAGGAGCTATATATTCCTCACTCTAGGTTAGTTGCCTGAGATTCAGCATTATTTATTAGTCACATCTACTTCATTTTGTCTAGGTTTCCACTACTAATCGTAAAAATGTTTCCAGTTTTCCTCGAGTTCCTGTTTTTAGATTTTTTGCGAAAGTAATATATTTTCAAAATAGCATATCAGTTTATAGCATTTGTCTCCTGCAGTCAATTAATAAATACATCAGTACTCGAAGGTCTCCTTCTCTTCGCAGTGGGTTGATTTTTTTCCGTTTTCTTCCTTGGGTATGAAATAGCTTTCATTTACCTCTGTGAAGAGGCGAGTAGAACTAATTCAATTTCTGGTAAGGTTCTACTTTTTCTCTTACTCGGAGAGTAAGCCTACAAACTACTTTGTTGTTGTTGTTGTTTGGGGAATAGGAAAGCCTAAAAAGATCTGAAAAAAGTGTTTCGCGTCGAGTAAAATATTCAGGAATTTTAGGATAGGACATTTATGATTTATTTATTAGAATAAAAATGTAAATAATAAATATTGTGCATGTTAGATAGTACAGAAAAATTATTTCCAGTAAAATACAACATATTTATTTAAATTTTGGTTGGCGAAACAAGGATCTATTTTACCATAGATTTACCTCATTTTAATTTACGTTAAGAATATAATGTTTACAACTTATGTGCGAGGGAAAAATCGTACATGCACACCAGGTAAGCTGGAGGTCAGATAAAGTTTTTTTATTCTGATCTGTGCAAGGCAGTATGCTCTTTATTTTGAATGTTCCATTCTTAAGAATGCCGCATACGGAGGATAAAGTTGTCAAGGGTAAGCTTTCCACCAATGCCAAAGGCAACTTTGCCAAGCTTTTCTCTCTCTCTCTCTCTCTTCTCTCTCTCTCTCTCTCTCTCTCTCTCTCTCTCCATCGTAAGACCAGTGATGTAATGACTGCAGGACCACTAAGTAGGTCCTGGGTGAATGTACCAGTAGAGGCAACGCCATTGTATCTGTGAGATGTAGGATAGATAACTCCATAACCATCGTGGGTTCTATAACTACCCCTGTGCAAGAGCCGGAAGTGAGGACCCCGCCCTGAGCTTGAGACGACAGATTATCGGAGGTCGATGGGCTCCAACCAGAGACTTGTTTCCAGAGCCCCAGTATCCCGGGAGATTCATATTTTGCGGTGGTTTTGCTGCTCTGCCTCTTCTGAAGGTGAAAGGTCAGAGGAGGAGGAGGAGGAGGAGGAGGAGGAGGAGGAGGTTTCGACACTTCCCGTTTTGCAGTTACAGTCCTCTTTTTTTCTCTCTCTCTTCTTTCGGTCCATTGTCCTACTTATTAACTAATGAGTCTCTCTCTGGTGCGATGACACTATTTTCCTAAATAAAGATTGATTTAACGACTACTACCTTTAGCGCCTGGTTTTGACGGTTCTTGTGTTTTTTGCACCTCTCCTGCAGCCGGGTTATTAGCTTTATATATTTTCTCTGTCATTTTTTTGAATACAGTTTGAGTTATGTCGTTTTTTTTTTAAATACATTTGTTTATACTCGTGTGGTATTTATACGCCCGCGAGAAAAGGTAGTAATTCAAACTATATTCACAATAGTAGTACTGGAAGTTTTTCTTTAACCTACTTTAGAATTTAAAATGTACTCATATGTAAATCAAAGAGAACCTTCGATTAAAAGACTGCAAAAAAATTGTTGTTCGGTCTTTCATCTTTAAGAGAGAGAGAGAGAGAGAGAGAGAGAGAGAGAGAGAGAGAGAGAGAGAGAGAGAGAGAGATAAAAAAAGCACGTCATGATGATGATGACGATGAGCTCCAGGTGATGTGATTAGTCATCTTGCCATGTTTATTGAGGTCTGCCAAAGTGAGGAGGTATAGTATAGGTCAACTCCCACCACCACCACCCATTACTTACCCTACCACCCACCCACCCACCATCCGTAACAAACATAGCGCGAGTCACGGTTTTTCGAACGGCCAGTGATTGCTCTCCTTGTGATAAATTTACTCACGTTGAGAGAGAGAGAGAGAGAGAGAGAGAGAGAGAGAGAGAGAGAGAGATCAATTATTCATTTACACAAAGGCTAATCTCGTCTCTCTCTTTCTCCCGCCCCCGCACAGTGAGCGTTCCCGTGTTTTTGTCGGTTGAGCAAGTTCGATCTGTGCGAGATTTTATTCGCTCTTATTTATGTAATTATTTGTTTGTGCTTTTCTTTGATACATTTGAGCATTTCAAGGTGAATTAAGCTAGCTCCACTCATTACATCTGATGCATGCGTTGCACTAGGACAAGGTGTAATACCTATATAGTATTGATTGGTTTTGAGGGAACAACGCAGAAAAAAAAGCACACATAAAGAGAGCCCCCATAGTTTGAGAAATAAAGACATCTGCATTATTGACGAGGAAAGCTCCCTTAGGGAGGTAGTACTGTCAGCGCGCCTCAAGGTGCACTGTAGACATTTCTTCTGGTTCTTTGCAGCGTCCTTTCGGCCCCTAGCTGCGACCCCTTTTATTCCTTTTACTGTACCTATTTTCATATTCTTTCTTCCATCTTACTTTCCTTAACCTTCTTCTGACAATTGTTTCATAGTCTAACTAATTTTCCTCTCACGCTGAAATTCTACGTTCCTTCTTGATGAGGAATCCACACTCTTTCATACTCCTCGGGGTTCCATCATTCATAACCTGGGACGACGTCTTCCTCCATAGCCTTGAGGTAAAAGGAACGAAAGACCTCTGTTCTCGGGCAGCTTGATATCTTGGCACCAGGAAAGACCGTCAGTGCTGGCGCTCTGCTAAACGAGCAACACCTGGCACTGAAATTGATGGCACAGTCGCACTAGGCAATATCCAGTGCCTTGCTGAATTATGTTTGTGAAAGATTTGCTCTAGGATATCATCTGACAATTATTAAAAAAAAATTAACAGAGGAATTTATCTGGAAGATAAAGATCGTGGGAGGAGACTGCAGACTTCCAACCTTGAGACCAGTGTTCTGCTATTGGTAGGATACAAGGTCAATTGTGTGTGGAGTTAATACCGTGTATTTTATTAGTATAGGAAAACTCGTGGACGATGCCTGATTTAGCAAAATTTTATTGCAATTTTCAAGTTAGAAAAAAGCTAGCGTTGAAGGAAACACCAGGGGTTAATGTAATGTATCATAATTATTTGGCGTTGCCAACGTTCAAGAACTTGCAGTTTGGGAAGATGGTTTGAAACCGACTACTAAAAATATCTTGGGGGCGTTGCTAGAGTCTGGCCTTGAGCCTCTTTGGCAACAGCAGCTGCTGACCCACTCCACAAATCACTGCTCAGTCTACAGCTACTTGATTTCGGCTTCGAAGAAGTGTATAATTGCATTCGAAAGCAACGCCATTTGCATTGGAAGCCATCTTGTTCTCAAAGCTAGTTCCTGTGCTGTTGGTAAAGACTAAGGTTAACAAAGGTCGTAGAACTCCGCCCTGGGGAATACCGGCCATAGTAGGTCTTTAATCACTTAAACAACAACCCCATCCCCTACATTGTCGGAGAGATCGTTGATTTTAATTCCTAGGTTTCGATGTCTATGCAATAGAGGCTAATGGTTATCGAAGAGGCTGCATTAAAACTAGTTCGAACAGATCTTGACTCTTATCTCTTATTCACAGCAAAACAGTTTCACCCTGGTCTCTTGCCATGGCTGCTGGGTTATCGATTAATTAATAAAAAAAAAAAAGAGATTTTCGAGTCTTCTTCTTCTTCATCATCATCATCTTCTTCTTCTTCTTCTTCTTCTTCTTCTTCTTCTTCTTCTTCTTCTCTAATTCGAGAGAGAGAGAGAGAGAGAGAAAGTCGAATGTGTGAAATGGTGTCCCAGATGTACAGTATGTTGCAGCAAAGGTCAATACGATTTGCCGAGATGTCCGGGATCAGCAGCTCAGATCATACCATTTATTATCGTGGCTGCGCAATGTCCGAGTCGTGAGTCTTGCCAAACGTTATTTTTCGCGAAGATCTACGTAATGCTTTTAAGTCCTGCTCGTAATGTTGGGTATGGTATGTTATTGTGGGGTGCACTCATGATGCTTTCGCTTTCATTCATATTCTCGGCTCGGCCAACGCGGTATCAGAGGAATTTAGAAATTCATTTCTCGATATTATGTGGTTCGGATCCCACAATAAGCTGTAGGTCCCGTTGCTTGGTGACCAGTTGGTTCCTAGCCACGTAAAAATATGTAATCCTTCGGACCAGCCCTAGAAGAGCTGTTAATCAGTTCAGTGGTCTCATTCATTCCGAGGACAAATAGTCTTCAAGCTTCTGGCCAGAAATGAGTCTGCAAGTAAAATGGCTGTTGCGTAAGGCAATAGGCAGCCAAGACGAAGCCTCTTAAAGAGGGATATATATATATATATATATATATATATATATATATATATATATATCTATATATTATATTATATATAATATATATACACACACACACAAATGATAATAGTATTATCATTCGCTCTCAGATGTTTTCACGTGACCTGAATATCTTTAAGACTAGAACCCAGTGGGAGGCGCGGGGTGGGGGCGTGTGGGTAGTGTCATTGCACCTCCCGGGGTGTACTGTAGGCATTACTAAAGGCTCTTTGCAGCGTCCCTTCTGCCCCTAGCTGCAACCTCTTTCATATCTTTCTTCCATCTTGCTATCCAGCCTCTCCAAAGAATTATTTCATAGCGCAACTGCGAGGTTTTACTACTGTTAAACGTTTCAAACCTACCTACTCTCAATTTCCTTCCCAGCGTTGAATGACCTCATAGGCACCAGTTCTTGGCCTTTGGCCTGAACTCTGTTATTCTTTAAGACTAGACTGACGTCGTTAGCGTTCTTATTCTTATTCTCCATCGGACTTTGATCTTGAATAACTTTGACTTCTTCGAAAAGAACATCGAAAATTGGATGCTCAAGATATCGAAAGTTCCGAAACTCCACTTATGTCGCTGCTGCGCAACCCCTCCCCTCCCCCACCCACGCCACAGCATAAGAAATGATACCTCATGTCCACAATTTTACTATTTCTTTTATAATATACTTCAACTTGAGTTCCATTCCACCTAGGACTGAAGGCTCCTGTCTGTCCATTATTATTAAAATATAAAATGATATTGTTATTATAAACGAACCTGTCCTGTTAAAATGACGGCAGGTTTCAACTGATTTTGTAATGGTATGTAACTAATAAGAAGTCCATTATATCGTTCTTTAAATTCTATTTTACTCTTTGTTGATAATAAAAGCATTACTTATTCCTTTTGTTATTTGTGTTACACTCAGAAAAATAGACAGATGGATATGCAGCTGTACTCTACACACACACACACACACACACACACACACACACACACACACACACACACACACACATATATATATATATATATATATATATATATATATATATATATATATAGTAAGGTCATTATTAGAAAAAAAAAAAGGAGATCCATGAATGTCAGAGTCCGCAGAAATATGAGTGTGGAGTTATAATAATTGATCATTATTATCATCAGGTAGTCGTGACGAGACCGCCGTACTTGGCCCACACAAATACAAAGGACGATTCCTTGCACATGCAAATGTGGGAATGTGCTATGCTACACACATGAACTCGTGACTGAGGAATCGGAAAAAAGTACTTGCAATGACTGAAATTGAGAGTTGTTTTAGAACGTATTAAATAGGTCATGACAACATCACTATAGACGGCCGCCTCTTTGATACATATTCATGACAAGATGTTTCCTTATAAAGGGTTATCGATTGTCCGTAAAATGTAACAGTTATCACTATTTTTATCTACTCTCTTATTATGGCAGCTCCGGTGATCGAAACGGAGAAGCTCCTTTGCGCAAGGCTAAGTCATATTTCGGAGGCAGTGTTTTCAGAAGGCGGCCTGTGTGCTTCAAATGTAACTCGTTCTCTGAGAGTTAGTTTTAGCAAAGACTTGAAAAGAAACCGACGTGTCACAGATTCAGAAGTATTTCAAGAGATGGACTTCAGAATATATGTACTACATTAAATCTGATTGCTTTATATAATGTTTTGGAGTAGCGTCGTCCACTGATGAACAGCATTCTCTTTTCGATATTAGCCAGACGAAATTATTCACATTCTGCTTCATTTAAGAATGAGTCATTGAATGTAAATAATCCTCTCACAGGCTGAGGTAACCCATCTGACTCTGAATGATGTTACTCTGTGTCGGGTTACAAAAAGGGTGTCATTCATCGTCCTCAGTTGCCTTTAATATTATTCAAAAAAGCAGTTCTCATATTGGGATAATATATGTATGTATATGTATGTCTATGTATGTCTGTGTGCTGCGTCCGCCTTTTTAGGTTTGTAAACTGTCATAGGTATAATCCAACGATCACATAAAAACAATGTGTGATCTTGGTAGAATCACATGTTACTTGCATGCTCATGATTTACATTTCCTCTTGCACAGCAAAATCTCAGTTGTCGAATATTGTTTTGCCGTTTTGGATAAACTTAAATCCTTGACTAACAGTAGAGTAAGAGGAGACATTCTCTCTCTCTCTCTCTCCTCTCTCTCTCTCTCTCTCTCTCTCTCTCTCTCTCTCTCTCGCACACATATACATACAGGCATATACATACACTATCACATTACACTCAGCCCTCAGTCTACATTTGTATTTAAGAGTAGCAACTTGTTATGAAAACCACGGACGTTTGTCATTCCTCGCCAGTAAGGTTGAACTATTTTCTCTCTCTCTCTCTCTCTCTCTCTCTCTCTCTCTCTCTCTCTCTCTCTCTATCATATATATATATATATATATATATATATATATATATATATATATATATATATATATATATATTATACATATGCATATATATATATTATACATATGCATATACTTTGAATAGTTGACTACTTTGTATATACATATATATATATGTATACATACATACATACATACATACATACATACATACATACATACATACTGTGTGTATTATATATAGTATATAATTTTGTATTGACAGTCGTCTTTCGCCTTGTTCGTCAAGAATACACATTCTTTGAACTGATCCATGACCAATCCGGACCTTGAAATGTGTTAATCATTCTCTGAAGCATGAGACGTATATTAAATTTAGATTTCGGATTCTTGTTATTGTTTCCGATTGTTTTATATATAGATATTATTAGACAGCAGTCGTCGCCCAATATGGTTAAGCTCTGAAGAAGACCATGCGTCATTGAATGAAACAGCTGTTGGTTGGGAAAGGAATGAATATAGCAGCAGATATAGGTTTGAGTTGTCTAAAAAGAAAACTATTTTGTGCCGGCTCTGTCTGTCCGTCCGCACTTTTTCTGTCCGCCCTCAGATCTTACAAACTACTGAGGCTGAAGGGCTGTAGACTGAGTTGATCATCCGCCCTCCAATCATCAAGCATACCAAAATTACAGCCCTCTAGACTCAGTAGTTATGATTTTATTGAAGGTTAAAGTTAGTCATATCGTCGTGCGTCTGGCAACGATATAGAACAGGCGAATATCGGGCCGTGGTTAAGTTTCATGGGCAGCAGCTCATACAGCATTACACCGAGACCACCGAAAGAGAGATTTATTTTCGGTGGCGTTGATGATACGAGCCACAGAAAACTCGATTGCGCCGAAGAAACTTCGGCGTATTTTTTACTTGTTTGTTTGTGCCGTCAAGACTTCAGATGTGAAGACTAGAGAGAATCTGGAGGTACTGGAAGTGTTTGCCACTTAGTTATAGATGCCTCATGAGCATGTGCACTTGAAGTAATATCATGGAAATAAGTATTCCTTTTTTCTATATTTTTATTTATTTTATTTTTTGTTTGTCGGTTTAATCATTGCTTGGATGAACCTTGATTATTCATTCCAACTTGAAAGGTTTGTGGGCTGCCTCGGCAACTTGCGCAAAGACAAAGAACTAAGAGGGCGCACGTAGATAATAATAATCTGTGGTCAGACTCAATATATCCGATCTGTCGCACTTCTTGGTATCGGCGTTCATCATTTTATAATGAACCGCGACTGCCCCTTTAATGAGGTAATTGCCTTGACGGTAGTGAAAATAGTTGTGATATTATATATATTATCATATATATATATATATATATATATATAATATTATATATAAATATATATAATATATATAGACTGAATGAATTTAACTACTAACAGGATTTCACAAACGTGAGATATTATACCTGGACTGTATTGCGACCATTGATTCTGTATCAGTTATTGATGGTAAAAGTGATATATAAGGGTTTCTATTTTGTTTATTCACCTTTACGAAGCTCATTTCATAAGAGAGAGAAAAAAAGAAAAAAAAGAAAGAAAGTCAGACAAGGAATTCGTACACGCTCCTTTTTCACCCTAAACTCACAGGATGTTTTCACTCGCAGCCACTAAGACGACGAGGCATAATGAGTTACGTTTCTGTTTTGGAAAGCGCGGAGCTTTTATGGTTTCCTACAGCAACTTGATCGTTCCATGTGTCATCGATTTGATACCACAGCTGACACGAGTCTTGGATATGCTCTTGTAAAAGAAAGTACAAACTGCTCCGAAGTTTCTACGGCGCAATCGAGTTCAATGTACAACGTATAATTCTGAGTGAGCCGAGCAACATGAAACTTGCAACCACGGATCGGTGGTGGCTTGTCGTACAGCGTTGTCATAGGCACGATCATGGCTAACTTTAACCTTAGATATAATAGAAAAAACCCAGGCTAGAGGGCTGCAATTTGGTAAATTGATGATTGGAAGGTGGATGATTAACTTAGCAACTTGCAACTCTTTAGCCTCGGTAGTTTTTAAGATCTGGGGGCGAATAGAAAAAGTGCGGACGGACAGGAAAAGGCATCTCATCAGTTTTCTTTTCCAGAAAACTCAAAAAGGGACTAGTAGAGTCTAAATATTCATATAGTGTTTAAAATAGACATTATCGGCTGGCGCCGTGGCCTAGAGGTATATATAGCGTTCGGGTGGTCATTGTTGGAGTAGAGTTCGATCCCTGACTATCCCTGGTAAGTCCATCCAACTGTAAGTGCGTAAATGGGAACCAGTATCCGTTGGGGGTTGAGTGAAAAGTCTGGGTGCCAGCAGCCTCACCTAGAAAAAAGAATTACTGAGAAATCAAAAGGCACCACTTATTTGGTGCTACCCCTCTAAAAAGGCGAATGTGTGTGTGTATATATATATACATATACTATATATATATATATATATATATATAATATATATATATATATATAATGTATATATGTGTTTGTGTGTGTGTCTATGTATGTCAGTCTGTCTGCTAAGTAAAGGACGTTGAGTCGAAAGATCTTGGACACAATTGGGATACCCAGGGACTCATATTGTACATGAAAAAACAAATCTACAAACTTGCTCCCCATAATGATTTTTTGTTTTCTATAAAAGAAAACTATTGAGATGGCTTTGTCTGTCCGCCCTCAGATATAAAAAACTACTGAGGCTGTAGGTTGCCTGGGTAGTTTTTGTTTTCTTTAAGGTAAAAGTTAACCATGGGCTGCGGCTGAGAGTTTCATAGAGAATTATACGTTGTACAGAAAACTCGGTCTTGTTTGTTTCTTGATAACACTGGTATCAAGAGGAGGAATAAAGAACCATGAGGTTCTGAGCCACCATTCACTCGTCAAAAGAATCGCTCAGAATTTCACTCGCATAGACGAGGCTGTCTTTGTTACAGAGATCGTCACGCAACGCTGAGTGAAAGAAGATTTTGTTGAATGCAAAGTGAGGCTCTTTGAAGCCTCATAAAAAGCGGAAAACTAAGCTACATTTTCACTTTCTGCTCAGCGATGCTAGGACATCCCAACTGTTTGAGATTCAGTTTTGATTTGTCCTTGTAATGAAAGCATTTAAATTTTCTGCAAACAGTTGCGTAACAATGTATAAATAAGAGAGAGAGAGAGAGAGAGAGAGAGAGAATTCAAATAAAACAACAGCAAGCAAGACCACTTCGGCTTTAGGAGGAGTGAATAGTTAAACAGCTCATCTCATTTGCTTGAGAAGTTTAAGGCATCTTCGGGTCGAGGTCCTAGACCCACTGAACAGAGGAAATAACTTCAAAGTTGAAGAATTCCTGTGTCAGTGAAAGACATGTTACATATTTCTCTTTAACCATACCTCTTCGTTTTGTTCTGCAGCCACGTTAGCTTCTTATAAGTGCCAAGTTTAGCTGCCAAGTGCTGACTAACATGACTGGCTGTTTTGGAGTATCCTATTATGGTCTTTTCTTCATAATTTAAGACAAAAAAACTGCCATTATCACTATTTGTCTTAACTTTACCCTAGGATTAGTGAAGAAAAAGACTTTTCTAGAAAACTTACTAATCCAGAGAAAAATAATCCGCAGAGATGATAGCCATATAGGTGGGTCGTGCCGTCAGTGCACCGCATCAAGTGCACTGTAGGTATTACTTAATTAAGGGTCTTTGCAGCTTGCCTTCGGCCCGTAGCTGCAACCCATTTCGTTCCTTTTATTGTACCTCCTTTCAAATTCCATTTCTTATATCTTACTTTCCAGCCTCTCCTCACAATTGATTCACTGTGCAACTATGAGGGTTTTCCTCTTGTTATACATTTCAAACCTTTACTGTAAATCGTGAATTTCCGTTTCAGCATTGAATGACCTCACAGGTCGCAGTGCTTGGCCTTTGGCCTAAATGCTACCTATTCAGTTCAGTTCAGAGATTGAGAGTCAGACCCAAGACAAAACGGAAATTCGGAAAGTTCATTGCGACATTGGGCTTCCTGACTCCCCCGAAGACACGGAGGCGACTGTCACAATCATGCACTTGCATATTTAATGTTTGCGACCTCGAATAGGATGCAGTAGTACCACCAGCTTAAGGTCGCTCCTCTTTTTCTTTCAGTCATCTGAATAATTCCGTGCCACAAGGCGCGGCTGTGAGGGATGGTCAAGCGGATGAGTCAAGTCACGAGAGAGACCATCAGTGCCAACGCCTGGATGACCCTCCTTTCAAAACAAGACGTTATCTTGAGTGGTTTTTATTGACTGGCACCCATTGGGCCATTCACACCCAACCCCCGGTTTAAGGACGCTAATGATTGCGTGAAAATTGTTCTCGAAATGGCCACAAAGATTTATTTCTCTCATGGCAGTGACGATGAGGATTCACCGAATAATTCCTCCGGCGTCGTTTTCAGTATCAGGTTTGGCATTCGTACGTAAATGGGGCACCTCATCCTGTGAAACGTCTAGATGAAAACTTATCAGGTCCGGTCTTCAGTGAATTGCGAAGCAAAACACCTCCTCATACCTTGAATAAAAAGAATTCATGTGTACGTGCATGAGAGAGAGAGAGAGAGAGAGAGAGAGAGAGAGAGAGAGAGAGAGAGAGAGAGAGAGGTGGTTGTTGGTGATGTGCAGTGGCCATGTGAATGGTCTGCCTTATGTTGGGAGGAAGGCACCTTTGATAAGTGGGTGCCTGTGGGCTTTGCATTTACTCTCATCTCTCTCTCTCTCTCTCTCTCTCTCTCTCTCTCTCTCTCTGTGGTTTGCTTAAAGTAATGTTCATGTTTTGTCGACCAGTCCATTATACATAATTATTTCTCGTCTGACGTAACAGTGTGGCAGATTGCGAGTATGATCACAATATATTGCAATACACTTTTTAAATACAGGTATTTGTTATTTTTCTGTTTCGATTCAGTTCCTTGTTGGACGAGTCGGCTACGTGCTCGCCTACCGATTCGGTACTCACGATTTCGATTCTCCGCTCTGCCAACGTGGAATCAGAGGAATTTATTTCTGGTGATTAGAAATTAATTTATCGATATAATGTGGTTCTGATACCACAATAAGCACTAGTAACCAACTGGTTCTTGGCCACATAAAAAAAAGATATCTAATCCTTCGGGCCGGGCTTATTAATCAGCTCAGTGGTCTGGTTAAACTAAGACATACTTAACATTTTTCTGTTTCGATTGATGAAATATGGAAAGAATGTCCGCAGAATATGGACAAGACTTCACCTCAGAGAATGTTCGTGTGCACAAGCCCATTGAGCCTGCGTGAATGCCCATGAATAGCCTAATGCTGCGGTAAATCGTTCCTCACATTAAGGTTTTTCAACCCTTACATCTGGCGACATGTTTTATACCGCTGTTTGCCCGACTGTTTGTTGACACGTATCTCCATATCGTCGTTTCGGGTTACGGGTGTCTGTGTGCATTCATGGCCATATTGCCTCCGCCCCGTTCTTTGGTTTCTTTCGACCTCTCTGCGGTCAGTTCTCTCTTTCTGTCGTGCTTTCCCAAATGGTCGTTGCAATTATGGCAGTATTCAGTCTCGTTTCTGCATTTCCCTTGGCTTTGAAACCGCGAGGAGATAGGACTTTCTGTTTAGAATGAGAGAGAGAGAGAGAGAGAGAGAGAGAGAGAGAGAGAGAGAATGATTAAGTTTCCTCAGTGGAATGTCGAGTCAATAGCAGTAGTTCACACCATTGTTGTGTTGTAGGAGTTGAGAGGAGGTGCCCGAAGGGATTTCATGGATGGCAGGATGGATGGTTAGATGGGGGAGTTGGTGGGTGGGTGGGTTATGCACTTGGATAGACAGTCAGTCCGGGAATGGGGGATGGGGGATGGGGGATGGGGGATGTCGAGAACGGGAGGATGTGCGAGGGAGGAACTAGAATTGGCGTGACGTTAACTCGCACTTACTCTGAGAGAGAGAGAGAGAGAGAGAGAGAGAGAGAGAGAGAGAGAGAAAACATATCCGTCGGAGAACAGTTTCCTGGCTTTGTCTTGAAAATGTTGCACTACGAGTATCTCTCTCTCTCTCTCTCTCTCTCTCTCTCTCCCCAGGGGATCCTTGAGGAACCGGTCTCCCGTAATTAGTTCATCATAAATATCGCCAGTCTTTATCAAAACAAAGGTCGTGGTACCTTGGGCATTGCTGATCATCAAAGATTCCCATTGTAGGCGGCCAACCTTTTTTATTTAACTTCTATACTTCGGTCATCAAGTGAGTCAATGCAGTTCGAATGCAGTTTTGGTTCATGCGCACACATTATGTATATATATATATATATTATATATATATATATATTATATATAATTATATAATATATATATATATATATATGTGTGTGTAATGTATGCAAGAAAACTGCATATATATTGTATGATCATGACTTTGTAAATGTCATTTAGTAAGGATCCATGAGTGCAACTAGTCTTCATGTACTTGAAATTCAAACATGTTTTACAAGCTGGTTTTACATTTGCCAATCCGAATCCTTATTGTTGGATGACTTGGCTGTCAAGGTATTGGGATCTGAGCCTCGTAAAAATATCATTATGTAAGTATAACTGAATCACGAAAATTTGGAACGTGATGAATATATAAATCAAGACAAAATCCACGAAGGAAAGAGAAACGATGGAGTTCAGCAAGGCCTTCCGACTTCTTTTCTTTTACTTAGTGAAGTAAAGGACAAGAAGTCGAAAGGCCTTGCAGAAATGCATCGTTTCTCTTTCCTTCGTGGATTTTGTCTCTAGTTATCATTATAAAAATGAGCATCGCTGTCTTATTTGGTTGTTCAGTCTTTCACGAGAGAGAGAGAGAGAGAGAGAGAGAGAGAGAGAGAGAGAGAGAGAGAGGACATTTAATGTTCATAATATAATAACCTTTTAAGAAAAGTATTCTCGGTGGTATGATTCAAAAATTGAAAATTGCACGCTTCTTGTATCTCTGAATTGCATTTCTTATCTTGAATACTGAATCCCTTTCATTCTGTGACGTCAGTCTAGAAAATAAGAATAAAACATGTAAGTTGTGCTTGATGCTCTTAAGGAAACCTCCTAGACCGCAGTACCGGGTTACCTTTCCTTGAAGATGTTTCCCGGTTTGGCAGAGACAAGATTTCTGGTGACAAGGACTGAAGTGTCTTCGCTTACTATGGCTAAAATTGCAAAAATATGAAGAACATAGAATTTAATATAGAATTTAGGCCAACGGCCAAGCGCTGGGACCTATGAGGGTTATTCAGCGTTGAAAGGGAAATTGACTGTAAGTAATTTTGAGAGCTGTAGCAGGATATAAACCTCTCAGTTGCACTATTAAAGAAATTGTTGGAGAGGGTGGAAATTCAGGTGGAAGAAAGAGAATATAAACGAAGGTACAGTAAAAGAAATGAAAGATGTTGCAACTAGTGCCCGAAGGGACGCTGCAAAGACCCTTACGTAGTGCCTACAGTACACCGCGCGGGGTGCACTGACGGCACTACCCTCCTACGGGGACAAATATCATCATTTCCAACGTATACTATGGCCATTGATGCCTTTTTGATGCGTCGCATGTGGTGCATGTGAAGACCATTGCCCCACAATGACCCCAAGTACTATGTCTTACCAATATGGGATTCGTATGGACGGGTGTTCTCCCGAATGCACCAATCTCTGAATGAGGCTCTGGAGCAGCCATGTGAACAAGGGGAAATGTTACCGCCGAAGGACGAAGTCCTCATTCGAATTGTACACTTCGGAACTGCATCATTGTTCTTCTGTTTTCAGTTCCTCGTTGGACGAGTGGTTTTCGTGCTCGGGTACCAATCCGGTGGGCCGAGGTTCGATCCTCGGCTCGGCCAACGCGGAATTAGAGGAATTTATTTCTGGTGATAGAAATTCATTTCTCGATCTAATGTTCCCGTTGCTAGGTGACCAGTTGGTTCCTTGCCACGTAAAATTATGTAATCCTTCGGACCAGCCCTAGGAAAGCTGTTAATCAGCTCAGTGGTCTGGTAAAACTATGATATACTTAACTTTTTTCTTCTGTTTTCAAAGTCATCCTTAACTTTTTTCTTCTGTTTTCAAAGTCATCCTGACTTCCTAGTCCAGATATCTTCATTTGTCTGTGTCGCCAGTATTAAAGTAGGTACTGTCGTTGCGCTAGTTAACTGATGCATAAGTGCCCAGTGCGTCAGAAGAAACCTCGATATATAGGTGCTTTCGAAGAGCAAGACTCAACCAATCTCATTCAGGTTTTTCATCCCAATTTTGCATTATGAATTTGCAATACATGCCAGTACAAAACTTGATTATACAGTTCATACATATTATACATCTATACATTTACACACATATATAGATATACAAATATTTATGTATTTCTTATTTATTTGTTTACTTATTTATGTACCACAGAAACTAAAAATGTCTTGGACATAAAGACGAAAGCGGTCAGGATTTACACCCAGTGTTCTGGTTTTCCGTGCGATACATGAGCATATATAAATCACTGTTCAACGAAATTATATTTGTGTTTATACAGATACTCATTTATAATATATATATATATATATATATATATATATATATATATATATATATATATATATATATATATTCAACTGTTGTATCAAGAATTAACCCGTGTGCAAAAACTTCGATGTCTGCAGCTTCATATTTATCCACAGAAGAGAGAGAGAGAGAGAGAGAGAGAGAGAGAGAGAGAGAGAATGCGTGTCTAAACCAATAAAAACATAACGTTAGAATTGGTGTTGATAAGATAATAGAGAAAAATGGCGCTTGCTGTTCATTATGCTCCTAATATTATTGAAGGGTTAAAGCCAGAACAAAGCCTCTTTATCGTGTTGAACCGCCCGACACTTTTAAGATAACGTTATCTCTCTCTCTCTCTCTCTCTCTCTCTCTCTCTCTCTCTCTCTCTCTCTCTCTCTCACGCACACACATTATATCGGAGTGAATTTAACTTCCACCAGTTACATTTCAATACAAGGCTACTTCACAGAATGGATTACATCAACTTGTTCATGATCTTGTAGAAATTTGTGTAAATACTACTTCAAAAATATATTTTTTCCTTGGCCGTTTCGTCATAATTCCATCATTTTACAGTAGTACTGGTATGTGAAAATAGAAAAAGGGAAAGAACGCTTGCTTATGAAAATAGTTTCACTGTAGCAGTTGACACTTTGGAAAGGCCTGAAATAAGTAGTCGTGAGAGAGACGATGAGATCTGAAGACACGAACGGAAGCGGCAGAAAAACGAGCTGTCGCTAAATGCAGTCTTCGTAGATGTTACAGTTTGGGGCACTTGATCGAATTCTGTCTGATTACGGGCAACACGGAAACATGGAGGACCCCAGTGGAAGAGGGCAGAGGGCAGGGTCCGCGGAATGCCGGACCCTAATACCCAGCCCGGCAATCGACGCAATGGCATTCTTTCAACAGAAGGGATCCTGAGAACCTGGTTTTTATTGTTTAAGCAACGCATTCCATCCTGCAAGCTGGCATGTCGGAGGGGCGGGGAGGGGCGAGCCTCGCTCTCGCTTTTTTCCTTTTCTTTCTGTTTCTTTCATGTTCTTCCTTTTTTCAATTTTGTGGGAGTGTATAATTGGGGCGGTACTGACAGAGGGCGCAAAATTCTGGCTAACTCCGTTGCCCCTTCATTTACACCCGGGAGACCTGCTTGTGTCTCAAAAAAACCGAATGTCGGGTTCATGAATATCGTATGACGAATCAGCAAAACATATAGCATACCATATATATATATATATATATATATATATATATATATATATATATATATATATATATATATTAATATATGATATTATACATATTATATATGTATGAGAGAGAGAGAGAAAAAAAAATGAATATTTGTTTGTACAATACATTCGATGTATTTTATATATGGGTGTATGTGATCGACTGAGAGAGAGAGAGAGAGAGAGAGAGAGAGAGAGAGAGAGCAGAGAGAGAGAATCCGTGCAACAAGTATTCATGAATGCAACAAGTTAAAGACTGTTGGGCTAACTCCGCATAACGAAGTTCACGCGAAATGAAAATAATCTTTTTCCCTTCATCAAAAAGGAAATTAGGTTTTATTTTTGTTTTTTTGTATTTATTACGTCAACGAATTCGTCATCTGGTTTTAACCTTGCCGTCGTTGTGTGTTGCAACACTCCTTCCCGTCACCAGCTTCTCTTGAATTCACTCACATGTATGTCGTTTATAGTAAGTTATCACACACACACACACACACACACACACACACATATATATATATATATATATATATATATATATATATACATATATATATATATATATATATATATATATATTATATGTATATAAAATATATCTGACGTATCTCCTTATATGTATGCACGTATGCAGAGTAAAACTGACTTGAGTGACTGACCAAGAACAATTTGGCTGCAATGCATCTACTGAATATCGCGGGCGGCCTTTCCTTTAAGAACATCGAACCATAACGAGGGATAGATCGCACAGACACAAAAAAAGTAGAGGGGAAAAGAAGCAATGTGCTGTACTTACTATTAAAGCTGGTCGAATGGGCAGCAGAAGAGACGTGATCCTATGCGGGAAAAAAATCCTCCGATGAATGAGCGAGCGAACTGAACTCTCAGATGCACAATTTTGCCTCGGGTGTTGATTCGCACTAGTAAATGTTTCCTATGGAAACGGATCTCATTCACAACTAAGATGCAACAGCACCAGAAACAGAGTGATGGCGATTAAAGTATGCACTAAAACAACGCTAAACAAGTTTTACGTCAGCACTACTACTCTATAAATGTCAAAGGAACTTTCTCTCTCTCTCTCTCTTTCTCTTTGGCAGTTCCCAGTAAAGTCGTTGGCACTCTTCCGCCTGCTGACCCTCCCTTCGCTCGGACTCAGTGAAAGAGACTGTGAGTGTGACTGTCAGTGTAGGAAGGAGTTACCGAGAGAGAGAGGGGAGTAGCGTATGTTTGAACGTTCGTTCGTCCGTGCGTATCAGGCTCTACAATGCCCCAGTGCGAATGATGAGTAATGAGAGAGAGAGAGGGAGAGGGAGCGAGAGAGAGAGAGAAAGAGAAAGAGAGAACCTTGACCCCGTGTTACTGATACCTGAGAAGTACTTCGTGCGACTAGTTTTTTTTCTCGTTTTATTCATTTATATTTTGTTCAGTCTTCATTTTGTTACGTTTCGTCGTCTCATCCAACGCTTTAATGAAAACGACCTTCGTGGCTTTAAGTAAAAAGAAAAAAAATAGAAAGAAGAGCCGGAATAATGAATTTATCGTAATGTTGCCCATCCTTCTGAACCTTCATAGTCGTGTGCCTGCGCGTAGGAGATGACGTCAGCTTTATCAGTGACGTCATCGCCAGCGTCATCCTCCTGGTTTTGCAGCTTCCTCTCCGGAGGTGGAGTCAAAGTTCTCCGAGAAACTTTCGTCTTTGAATGGTGCACAGAAAGAAGAAGAAGAAGAAGAGGAAGAAGACCCCTTTGGACATATATTGTAACTGCTTCACAGCACTGTAAGATGGTGATATTAAAAATTCAAGGTTGAAAGTCTCATGGTGTTGTTTCTCGCGGAACTTCCAGATATTCTCTCTCTCTCTCTCTCTCTCTCTCTGACCTTAGCAGATGGACTGTGTATCGAGTTGTATCGGTTTTCTGCATAGGGGCTGTTCATCCTTGATTCAGTAATTAGAGGATAAACACGCCATGACTTGGTTTTTCTCTGGGGTACCTTTAATTTGGGGATAGACATGTGACACACACACACTTGCGCAGCGCATATATATATATATAATATAATATAATATAATATAAATATATAATATATATATATATATATATCATATAGTATGCGTGTGCATGTATGTGTGTAGCAACTTAAGGAAATAGGTGATACTGCAGATATCGTTAAGCATTCTCTAGTATGATGCTAGCCGAAGGTGAGTTGACATTTTAGTAATTTGGAACGCTTTCAACCAATGTAAAAAAGAACGATTAATTTCACTTGATTACCATGTATAAAAAAAAAGCACACACACACACACACACGAAAAGCCGACCTTTTTATAGCCATGGGCCTCCTTTGAAACCTCTCCATCCGTCATAACTTGCCCCTTGTGTCAGAAGGGAATGCAATCTCTATCCTGACCAATTAAGCGGAACCCTCGTCTCTGTCACAGCAGTTTTGTTTACCGTAATATTTGGAAGTGTAACAACCTCCTCCTCCCATTTATGAATATGAATCGTCACTCGAGGGTTGCATACGGGCTTCTCTCTCAGCAGGAGCCGCGCTGGCATAAGGCCGTCGGATCATTTATTTGTTATTTTCATGTGTCATTCATTCTTTTTGTTCCGATCATTTTCTTGTGTAGTTTTAAACATTCTATTCTGCAGGAACTTGCTTGGCCGGCTTCAGTGTCCCTTGTGATTTAGCAGACATTTTGAATAACAACAACAGTGAGGTTGTGCCGCGAATGGTTCTCGTCGTTTGTACGGAAAGTAAATTAGAACATTTATTTAGGGAATTTGAAATATTCTTCATTAAAAAGTAATACATTTGACGTCAGTGCCTAACAAACCTGCTGGGAATATCAAATGTATAAGACTATTATTAAAACTCTATTAGAATAATGAGACCTTTCAGCGTAAAACACACAAACAGCACCCACTCCCTCACACACACAAATATATATATATATATATATATATATATATATATATATATATATATATATATATATATATATAATATACACACACAGACCACCTAAATATATATATATATATATATATATATCTAATATATATATATACTATATATATATACATATATATATATATATATATATATATATATATATATATATATATATATATATATATATATATATATATATATATAACGGTTGTAAGAAATCAAGAAGAATGGATTTTATTTGGCCAAATCATTCCCATTTTCTCATTTAGAGATCTTATGGTGTTAAATTTTCGTACAAATGTAGAATGTCCACGGCGGTGTTACAATATGACTGTTGGCTCTGATGTTTAACTTCGTTGAATGGAAGTTTCCTTCTTCCCTAAATAAACGTATCATTTGCATGACTTTCACTGATCGCAAGCGCATGAAATGCGAGGCGGTTTGCGAGTAACTCGGAAACAAAAGGGAGGAATTCCTAAGTAATATAAACGAAAAGCGTGTCAGCATTTGTTCCTCCACTTTTGAAATGTATTGTGCTGTTGTGATGGCATTAACTTCGCAGTTTCTAGTATTTTCACCTTTAGTAACTGCATTCCGATGATGCATCATATTTGAAAGTAAGACAATGAGCCCAAATAGCTTCCTGAAACATACTGCAAATAACTACGTCAATGATTAGTATGGCCAGTCGGTTAGGAAAGCGTCGCATTTCATTAGAAATCAGGGCATGATCGATGTATTAAACGACTTTCCATCGATGATAATATTTTGTGACTTTCCATGCACACACTGAAACTGCAAACCGGAAGGTGTTAGACCGAACCCGCCCGGTGGCCAACTCGAAGAAAATGACATACGTGCTGCCACTATTGATTGGTTGAGAGTCTGAGTGAATGGTACACTACGGTCTCTGCCGTGTCTCAGAGAAGAAGAAGAAGAAGAAGAAGAATGATGCCGTGGGGCAAACACGTCGGAATAATGCGATATTCCGAAGTTCAGTGTCTCATTCATTGACGACTGATTTCCTCTTTTCTATTTTTATCGACGTGTTCCCTATGGGACAATAACCGTCCGCAAAATCCCACGGCATTGTTATTGCATTAGTGTGTTTTTGGTGTAGATGAACTCATTCAGTTGAGTTCTGATGTGTTCAGTTTTTATTATGGCTTTCGTTTGATTACCTTGAAGCCGTGTGATTTCAAGCGAAATTTTTATTAAAATTTTTTTTTTTTATATCTGTGCTTGTGTGTCTATGCGTTTGGGTGTACCTTTGTGTGTGTGAGAGAGAGAGAGAGAGAGAGAGAGAGAGAGAGAGAGAGAGAGAGAGAGGAGACAGGACAGAGAGGAAATCATTCAGTTGAGATGAATGTGTTCATTTTGTTTTTTATTATGGCTTTCATTTGATTACCTTGAAGCCGTGTGATTTCAGGCGAGATTTTTATTGTTTTTTATTTTTTCAGTCTGTGCTTGTGTGTCTATGCGTTTGGGTGTGCCTTTGTGTATGAGAGAGAGAGAGAGAGAGAGAGAGAGAGAGAGAGAGAGAGAGAGAGAGATTCTCGAACCCAGTTTGTTCCGAGTGGCCAGTGTAATGGTTAGTTAAGGTCGAGGAAGCAGAAGAATGTGGGGAGAAAAACGTCTCGACGCATCCCGACCTAACAATTACAGATGGGCAACTTTTGCTTCCTCTGTCGCGATCTTTCTCACGCGTGGGATGCTCTCCCTCTCTTTTCGCTTTTGGCCTCGGGCCACATTTAGGAGGAGGGACATCGATCTTCCGTCTCATTGCTAAAGAATTACAGGAAATGTTGCGAAACTTGGAAAAAGGAAAGAACCTGCATCTTGATATTACAATATTGCCTGCGACTCTGTGAAACTAAATGAGTGCCACGAGACAGGTCAAATGATCTTGTTAGTTCTTTTTTATTGGCTGAATATTGTTTATTAGGTTTTTTTATTGATTGAATACTGTTACGAAGAAATATAAGAGCACACTGTCATCTTTATTTCATGGTTGAGCAATGTATTTGCTATTCGTTTCCTTCCATATAATATTTAGAACGTCGGAAGGGAATGACATCAAGCACTTTTAGACGAAAAGAGAAAGTATCCGTGCCTTGGCGGCTTCAGTTGAAGCTGCCGACGCCTTATTGCAGGAAACTAAATATTTTGCTCCTCGCTTTCAAAGTCCTACTTCAAAGCTCGTTCTCTCTCACATTTTATTGTGCATAGGCAGTTTTAATTTTTTTCGCAGAACACGGGGCAACACAACACACTGACAATAAAAAGAATGGAAAGAGATATTTGACGCCACTTTTGTTTTCTATGGAAAAGGATTTCGAGTAATTTAGGCTCTCTCTCTCTCTCTCTCTCTCTCTCTCTCATGTTAAAAGCTTGAAGAAGGAAGCAGTACCTTTACTTTGTTCTCGTACCCTTGTCTTACAATGATTTTTTTTTTGCTGTTAGATAATTTCTTGCTTCATTTTTAAAATTGTACGTCATTATCATTAATTTCAAATATCTGTTAAAAAAAAAAAGAAGTTTCCTTGACGCAAGATATGGCCAGGTGAAAGAAAGATTGTTCTGGTTCTCGTTGAAAGTTTATTTGATTATTCCTCCCTGTCTCTGTCTGTTTGTCTGTTTCAAAGTTGCGCGCGCATCCTCCCCATCCCTTAGTTTTGATTTGAAGGGATGAGCCTCGCACATACGAGTATGTTATTATTTACACTGTTGCTCGATGAACGCCAGGACGTGCTGGTGCCCTTCTTCCCTTGTCTTCCCCCACGCTCTCTCTCTCTCTCTCTCTCTCTCTCTCTCTCTCTCTCTCTCTCTCTCTACCACCTGGTCTCACGGGAAGGTCCCAGGAAATCCCCGACCCCCCTTCCTCTTCCTCCTAACCTAGTAGCGTTCTCATGTGTACCACCTGTTGCTTGCAAGCGCGAACGAAAGAGGTCAGATGTTGCAAAAGGCGGCCTTACTTCCATTGCCTTTTAGGGTTTGGTTTACTTTAGGAGATCCGTATTTTTTCTTGTCTGCGCTGGAGGTGATTTGGTTTTGCTTGCAGATCTGTTGTGGGACAGCTACAACGGCCCGGCAATCGTTGGGGGGTGATATTGGTACTTCGCAGTTTGCTTTGGTTTGCTGGCAACTGGCTGCTGCTGCGTCACCCTTTAATCAGCGTCTCTGGTGCGTTTCTGACTTTTCAACAAGTTTTGTCACTTGATTTTCATACGCCTAGGCTGAGACCTTTCTTGGCATTTGACCTTTCTTGACCCCAATCCTCGCCGATGCCCTTGGCTTTGACCTCTGTCCGTTAGGGGACATCTCTCGTGGATTGTAAATCTTAGGGAGATAAGAATTCGAAATGTCCCCCTCCCCTTGTTGCAATCTGTGGTGACCTGACCATTGATATTTATGACATCGACCTTTACAGTTCATTTGAAAAGCTGAGGGGGAGTTGAAGTTATTGCATTAATTAGTATCTCAACGTAGGCAGAAAAGAAATCTTGCTCTTAGAGCGTCATCTCGTTATTATGTTTATGAGTCATCTTAATTTTACCACATCTCTCAACGTCTCGTTGATTATAAATTACTATGCTTGCTTTGTATATTGCTTTCGGTCAGTGAGTTGCGGCTGGCGACTAAATGAGTAAATCTTAGTTACTCACGTTCTAAATTTTGTAAAGTTGTGAATTTTCGAGAGAAACATAGGGAATTATTAGTATGCAATACATGTCGATTTACTGAATATTTAGGTAGACTTTAATCGTCTTCAAGTAACCTCAAACATTTAAGAAAATGTTATCGTATGAATTTTCGTTGTAAATCATTGGTTTTTCATTTTCATTTTCTTCTAGGCCTTAAAATTTAATCGAATACTTGAGATCACTGTTTTGGATAATATTACAACGTCAGATCAAAGATCTGCAGATTTCACGTATACTGCGCAGTCGGCTCTCCTTTTGGATACACTCGCATATGCCCCCCCAAAAAAAAAAAAAAATAGTCACGGAAAGGTATTTACTCAGATTTGTCGAGCCACTCGCGTACCCGTTTATATGTATGTTATATATATGTATATATATAATGGTGATATATATATTAATTTATATATATTATATAGGGATATATATAGAGTATATATATATATATATATATATATATATAATATATGATATATAATTATATATATATTTGTATATATATATATATATAGTATATATGTGGTGTGTGTGTGTGTGTGTGTATGTATGTATGTATGTATGTATGTATATATATATATGAGTCATATCACATCACCAGAATTAATATATTTTCATATATGTTAACCAAAGGGGAATTTTTTAGTCGATAAGAAAACCGTCGGCTCACGGGCGCGAACCATCGAACCAACAAATTCAGGACGCATCTAGACCACACTGTGTGGTCTAGATGCGTCCTGAATTTGTTGGTTCGATGGTTCGCGCCCGTGAGCCGACGGTTTTCTTATCGACTAAAAAATTCCCTTTTGGTTAACATATATGAAAATATATTAATTCTGGTAATGTGATATGACTCATATATATACAACATACATATACTACATATTATATATACTATATATATATATATATATATATAACTACACACACACAGCATATCCACATATATATATATATATATATATATATATATATATCACATTATATTTATACATTATATATAACATACATATAAACGTGTACGCTAGTGACTCGACAAATCTGGGTAAATACCTTTCCGTGACTATTTTTTTTGCATATGCGAGTGTATCAAAAAGGAGAGCCGACTGCGCAGTACACGTGAAATCTGCATAGTGAGTGAGATCCCTTCTCAATTTTCTTATGGTGAAGTATTAATCGTTATTTGATAGATGTTCCTGCTCTCTCTCTCTCTCCCTCTCTCTCTCTCTCTCTCTCTCTCTGTGCATCATTTGATATAGTTGCCACCTAGAAGCAAGTATGCAAAAAAAAAAAAAAAAAAAAAAACAGCCGCGACTTTTTGAATCCCATGGCAGGGGTGCATTTGCCGTCTGCGGACTGTTATGTAGGCAGTGACGGGAGCTTCAGTATGGTGGCCAAATTATGGCTTTGAAGTTTGATGGCCAGGACCAGTTGTCAACAGAATCAGACGTAGTCAAGGCTTATTCCGTTGGACCGGGGAAGAATGACGGATTTCCTGTCCCCAAGATTATTTTCAGTGAGAGAAATGGGCGCTCACACGCCAAGAATATCCTGCTTTGTACGTTTTCTGCTCTATCATTATTGGTCTTTTAGTTAACCTTGTTTTCTTTGGCCCAAAGGAAGCTCATCCTGTGACCAACATAAAATTCAAGGGTCGCTCTCAAGCTATATGTATGACAGTGATTTGCAGTTCTCCTGGATAGTATGAGCTGCAAGAAATGCCAGCGAGTACCTAATTCTTAAAGACCAGATTTGGTCATTTCTCTGCCTTGTGCTGGCCTAAATGTCAAGGAATGTGATGCCTCAGCCACTTGAAGAGATTTAAAGGTGCATAAAATGGCCAGGTCGTTACCATCTTCTTTGTGTCGTAGCTCTGCGGGGAGTCATCTGATCTTGCTGGGTGCAACTATAGCTTTGCTTCTTGCTTTTTCGAGACGCTTATATCAAAATTTTTCTCTAAAATTTGTTACATCTGTTTCTGCTTCCCCGTCATCCCTACCGCTATCCCCAAGCTAAAGGGTTATAGGTTGCCTTGATGTCTTTCTGGAAACGTCATATCTTTAACGATTTTACTAAAATTACATGAATGTGGCCTAATTTGCTGACGTTGCTATTGATGTGTTGAAATATAAGCGGTGTATACCATACCATATGTAAATAATACGGACTTTAGCATATGGAAGATTTAGACATAAATCTAGGTCAGAAGATGGTTTCCACAACGATAGATATATTGCCGTCATCCTCATCATTGTAGCTCATCCTTCAGCTTGTGAACTTTTGTACAAATTCTTTCAGTGGCCTAAAGAAGCAGAGAAAGCTAAAGTGTGATTTTAGACACTAACCGATGGGAAGAAATAGTTAACTGGTAGGAGGAAGACAAACTGATGGAAACCATTACCTTGTCACAGACAGACGAATTTCATTTTCAGTAATGCAGGAAAAGATAGAGAAAGGTTCAATGAAGATGAAATTTACTGAATGTGAAGTTTCATTTAAGCTATGAATAAAATGTATCTCGCACATGGAGGAACTGTTGAGAGATGAATTTAAGAGCAGGCCAGGAAAATAAGGAAAGCTTCATAATCCCGGGTAGAAAACTGCAGTCTTGGGAAAGGTTGACAGTAGCCTTTTTGCTGCCAGTCCTGGCGCGTTGAATTATTTTGTGAGATATCTCCCAGTTATGATCAAAGTAAGGTAGTGTAGGAAATTGTCTCTAGAATTGGTGCTTGTCCGCGGTATTGTCTCCTGCACCTAATTTTAATAGACACAGCTCATAGATAAGTACTTCCTTTAAGACCCATTGTTTTTAGCGCAAAAACCTTAAACAAAATGTTGGCTGCATATTTAACAAATTCCAAAGCTAGGCACAGACGGATAGGAGACCAGTCTCTGTAGGTGCATTACTATGGAGCAGAAAAATAAGGTCCAGGGTCAAGGCTTCAGAGGCCAAGTCCAAGTGTAAGTTTCACGCTACAGCAAATATTTAATCATTAATTGTGTGCCACAATTTCCTAATTCATTTCAACACACCTGGTCAACCCCCAGGAATAAGGACGCTCGTTTTTATATACCAATAATGTATTGCTGAATGGCATTTGATCAATCACAGTCCTTGAAACTTGGTTCTTGTGGATAAGGAGGCTGTTTATTCATCTCCGAATGCCACTATTTTGCAGATTTATCGCGAACATCCTGACACACGTTGATTCGTTCAATCAAGGCTACTGAGATGGAGGATCAAGTGATCTTACATGACTTCTGTGGTTGCGGAAAAAAAAAAAATGAAAAATGCAGCTAGGAAGTGTGTTTTGAAGAAGTTCATCCTTCAAAATGTACATAAGGAGTTTTCATGAATGCCAGAGTCGTCAGAAGTTTTAATCTGTGAATGCAGCCCAAGTTTACTGTTGGATGTGAAATTGTTGATGTGGACTTGAAAGAGAGAGAGAGAGAGAGAGAGATTGGGCAAAATTTTGCTATGTAAACCTCACAAGATCGTAAGATTTTCTCTGTACCAAGGAGAACCAGCAGTTAAGTCAAAACGCCTAAGAGGTTTAGAAAAAAAAAAAAAACCTTAACTCGAGTCCTTTGGAGGCTGGAAGAACGGATGAGGAAAATCAAGAGGGAGCCACGTCTCTGCTAGTGAGTTGAGGATGCTGCACCCTCTTCTGCTTCATTAATGGAAGAAAGTTGGAGTTTGGGTGTATAGTGTAACCTTTGATATGTAAATGAACCTCTTATATCTAATTCAGACCTCATCCCTTGATTTTCGAGATTTTCCGTTTAATTTGTTTGTATCTTTGGATGAATTCCCTCGGGTATCATAATCTGTTCAATCTTATCGCCCCAAGCTTTCATCTCAATTGATCCCATTATATCGTTTATAAGAGTCCTTCATGGCATATATCTCATGTAGGAAAGGTGAAACTAATTTCGTTATTTAATAATATTTTGTCCATAATTTACGTTTCATTCTTAAGTAATTTACAGCTAATAAACAAAGTTGCGACATAAAGTACTTTCATATTTTTTATTACGTCAAGTCAACGTGTGACACGCATGCATGCGCTCCCGTATATTGATATTTAGGCGATATTTAAATACTATATATTCTTTGTATATCAAGTTTATCCTTCTTTGTGCATTTTTTTTTTCTGATGAAAAAATGTCTTTCATCTTATTTTTACAGCTCATGAATCTTACGCTCTTCTGGTTGCGACACTCGAGGAGGCCGTCCTTTCTTTTCTTCAAATTCAATTAAATGTCGGGTACATACAGCATGATTACGAACTGTCCTCGGCGATGAAATGATTCAAGGCTGGATGTGTGGAAACTGCGCCGTAGATGGGGCAACCTCTGAGTCTACTGCGCACTTCGACGTCATTTCCGGGTGTTCGTTCCCAGGATTTTTGTCGTCTCGTTCTTGGCTTGCTCTGAGTCACGTCGGTTTCTTTTCTTCAACGTGTTGAAGAAATTTCATTTGGCGGTGAATAATGCCTTCTTTTTTTCGGAGGGGTCTCTTGCTGCGTACCTAAGTCTGTTTATGATCCGCGGAGGAAAAAGCTCTAGTCCAGTTGATGGCGTGGAATCACTTTTCAATTGGGAACAAGGTGTGACATTCTTTTTTATTTTTCGAATTTTCATTTCCTTGGTGTCGATGCAAGAATTACAGAAAAAACTTCCTGTTAAGATAATGAGCTTTCGTTTATGGAAAAACGTCTATCGGTGCACAAGTTGGATGCAATGTTTATGATAATATTTTTGTCAAGAATGGAAAGCCCATCCTAGATATATACAGAAATCAATTAAAGTCTCTCTCTCTCTCTCTCTCTCTCTCTCTCTCTCTCTCTCTCTCTCTCTCTCAGGTATACTGATTTTAGTGTACATGAAATTTATATGAAATTTTAAAAGCTATATATCAAAGCGGATCTAAAGGAAATTTGTGTACACACACACACGCACCCCTTGGACGCATGTAAAATATATGTATATATATATTATATATATTTAATAACAGACCCTCATTAAACATGATGGTATCTAATGGAGATTTTTATCAACAAAAAGTTACAAGCACTCCGGGACATTTGTCTTCATCGCCCGGTAGCCCTAGATAAATTAGGTCCTATTATTTTTATCATAACAATGCACAGAACAAGTGTATTAACATAATTATTAATAGGATATATATATATATATATATATATATATAATATATATATATATATATATATATACGTGTATATATGATTAAAACTGCACTTATTGGTTCATATGTAGCAATCACCTCATGAATTTGATATCCTTGTTGTTGGATTATTCTATAAATAAATAATGTTCCCACCAAAATTTCAGTTTCGTCCAAGGTAACATAGCGATATTATGTATCGATTCACACTTGTATTTATTGTGTTTCAAATCAAGTTGTCTTCGATTTGGAAACTGGATTCGTTCGTAGTCACAGATATGAGGTTTTTGTGGGAAGGGGGAGCGGGGCGAAGGGTTGGTTGGTTGAGTGCAAGTCTTTCCAACAGGGTTACTCAAGGTTCACGCGTTGGTGGCGCTTCTCATTCTGCTTCTTTTGCTGATTGAATTCAGTTATTATCATTTTTATTTATTAATATTTCAGTAGATGAATCCTACTCACATGGAACAAGCACACATGGGCCAGTGACTTGAAATTCAAGCTTCCAAAGAATGTTGGTTTCAGTCTCCCACTGCAGACCCAACACTGCAGCAGTAACGGATCATGATACATTTTTTCATCGCCCTGGGGGAGACGTGAACCTGCGACTTCCGAGTGGCATGCCACGACAATAACCACTAAACCAGTCGACCAGTTTTAAATGATGGTGTTCAGATGAACGTCTCTTCGATGCTTAGGCGTCTGAATTTAGTACAGTGTATTGAAGAGGCAAATGAATGGTATGTACTTACTTCCAGAGATTCCGAGAATGGAATAACTGGAAAGACGCCTCAAAAGATGATTTTGAATGTCAGTGATATATAATTAAAAGTAGAGTGTCACCTCAGCTCAACAGGTAATTTGGGGTTTTGAGTTTCTCATAAGCAGCAAAGTATTAAATAACAAGGACCCTATATTATAGCTTTTACACTTGAACAGTTCGTTGATGTCTTACAATGAACAGCAGATCAGTATAGTTACTAACCTAAACTAACTTTCATTTCACTCTTAACTTTCCGTTTGAGAGATTGATTCAAGATGCATCACATCCAAAATGAGAGCATAGCCAAAAATAATCCATTATCCCTGTTGATAAGTACAGAAGTCTGCTGAGTTGATTGCCGTTAACTTGAGGCTTGACTGTATCAAAGATTTTTCTGAAAATGGGCTGGTTGCAAATGTCACGAGTACTTGCGTTGCAATAAATAGCAATACGTATCAACACCAGAAGCAGGTTTCAGCTCAACAGTTCTAAAAAGTGTTTAAGTTAGCAGCATTTCTACATGATGAGGTTCCTGCTTCGTGTACCTAAGGCAATACTTCTTTCATTTTCAATAATGTTGGCAAAAAGCCTGCACTGCATTGAATCAGAATACACTGATCTGCGTCAATTTGAATTCAGTGGCTGAAAAGACGTGAAGAAATATACACTACTAACAACGACTTTCACGCCGAAATGACAGCATATTAATAAGTCTACATTTAACCTTCGCCACGTCTACTTTGCAAACAAAAACCCCACCATATTATTTTGTGTATACATTCATGTTAATGTTTGTAAGTACGGATAACATCAGCTTAACTTGACAAATTTTTGCCATTTGTTCGCAATTCGTGAAAGTTTGGGGATCCTCTAATGTGCGTGCGAAGTCTGCATGTCTTCTTGAGGAAGTTTCGTTCACGTTTGTCGTAGTAAAGCAACACGGACATTGAAAAGGTTGTGGAATTCTCCGAAAGTAGAAACGAAAGTTGTTATTCAGATATCTGCAAATTGTAGTTCCCGAAAATGAAAAGTTAAAACGCGAAAAATTTGTAGGGTGCTCTAACAGCGATGACTAAAGTTGTTGTTATGCTCGAAAAAGGGAAATTAAAGTCTTCAGGTGAAAGATATTTTGGGTTCTTGAAAATCAGGAATGAAGGAAATTTTTCAAATAGAAAATTTGTGGTTATTGACAAGAAATTAACGTTCTTATTCAGATAAAAACAGAAAGCCAAAATGAAACCTATTATTATAAAGAAAGTCTAGGATTCTTGAAAACCATGACTTTTCAACCTTTAAATGTGTGCTTTTGCAACCGGTTCATGATGCCAATCTTGTTCAGTTTCGTCACAAACCGAATGGATTTGTGTTTGCAGGTCCTTTCGGCCCATAGTCGAACTTGGTTCTGAGCCCTTTACTTTACCTCCATTCCCAAATCTCTTATTTTCATTCTTGGTTTCCAGCCCTTCCAACTTTTATTTCTTAGTGCAACTGCATGGCTTTCTCCCGATTCCACCCTTAGCTCCTTGTAATTCATCTCCATCAATTAGGTCTTTGTATCTGTCTGTCCAACCACTCAAAATCCGTCTTTTCACTGTCTGAATTCTGAGCCAGATTTCTTAAACTCAGATCTAATGAAATTCAATGTGTTTTCTGTCAAATAAAAAAAATAAGATAGCAAATTCAGGTTTTCAGGAGCAGTTATAGTTTGTGTGTGTGTGTGTGTGTGTGTTTTTTTTTTTTTTTTTTTTTTTTTACTGACTAGTTCCAGCGTTTTGATTTTATTTTTTCCTGATGCATATTTTCACCTGGACAGTCTCACAGTGATTATGACTAGAATCAGTGAGGGTAGTTTTTGGATGACAAATTTAATGGGACGATCAATGGTTTTTCGTGATTTTTATATATAAAATAATGAATCCAATAACTGATTACCCGTTTAGTACCTCACGCACGGTTCTTTGCAGCGTCCACTTGGCCTCTAGCTGCAACCCCTTTCACTCGTTTTACTGGCCCTCCATTCATATTCTCTTATTTTCCATCTTCCTTTCCACCCTCTTCTAACAATTATTTCATAGTGCAACTGGTTTGAGGTTTTCCTCCCCTTACACCTTTCAGACTTATTTGCTGTCAGTTTCCATTTCAGCGCTGAATGAACTCTAGGTCCCAACGCTTGAACTTCGGCATAAATTGTATATTCTATTCTGATGAAATATTATTACAGTAAAGATACTCTTAGTTTTGCCTCTCTGCTTCTTGAGCGTCTTGCGCTGTTGTGAATGTGCTTTGCACAACAATCCTAGATCAGAGGGGAAATGCGTGGAGGAACTGCCATAGTGCCATATTCCGAGGCAGTGTGGTCGCGTCCTCGTTTATTCAAACAATGTATGAAGTCGGAAAGCTGAGAGCTCATTGTGGCTACTAATATACATGCGTGATATAGTATATATGTATTTATATATAATGTTTATATATATATATATATATATATATATATGTGTGTGTGTGTGTGTGCATACAGTATTTATATATGTATGTATAGAGTATTTCTGCGTAAATATACATATATATGTATATTGTATAAAAACGCTTACTTCATTCTAAGACTTCCACCGGATATTATCTGCTTAACGAATTTCATGACATCCGGTATATTATTTCCTCACTGTTTCCTGGAATAGTATCTATTTCTATACCCTCTATACTGTATAGTCACAGTACTGAAAGAACTTTTATAAAAACGTGAATCATGTTTGATTTCTTGGTGTATCAATTACAACCATCATAGAAGAAAAAAAATCGTCAATATTGTTCCTTCCTTGGGTTTATGCTCTAGACCTCGACAACTGCTTGTTAGTTGAATCCGATTTCGTATACTGTAGCACTTCATGTAATCGTAAAGTCATAATAGAATCTAGGAGATACAATGAATGACAAATAAAAAGTGCCAATCGAGTTTTCTGTACAGCGTATAATGCTGTATGAAACTCTCGGCCACTACCCATGAAACCTTTTAACGTTAAATAAATATGTTTGATGATTGGAGGGCGGATGATCAACTTACCAACTTGCAGCCCTGTGGCCTCCGTAGTTTTCAAGACCTTAGGGCGGACGGACAGACGAAAAGCCTTGTCGGTAGCTTTCTTTTACAGGAGACGTAAATTATAAACCCAAACCTAATGGTTAGTGGAAACTTGACAGAATCGCCTGTAGAATAATTCTAATAAGGGGCCCCCCCTCCCCCCGGGGTGTAAGAGTAACGTTGTCGAGCCCTTCCCTACGTGGTGTAATCGAGCATTTTTTTCGGTTTTCTGTAAGAGAAAACTATTGTGCTAGCTTTTTCTGTCCGTCCGTCCGTCCTCAGATCTAAAAAAAAAAAACTACTGGGACTAGAGGGTTGCAAATTGGTATTTTGAAACTCAACCCTCCTGTCATCAAACATAACAAATTGCAACACTCTAGCCTCAGTAGTTTTTATTTTATTGAAGATTAAAATTATCCATGGATCGTGCATCTGGCAGCGCTTTCCGGAGCCATAGGACGCACCCTCACTTTACCGCATCTGGTGAGCAACTGGAGAGTTGTTGGTCACAGCTGATTGTTTTATACAGCATTATACGTTGTACAGAAAACTCGGTTGATCTGTGTAATTTTTTTTTTTTTTTTTTTGTTTTTTTTTTTTTTTTTTTTTTTTTTACCTAGAATTGGGTACAAGGTCGCAGATCGAGTTGACGGAGAGTCTAGTGAAATATCCTCAGACATTTTTCAAATGTCAGAATACATGAAACAACTGAAAGGACCGGAGAAACAACAGGGAGAGTTTTTTGTTTCAGGAGTAGATGCTTATGCAGCATTTATCTTAGATTAGCTTTCGATTAAAAAAAAATTCGATCAGTGTTATTGTACCCTGACACCTGGGAGAAGCAGCTTTGCCAGCGCGATTGATTCCCTTTAACCAGCTTTTTGTAGAACATGAAGAAGGTTTGAAATAACTACAGCTTATATACCTGCGGTGTAGCAGGTTCTTTACAGCTTTGTTATATTCGATTCTTTTTTCAACTAAATACCCATAAAGTGAGAGGCTAGATAATAATAATAATAATAATAATAATAATAATAATAATAATAATAATAATAATAATGATGATGATGATAATAATAATAATATGTGGCGCCTTGGAGGAGTGGGTTAGGTCGTCAATAGACTTAAGTCAAGTTAAGCAACATTGGGGCTGGTCAGTCGTTGGATGGGTGACCGCTCTCCTCGGCGTTGATTCCTTGGGAAAGGATCTTTACCATAATTTCCTCAGTCTACTCAGCTGTAAATGAGTACCTATCCCTGATGGGGTAGGGTCCAGCTATGGGTTAAATAGCAAAACTCAGCAATGATGGAAAGAAATGAAGGAATAAACGACAACGACGTAAATGGAACCTCTGGCAACAGAGGAGCTTCGCCCGGCAACCAGGTATTCAACCCAATTGAAGGGGAAGACGGTCAGGTACTTGGAGGTCGTCATCCAGCAACTGATCACCACAACGACAGTAATCAACAGCCTGAGATTGGAGCTACAGAGGCAAAAAGGAAGATGGACAAGAGAAGAAATGGACAAAAGAGAAGGAAAATAAGGAAATATGGAGATGCTACATCAGAAGCAACCCGACGGAGAGAGGATATAGAAGAAGATTGGTCAACATCTGGAATGAGTGGAATAACACCCCCAAACGGAGCAGAGGCTGGCAGACCAAGTAAGGAACATAAAGCAAAAAAGAACTGGCTCTCCCCAACAGAAAGAGAAGAACTGGAAAGGGAAATGTCACACGACAACGAATTACACGAAGACGAATTGAGAGACGATGCCACAGAAAACGACAGGGAGGATGAGGTATAAAACAACGACACACGAAGAAACACCGACAAAGTAACAGAGAGGATGGAATGGGTAAGAAAAAGATTAGACAAATGGATGGAGCCAGATACAGAGAGAATAAAGATCCCCTCCATGAAAGCCTACAACACCAAGAAATTAAGGGAGAAAACAAGTGAGGTCAATGAAATAATGGGCATAATACACACCACCAGTATCACAGAAAACAAATAACTTGACATATGCAGGAGCAAGATTAGTAGCAGAACTGATGGGGATTCGAACACAACACCACCAGCACAAACCAACCCAACAGAAACCAAAACAGCAACCCTCCTTGGAAAAGGCGCCTGGAAAAGCAAATCATGGTGGATGAGATATGACTTGAGTAAACTGAAAGAGATGGCAGAAAAAAAGCTAAGAAGCAAGAAAACAAGGGAGGAACTCAACGAGAAACTACAAAGAACAGATGAGGGGACTAAACAACGCAATAGAAGATGTAAAACAGAGGCTTAAGGCCAAAGCACATAAGATCCAACGGTACATGAACAGGAATAAGGGATACCAACAGAACAAACTATTCGGAACCAACCAGAAAAGACTATACAGCCAACTAAGAGGGGAAGACAACCACCCAGAAGTTCCTGAAGCCGAACCAAGTAAGAGACTCTGGGAAAAACATTGGAATGGCAAGCCGGTATCACACAACAAACATGCAACATGGTCCAGGAAGTCAAGGAAGAAGAAACAGGGAGAATAAAACAAAGATTCACAGAGATCACGACAGACACAGTCCAGACACCAACTAAAAGAAAATGCCAAACTGGAAAAGCCCCAGGTCCGATGAAGTCCATGGATACTGGCTCAAAAACTTCAAGGCCCTACACCCACGAATAGCAGAACAAATAGTACAAAAAGACAAGAGTAAGGGAAATATAGCCAGTAACTACAGGCCTATCACCTCCCTACCAATAATGTGGAAGTTACTAACAGGTATCATCAGTGAAAGGCTATACAACTACCTAGAGGAGACAACACATCCATCCCCCACCAACAGAAAGGCTGCAGAAGGAAGTGTAGGGGCACAAAAGACCAGCTCCTGATAGACAAAATGGTAATGAAGAACAGTAGGAGAAGGAAAACCAACCTAAGCATGGCATGGATAGACTATAAGAAAGCCTTCGACATGATACCACACATGGCTAATAGAATGCCTGAAAATATATGGGGCAGAGGAAAACACCATCAGCTTCCTCAAAAATACAATGCACAACTGGAATACAATACTTACAAGCTCGGGAATAAGGCTAGCAGAGGTTAATATCAGGAGAGGGATCTTCCAGGGCGACTCACTGTCCCCACTACTCTTCGTAGTAGCCATGATTTCCCATGACAAAAGTAACTAACAGATGGATGCCGGGTACCAACTCAAGAAAAGAGGCAACAGAATCAACCATCTGATGTTCATGGACGACATCAAGATGTATGGTAAGAGCATCAAGGAAATAGATACCCTAATCCAGACTGTAAGGATTGTATCTGGGGACATCAGGATGGAGTTTGGAATAGAAAAATGCGCCTTAGTCAACATACAAAAAGGCAAAGTAACGAGAACTGAAGGGATAAAGCTACCAGATGGGAGCAACATCAAACACATAGATGAGACAGGATACAAATACCTGGGAATAATGGAAGGAGGGGAGGGGATAAAACACCAAGAGATGAAGGACACGATCAGGAAAGAATATATGCAGATACTCAAAGCGATACTCAAGGCAAAACTCAACGCTGGAAATATGATAAAAGCCATAAAACACATGGGCAGTGCCAGTAATCAGATACAGCGCAGGAATAGGATGGAATGGACGAAGGCAGAACTCCGCAGCATAGATCAGAAAACCAAGGAAACATATGAAAATACACAAAGCACTACACCCAAGAGCAAATACGGACAGACTATACATAACACGAAAGGAAGGAGGGAGAGGACTACTAAGTATAGAGGACTGCGTCAACATCGAAAACAGAGCACTGGGGCAATATCTGAAAACCAGTGAAGACGAGTAGGCTAAAGAGTGCATGGGAAGAAGGACTAATAAAAGTAGACGAAGACCCAAAGAAATATACAGAGACAGGAGAAAGACAGACAGAATAGAGGATGGCACAACAAACCAATGCACGGACAATACATGAGGACAAAACTAAGAACTAGCCAGCAATGACAATTGGCAATGGCTACAGAGGGAGAGCTAAAGAAGGAAACTGAAGGAATGATAACAGCGGCACAAGATCAGGCCCTAAGAACCAGATATGTTCAAAGAACGATAGAACGGAAATAAAACCATACCTCTCCCATATGTTGGAAGTGCAATACGAAAAATGAAACCATAAACCACATAGCAAGTGAATGCCCGGCACTTGCACAGAACCAGTACAAAAAAGAGGCATGATTCAGTGGCAAAAAGCCTCCACTGGAGCCTGTGCAAGAAACATCAGCTACCTTGCCGTTAATAAGTGGTACGAGCACCAACCTGAAGGAGTGATAGAAACGATCAGGCAAAGATCCTCTGGGACTATGGCATCAGAACGGATAGGGTGATACGTGCAAACAGACCAGACGTGACTTTGATTGACAAAGTCAAGAAGAAAGTATCACTCATTGATGTCGCATACCATGGGACACCCAGAGTTGAAGAGAAAGAGAGGGAAAAAATGGATAAGTATCAAGATCTGAAAATAGAAATAAGAAGGATATGGGATATGCCAGTGGAAATCGTACCCATAATCATAGGAGCACTAGGCACGATCCCAAGATCCCTGAAAAGGAATCTAGAAAAACTAGAGGCTGAAGTAGCTCCAGGACTAATGCAGAAGAGTGTGATCCTAGAAACGGCACACATAGTAAGAAAAGTGATGGACTCCTAAGGGGCAGGACAGCAACCCGGAACCCCACACTATAAATACCACCCAGTCGAATTGGAGGACTGTGATAGAGAGAGAGAAAAAAAAAATAATAATAATTAATAATATCCTTTATTTCAGCTCAGGGCCATATACATGGAATATACAAAATACAGACAGTAACATACGCAATCTAGATACACGAGACAAGATAAAAAAAATGAATAATCGGCACTTATCCACACAATAGCTGACAATTCATGACGCTTTACTAACAAGAAAGAAAGAAAATATGTGCATTCAGGCCAACAACATGGTATTCCATGCGCCTTGACCCACATTAGTCTGGAAAAACAGTCGAGTGAGGTTCGTAGAGTGAATGACGTGAGAACTCAAACGGCTGCCATAAGTATATCTTAGTTTCACCAGACCACTGAGCTGATTAACAGCTCTCCTGGCACTGGCCCGAAGGATTAGATATTCTTACGCGGCTAGGAACCAATTGGTTACTTAACAACGGAACCTACAGCTTATTGTGGGATCCGAACCACATCGAGAAATGAATTTCTACCACCAGAAGTAAATTCCTCTGATTCCTTTTTGGCTGAGCGGGGAGTCGAATCCGGACGGTGTGATCGGTAGTCGAGCAGATATAATACTGTCTTTTTTGAAGACTAGAAAGTAGTTGATTATTAAGGAATAACTGCAAACAGAAGATAGCTTATGTTAGGTGGTTGCCCGAATCGAGAGAGTATACTAAGCGTGGCAAGGCGTTGAAGGAGGCAAGATGCCTGATGGGAACTCCTGGACTCTACAGGCCAACAAAGACGAGCTGTTATGATGCTGTCAACAAATAGAGTGAAGTCAGGCACTATATAGTGCCAATGGTACTTTATTAGTTAAAATCTGTTACACTTAACACAATATGTAAGTTATTCAGAGAAAATCTGCTTTATGAAAATGGAAACTATTATTTTTTTTATAATGCAGAGAAAATTTTATAGTGATCGCAACAAGAACTTCAGCAGTCACATTTATTTCAATGTTCTATAGTATCATAGTTAAACCCTGGGGGAAATGTCAGCTAACGAAAATAAGACGGAAAGAAATTCGGAAGAAACAAATTTCAGTATCGAGACTAAGGTGCCTTTAAGACCGCCCCTAAACGGTGAAGGCTTAGGAATACTAAATTAATTACGTAAGCCAACTCGGTGCTCCGTTAAATACCAATCTTATTGATGACATGTAAATATGATTAAAGATAGCCATTTAAAAAATGAATACAGATAATGTTTCGTAAAAGACCAGTGCGAGATCACCTATATGAAAGTTTACCAAAATGAAAAAAAAAAAAAAAATTGCAAGAAATTCGTGATGAATGACAGGAAACAAGTTTTCATCACAGCGTATAATGCTGTATGAGCCGCGGCCCGGTGGTGGCGTGTCCTATAGCGTTGCCAGACGCACGATCATGGCTAACTTTAATCTTAAAATTAAAAACTACTAAGGCTGCAATTTGCTATGTTTGATGGTGATTGGAGGGTGGATGATCAACATAGCAATTTGCAGCCTCAGTAGTTTTTAAGATCTGAGGGGGGGGGGCAGAAAAAGTGCCGACGGGCAGACAATGCCATCTCAATATTTTTCTTTTACAGTAAACTAAAATGGAAGTTTAAAATTGATTTTTAAACATAATCCCTGTGAAGGTAGGAAAATGAAATAAAGATGGAGGAAGGAAATATGATAGACGGAACATAGTTACGTGATGAGTTTTGTTACCATTAAGAAAAGAGCAATATTGTGGCACACGTTGAATACATTAAAATGGGCCCGCGTCTGCCTCCTAAGTTACTCACCATTTTATCTGTACCATTTATGCAAAATTCAGAGCTTGAAGCAGCAGTCGAAGTTCATAACGCACCATTTTAAGTGAATGGGAATTTAAAACTAAATGTCTGATTTATTCCATTTGCTTTGACAATGACTTTAAATCCTTATAAGTGAAAGTTTTGTTGGTGTTACTAATGAGAATGAGTTAAAGTCAGCAGCCTCCTGAATATTTTCCAGTGGTCACGTTGATTTTTTTTTTTTTTTTTTTTTTTGTTTTTTTTTTTTTTTTTTTGCTCTGAAATATGTATTTTTAAGATGATCTGGATTTTATGTGACTATCCGGAGTTAATGTTAAGTGTTCATCTTTTTGGTGACTAAGCGCTGCCTTCTATCTCTTCTGCATTTTATCAGCCAAATTTACCTTTACAATTGAAGTATATATTAAAATTTTCCACTGTCACTTTATGACTCATTGTGGCGCTGACTGGCTTTCTCGGCTTCAGTGGCTTAGTTTCGTCTATAAATTCCAAACATTGGCGCTGAACGCTGAATACGTTGATTTTTAGTGCAATGGGATGTCTGCAAGGTACTGCATGGTTGCGTGTGGTGGGAAAGTCTTGTCTAAGGCTAATCTCGTACGCTGACAAAAGCGAACTTCCAGCAGTCTGAAGAACCCATAAGTTCCCACATTACATTTGCGGAAGCAGCTGAAGTCACAATAGTTGAACTCATTTTTGTTCAGTGATGCCGGCAGTGGATGATAAAGCACCAAGAGCTTGAGTCCATTGAGGTTCAGTGGAAAGAAATTCGAGGTTCAGAGAAATGACTGGCTATGAATATTATAAGATTGGCAGGCTTCACTGATCCTGTTTTCTTTGTAATTAAGCCAGCCATCCACTTGAATGGTAGTTTTATGTGTTTTTGGTGTATTACTAATTTGCATTATGGAAATCAGTGTCAGCAAAGTACTACCATGTCAGTAATTTAGTTTGAGTTTAAAACTATTAGAGGGACGATGCTGCCACCAGGAAATTAAAGGCATTCATTCCCGATATAGTATCAAAGTAATCTAGATCAACAGTATATAAGGTCATTCCAGTTGTGTCGTTTTAAGAACTCACACGCACAACTTGGAATACCACGTGAAAACTTTTCATTCGCAAAACTTGGAATACCACGTGAAGACTTTTCATTCCAGTTTTTCGCATTTATTAGTCATGGGATTTTTATTGGTGAGAACATTATCCTCACATTTTCACTCTACAGTTCTTCAAAGATTTAGCCATCAAGAGCCTTGAATGTGCTAAAGAGACTGACGGATCACAGAGCCACTCTCGACGTGGTTCGGAAGTCACGTAAAGCCGTTGGTCCTGTTGCTGAATAACCACTGGTTCCAAGCAACGTAAAAACACCATACAAACAAACAAAACAAATAAACCTAATCAGATTCTCCGCCATTTCAGTCCTGAGCACAGTTTGCCAAAAATCAGGACAGCATTCTCTGATTTCACAGTAATAACTTTACCTGTGCAGAACCTCAAAGTTCCTCGACGTTACAGGTATTACAGCATCAGTAACACTACTGTAACACAATTCGCACATCGTGATAGATAACAGATGTACCCGAGCATATAGAATGTTGTTTTGGTAATTAACACCTTGTAGGCCCAGAGTAACGCCAACTGCCACAGGTCGTATTCGAAGGTACCCAATATTTTAGAATCATATTAGGCCTCATTTTCATATGAAAGTGTTATTTACACGGAAGATTCTTTTCAGACACATCGTCTTGATCTGTGAAGATTATCTCCTATTTATTATTTTTTTGAAGTAAAATTTCTCATTCTTAACCGTTCGGAGTGCTGTAATGTATCGCATGCTGTAAAGTCTGTGGAATCTCAAATCTTTCTCCTTTATTGTCAGTTTCATGTGGACCTACTTGGTGGGTTATTTAAGCATAAAATAATGTATAATAGATATAAAAACAATTCCATGTCAGTCGCATTTCATTTTTTTTCCAGATGTAACTTTTTCTGTTTGATAAATGCCTGTTCTATATTTAGTTTTTATAATTCATTTTAAAGCTAATTGCTTCTATGTTTTGATATGAGATTTAGATATTTAGAACTACTAGCTTCGCATTGAGGCCATTTCGAATGCTAATGAACACACACACACACACACACACACACACACACACACATATATATATATATATTATATATATATATAGTATTATATATATATAGATATATATATATATATCTATATATATATGATAGTATAGCTTGTCACAAATATATTACGGATATTGCAAATTATGCAGAATAGTGGAGGTTTACAACAGATGGATGATGTATACGGATGTGCTTTGTTGTTAGTAATGAACGAGAAAAGGTCTGACTCCTTTGTGTGAATATTAACCTTGGAAGATATTTTTGCATCACTTACGTGTGAGTTAGTGCCTGTTCGAGAGATAATCATTTTCTTCAGCGAACTGTCACAGTTTCACTCATTATAACTTACATTTTTGTTTCATTCCTGAATCTGAAGGCTTCTGTCCACCAGTGACAACCATGATTTTGTGCTTTGGCTGTTTTCTTTGGCTTATACCTGTAGTTTTCTTTAGCCTGGACTTAACCCATCACAGACAAATGAAAGCAAGGGTCGTTCTCGGATCAAAATATTGACTTGTTCCAGATGCAATATATGAAACATTTGAAGGCCAAAAGCAACAGCAAAACACGTTACCTCTTCTTTGTGGTTTATGAATCTTGTTGGTAATAGATACCCTGGAATCCTGTACAAAAGTTTATCTGAAATTTTGTGAACGGTGAACACGGGAGCAAATTTTGATTATTATTTATATTATTGTTGTTGAAATGAGTTATTACCGTGTTTTAACTCTAAGCTTAAAATAATGTAACCATACTAAATATTACAGAACCCCTGGTGATATTGGACAGGGATAGATATTATCATGTGGTAATTATGGTTACTTTGAACTTTTCAATTATAGTAGTTCATTAGGATCATGATATTTTTTCAATATGCCAGTTAATATGAACTGAAGCTTTGTCTTGAGCAGATATGACTTATCTTAACGTCTAAGTGTGTTTGAAGCAGAGATCTATTTTGGTCCAAACTCCACTGCAAAGGCGCATGTCTGCGAGGTTTTTATTCCACTAATGTGAGGTTTACTTGTCAGAGTAATTGTTATTTAAGGATGCTTCCCATAGCCTTTACCTGTCGTCACTTTGAAACTGTATTGCAATTCTGTTTTAGTCTCAAAGGTTTTGTTTCATGAGATCGAGACCGTCAAGTCAACCACTTCGGCCATTCAGCGCTGAAGGCAGTGAAAGAGGAAGTTGGAGTGGTTGTTCAGCAGGGTAAAATAGATCCAGAAACTAAATGAGATGAAGTACGAGGATCGAAAGTTGGAACTGAGAAAAACCCTTTAGGCGCACAAAGATTGAAGAAAGGGAGCGGGAATGAAGGTAAAGTAAAATGCAAATAATGGGAATACCTCCATGATGTAACCATGTCTTCGGCGATTGAATAAATAGATAAGTAACTATAAAAAAAAGTCACAGACTTATTAAGGTTCTTTGCAGCATCCCTTCGGCCGCTAGCTGCAACTCCTTTTCATTCCGTTTACTGTAACTCCATTCATATTCTCTACCATCTTACCGTCCACCCTCTAACAATTGATACATAGTGCAACTGCTTTGAAGTTTTCCTCCCTTCACACCTTTCAAACCTTTAAGTTCAATTTCTTTTTCGTCGCTGAATGGCCTTAGTTGCCCCAGTGCTTGGCATGTGTGCCAAAAGTCTGTAAATCAATCAATCAATCACTCAGTTGTTGCTAAAAAGCCACGAGACCAGCTGTTGATGTCATATATATAAAGTGTATTGAATAAACCCACGACCAGATTTTAATATGACGTCTTTGTCGTGGTTGTGTAAGAAATAAGAACAGAACAGCCTCTTCGGTGATCATCCCAGTTCACAAAGTTTAGAAATGGCCTAGCTTTGCATTATTTTAAAAAGGTGCTTGCTCAACTTCGTGTATAGTATTCCTTCTTCCGACAAAGTGCTTTCTATCACGTGTCAGAAGTTGACTGGTTGGAGCAGCAAAAAAGAAAGAACGGAGAAAAAAACAAGTCCACGGTGGGGCTGTTGACTCCTGTGGTCACGCAGTGAGAAGGCTGCGAATTTCCTATCCTTATAATGTATTCCCCTTCACGCCTCCTGGCAAGATGGCATTGTTGACATTCTGGCTTTGTGAGGGATTAACGTTGCCCTTGCAATGAAACTGGCTGTGCTCCTGTCTCTTGTCTACTGGCCGCTGTCTTCACCTTACTTCTGATTCCAAGTTCTGTTCGGTTTTCGTTTTTATGCACTAAGGTTGCTCACCTCAAAGAATTAACGAAGTTATGTTGTACTTGAAATCATGTTTTTCTTTGAATTTTAGCCTGTTGTTTATGAAGTAACTCCGTCGCTGTCATTTCTAGGTCACAAAATAGCTATTTCCTTTGTATTAGTCCCCACCGGCACAGTCGTCGTATATATATATATGTATATATATATATATATATATATATATATATATATATATATATATATATATATATATATATTGTTACGTTTATAGATCTCTTCGTCTACCCAGTAATTAATTAATTAGTTTGATTTGGAAAACGGCAGCCATTTCCTCCAAATATCAGCTGATTTTTAGTAAATGCGGGAAACCAAAACCTGCCAGCCAGAGATAGGGGGTTCCTAAGTTGGGGGAAAATAGACTCTTGTCAGCTTTAGGGACGTATCTAAAAGGGAAGGATGTAGGCAGACTGGTACTTCTTAGGCCTATATCTTAAGCTCTTTTTCCTGTGAACCCTCTGCTGGCGTATGTTCTGTTTCCAAGATTTTGCCCTGCTCGTGGGGGGTTAAGCTGCCCCAACAACACCCAGGCAAAACACCTGCGATCTGCCCCAGTCGTCTCCAGACGTGATGCTCCGGACGGATGTCCAGCCAGCCAGCCTCCAAAACTTAAGCCTAACGGCGTACTGGCGCGCCCGAGCCCCAGACCTAAGACAAAGCCGGGCGCCACATTTTCTACAAAGGTCCACACTGAACATTGCATCCAGGTACGTCTTGTGAAACAGCATATTGCCAGTCCCTTACATCCTATTACCTATTTGATCCCCATTTTCCCAATTCAAACTTCTAAAATGAACTCATCCCTTTGTTTCCTCTCACTGCCTCATGGCCGCATGCTTCCCCTTGTGTGATCGTCCCAGACAAATGAAGTCATTGCATACCTCAGTGAAACATTAAAGTTCCTTTTCCCCAGTGTTAAGGAACTAACTAATTGAAATTGGGCAATAAATCCTTTTTTCTTTTATCTTTTCTAATCTGGGATTCTTTTCCAGATTCCCTGAGTCACGTGCCAAGTCTATCTGCCTGCAAGTGTTGCATTACCGCAAAATTATGAAACCAGCTTTCATGAATCACATTTTAGCCAGCTATCCATTTGTGAGAGACATATGGGTCCCAACGTGGGGACACGCTGCATTTACTTTTCTCCAGGCCAGTAAGAGCCTCTTGTAAATAAATAGCTGTAAAGTATTTAGCTGAGTTTCTGGCGACCTGTTCCTCTAGAGTAAATTATCACTATAAATCCGTTTTACGGTAAGTTCAAGTAAATTCACCTTGTTCTCCCTTAACTTTTCCTGTTTACGTATCGGAGCCTCTCTCAAGGCCAGGCTCATACGTAAAAATGGTGACTCTTGCCAGTATCCTGGCTTGTAAATCGAGTAAAAATGACGACTGCTTGCCAGCATCGAATCTGGGCTTGCTTTAAAAAAAGCTTGTAAATCGCGTTATCCCTTGTAAAACGAATGTAAATGTTTTTCAATGCGCAAAAATCAAAGCACACTTGCAGGGAAAGACACACACTGGCTCACGGTAAGGTATACCATTCCTTTAATATGATTATTTTATAACAAATGTTAGCTTAAGGTACGTTTAAGTATTTTTATTATGAAGTGTTTAAAAGAGTGTAAGTAGAAATATTATTATTGTAACGGCGAAAGCGCCAGAGCTTTATTTTAGCGGCAAGCAAACAATTTGCCCTGCGAATTCTCTGTTACTTTGTACTGTCCTCGTCGGACGAGACAGAGCACATGTGTAGAATAGATGCCAGGAAGTACCAGATCAAACTAGGAAGTGCTTTGCCAGGGTTTATTGCTGTGTTGGAAAGCCTAGCTAGTTAGGAGTATTCTACTAATAGTTACGGCAAAAGAAGTGTGCAATTCTTTTGTCTGTGATATGTTAGGGGATTCGTTTTAACTTAGTTTCATTCCAAGTGTTGGTAACCGCTTAGCCAGCCAGCTCTCGTCAGCTGGACGCAGGCGCACTCTCATGCCTCTCAGCCAACCTTCGTTTCTCACAAAGCGGCAGCCATGTTTTTATCCCTTTAAGCATTATCTCAACGATTTAAGCAAAGTAACGTAAGTCTTGAAAGTTCAACGTAAATAATATTAATCTTGGTACTAGTGCCTATCGTTCTGCCAGAGAAATTAACGTAATTCGCCTTGAATAAGAAATTAGAATTTTGTGTGGTAAATTGCCTCCGCGTTTACAGAGAATCAGCTGTTTGAACGCCTCGCTGTTCGCACCTGCTCTGCTAGCCCACTCACGTGTTTCACCTAGCATCGCTCACTCGCTCGCTGAGCGAAAGTTTAATTTCCTTTCGTACTAAACGTAACCTTTTCCATTTACAGATGTTTGCTAACATTTCATCGTTTAAAATCCTTACCGTCATTTCACTTGTCACAGGGACCTAGTATCCTTACGTAAAGTTAACGTAAATCTTCAAAGAGTAAATCACAAGAATTGTTAACGTAAAACGCGTCTTTGTAAAATTCATATTGAAACGCAAATCATTTCATATAAGCGCAAGCCGCTAACCATTAACGTTAATCATCATTCCACCGCGAGCGCGTTATCATTTTCATAAAACGTTATCCAAAGCAATTCTTTCATTACACGTTAACGTAAGTAAATCATTTAACGCAAGTTGCGTCATATTAAACTAACATTATTAGTTCAATTCAATACAAGGGAGTTTTTCATATATCATTTTTCACCCTCTCCGAGAGAGAGAGAGAGAGAGAGAGAGAGAGAGAGAGAGAGAGAGAGAGAGAGAGAGAACCCATTATTCACGAAGCCAAGAGTACTACGTTCATTACTTATAGCATGCAGAACTAACATTATTTTAGTCTCTTGTGTCTTTCATTTACACTGAGCGTGATACGTACGCGCCTGTGTCCATCGCAGTTTGCAAGCATTTATTTTATTTACCGAGTACTTCAGCGAGGGACTGAGCATTTTCAATTTACCATTACCTGTCGTTGCCCGAGTGGTCTTTTCTAATTTTTTCACAAAAGACTTGCGTATACCGCAAGCACAATTCGCACAGTGTGCCACGCAAATTCATTACTTCCAGACAAGGAAGCCTACCAGTCTAGGACTGGCCACCACCAGTGCACGTCAGGTCCTACCATTTTACAGTGCCACTAATTCGTGACACTGTCCATCGACTGGCTGCTGAAGTACTCCCACCTTTTACTTTCTCTCCTCCACCATTACACTCTGCCACGAGCAGTGCCATTTCATTTCTGTATACTTGAGTATACTGCATTTAGTGTCGTCCGACGGGACACACCAGCACGCTACCAGTGCTCCAAGGAACGCCTCCTCATAAGTGCCGTGCACCTGTACAGACGTACAGGTAGCCCTTTACCTGCGTGTCCGTCTTAGCCGGACGCCCGTTAGCATTAGTGTTGTATGTACTAACGTGGGTCAGAGCGATCCTTCGGAACACTCAACCAGGGAACGCCTCCCGAAAATGCCGCAATACCAGCCCTAAGTGCTGTCAAACCTGCTTGTCCGTCCTTACGGAACGCCCAATCCATTATTGTATCCGCTATCCCGGATCACCCAATCAAGGGAACGCCTCCCGAAGTGCCGCAATACCAGCACTACTAGTGCTGTCTCAAAAAGGAACGCCTCCTGAAGTGCCGCGCACCTGTACAGACGTACAGGTAGCCCATTCCAGCGTCTCCCAAGTGAGGAACGCCCTTAAGTGTGACGTACGCCGCATACTTCATTTGATTTTTCGCCTCATCAGAAGGTGCCATTTCAGAAGTGCCACCAACTTACGGGACACTTCCCAAGTGCCACAGAGCACCCAGTCTTTTCAAACTTTTTCACTACTATTATTGCAGAACTTTTCACTACTTTTATTGCAGAACCCATTTCCAAGTGAGTGCCACATTTCACAGTAGGCACTCCCATTCCATTCAGTACCCTTCCTGGCCATTATTTTCATTTTTATCAGAGCCTCTACTGCAGCCTAAGGGAAATGTCTTCCCCTGCTTCCCGCGACTTCTTTGCCATAGAGCTAGAGAAACTCGGAGCCCTCATAACTCTGGGCAAGGAGGCCGGTTACACTGGACCAGCACTTGACCAGTGGATAAAGGTGCAGCAGGATGCCGCGCGCCTGCAAGAAAAGGAAAAAGAGAACACCAGAGAAAAGCCAGAGAAACCTTACCTTACAGACCTTACATTTCGTTCGTGTTGCCCCAGGTCCCTCAGTGTGTGGCACCTCTAATGTCTACCAGAGAGTTGCTAGTACATCTTCCGGTATATTTTGCATCTTCCAATCTTGGATGGTCTGTGATGCAGTTTAGATATTTGTCGAGCTTATTCTTAAACACATCTACGCTCACTCCTGATATATTCCACAGATGAGCTGGCAACGCATTGAATAGACGCTGCATTATCGATGCTGGTGCGTAGTGGATTAATGTTCTGTGTGCTTTCCTTATTTTTTCCTGGTATAGTTTTGGGCACTATTAATCTACCTCTGCTTGCTCTTTCTGATATTTTTAGTTCCATGATATTTTCTGCTATTCCTTCTATCTGTTTCCATGCCTGAATTATCATGTAGCGTTCTCTTCTCCTTTATAGACTATTATAATTTTAAGAATTGTAGTCTTTCCCAGTAGTCAAGGTCTTTAACTTCTTCTATTCTAGCTGTAAAGGACTTTGTACACTCTCTATTTGTGCAATATCCTTTTGATAGTGTGGGTACCATATCATATTGCAATATTCAAGTGGACTACTAACATATGTTTTATAAAGCATAATCATGTGTTCAGCTTTTCTTGTTTTGAAGTGCCGTAACAACATTCCCATTTTTGCTTTAAAATTTTGCCAACAGAGTTGCTATTTGATCATTGCATAACTGTTCCTATTCATCATCACACCAAGGTCTTTAACTGCTTCCTTATTTGTGATTGTCTCATTATTAGGTCCCTTATATGCATATAGCTTTCTTTCTCTGTCTCCATAATTTTATTGATTCAAATTTATCAGAGTTAAATACCATTCTATTTACCTCTGCCCAATCATATACTTTGTTAAGGTCTCTTTGTAGAGCGTTCCTATCTTCATCACAAGTAATTTCTCTACTTATTCTTGTGTCATCTGCGAAACTACTCACTACCGAATCCTTAACATTATTGTCTATGTCTTCAATCATAATAACAAACAGTATTGCAGCTAACACCGTACCTTGCGGCACACCGGATATTACCTTGGCTTCATCCGATTTCTCGTCGTTTGCAATAACTATCTGTTTTCTGTTGTGTAAAAATTCTTTTAACCATCTTCCTACTTTATCCAACCCGATATTGTGTTTTCTAATTTTCTTCTCGCTAATATATTATGGTCTACTTTATCAAAAGCTTTTGCAAAGTCTAAATAAACCACATCTGTTTCATTTCCGCTTTTCATATTTTTGAATATGTTCTCACGGTGGACTAACAGTTGGGTTTGTGTACTTTTTCCGGGTACGAAACCATGTGTCCTTTTATTTATTAAACATTTTCATATTTTTTTTATTAAATGTTTCATAATATTTTTCTTCATTACCCTTTCATACACTTTCATAATATGTGATGTTAGACTCACAGGCCTATAATTACTTGCCTCTAGTCTTGATCCACTTTTGAAAGTAGGGGTTAATAATTATGCATAATTTTGTGCTCAATCATAATCTTGCTGTATCTACACTTTGTCTTAATAATATTGCAAGTGGCTTTGCGATAGAATGAACTACTTTCTTTAACAAAATAGCAGGAATTCCATCAGGCCCTGCAGCAGCTCCATTTTTAATTTCATTAATAGCCTGCACAATATCGGCTTCATTAATATCTATGTCAGCTAAATATTCACTATTTTCATCCCTTACTTCTATATCATTATCTTCATTATCTATTCTAGGGGTGAATTCTCTCTTATATTGTTCTGCCAGTATGTTGCAATTTCCTTTTTTTCATTCGTTAATCTCCCTTCAATTCTTAGAGGCCTATTTCTATTCTTCTTTTATTCATCTTCTTCGCATATGAGTATAATAGTTTTGGGATTTTGCTTGATATTTAATAGGGTTTTTTCTTCCAAGTCCCGTTTTTCATTTTCTTTTGATTGTATAATCTTTTGTTCTGCATTTTCTATCTTACTTTTTAGTTCTATAACTTTCCATGCATTTTTTTTTTTTTTGCTAGACCTTTTTTCCACTTTCTGATTTTCTGGAACAAGATCCTTCTGTCTCTTGGTAATGCATGACTGATGTTTACTTTTCTTCTTCGGTATATATTTATCCACTATTTCTCTAATATTTTATATAATATCTCCGTATTTACCTTTATGTCATCACTACGAAAATACTATCCAATCTTTGTTTAATTCTTCATTTATTTCTGACCATTTTATATTTTTACTGTAGAAGTTGTATTTTCCATATCCTTCCCACTTTTTCATTTCTTGCTTATCTCTGTTTTCACTTGCTTTGGAATGGACTGTAATTCTATGACATTATGGTCTGAAATACTCGCATTATAAACTATTATTTCTGTAACATAATTCATCTCGTTCACAAATACTAGGTCTAAAGTATTTTCCTTTCTTGTTGGCAGGTGATTTATTTGTTGAAATGTTGTATTCTAGTAGCATATCTAATAGCTTTTCGAATTGCCTCTTATCTTCTGCACTACTATTACTCTCTTTTTTATATGTATAAGTACATCCACAATCTCCTATTCGTTCTTTCCAGTCTACGAAAGGAAAGTTGAAGTCTCCAGATAGGAGAATAGTCCAGTCCTTGTGATTTCTACATATATCATCCAATTTTTCTATTATTAAGTCAAACTCTTTAGTATTAGGAGGTCTATATATTACTATGTTCATTAATTTTTCAGATTCAAATTCTACCGCTATTAGTTCACATTCTGAGTTACTATATTTCTCATATATTTTTCCTTGTTTTTTGTCTTTCCCATATATTGCGGTTCCCCCTTGATTCCTATTTTTTCTATCTGATCTATAAGTTTGAAACCCTTTTATTTGATCTCATTCCCAGTTCTCTGGAATACCAGGTTTTCACTTATATTCATTATATCTATTTTCTTTTCAATTTGGGTTAGTTCTTCTAAGTACTCTATTTTTCTTTTTGAGTTACTCGTAACTAAACCCTGCGCATTCATCACTATGATGGTTTGTGTGTTTTCTCCTTCACTTATATTGGTAATAATAAGGATTTTCCCATGTCTCTTTCCTGTTCTGGTATGTTGTTCTTTTTTTCATTTCCAGAAATTTTTTTTTCTGACATTAAAAATCCAACTTTTCCATAATATTTGTTCTTCCTTCATCATAATTATTCATTTTGTGTCTGAATCTGCAATTTTCTCCATATCTGCAATATCCCCTTGCATAATAAAAAACAGTTATTATCTCTTGAGTAGAATCTTGGAGCTGATGCATTGAAATTTTTTGCTGGCACCTCTGCATATCTCGTTGATGGCTTGCTTTTTTCTTTACCTGATATTCTTCATTCCTCTCTTTATTTGTTTCTTTCTTATTTTGGATTTTATTTCTTGATTGGTTATTTATTTGATTATTTTTCATGGCTACAGGGTGCATATATTTACATTTTTTGTCGAACTTACATCCTTTTCCTTCTTTTAGGTTTTTGCATATTTTTGGATGTAGATCTCTGCAATCATCCTCATATCCATCTAAGTATGCACATTTACCATATATTTCATAGTTGTGACATACCTTAGATGTTTGTAGTAACATTTTTCTCCATATCTGCAATTCCCTCTTTTCAAAAGGTTGCAGACTTTGTCTTTTTTGTATATTTTTTCCTCTTTCCCGTCATTGTGTAGATCTGGGTAGAGCCTCTTCGGCATTTTCTTTTGTGCTGTCATATCGTAATTTATTTCTTCGTAGGTATGCTGCTTTATAGCCTCATATGTAGTATCAATGAGTATCTCTGCATCCATACTTTTATCTTGTTCTTTGTTTTCCTTATCTTTTTCTGTCATTTCAGTTTTTGTTACTTCTCTTATACGGTTTTCCTCTCTTCTTCTTCTTCTTCTTCTTCTTCTCTCTTCTTCTTCTTCTTCTTCTTCTTACTTCTTCCTCTTCTTCTTCTTCTTTCATCCTCAACTATTTGTACATTCAATCTTGATTTAATAACATTGTCTATCCATGGTAGACATGTTGAGCAAAAAATTCTTGTCTCTTTTCTCATATCTTGCATTACCTCAGCATACTGTGGATGGGTCGGAATGTTGCATGCAGCACATTTTCTGATTAGGTTTTGTGGATTAACTATGCTATACCACACCTTACACAGTTTACATGCTTTTGGCATTCTTTTTCCTAATGCATCAATTAGGATATTCACAAGGTTCACTTTATTCATTTTCTTTGTCGGAATATGTTGGTTTATGTATATTTTCTTTATGAGTCTCTTGACCACTTGGATTTTATTTGGAACTTCTTCAATTATTTTCAAGATGTTTTCATTTGATTTGTTCCAGTTTGAAGGATTGTATCCTTCTAATATATCTATGAATGATTTTGTATCTTTTTGGTTAGGACTGTTGCTGATTTCATAGATCAGAAATGCCAGTTCCCTTCCTGCTACCTCATCGTTTTGCGAATCTGCCAAGCAAGCTAAATCTCGCCATTTTTTTCCGCAGTTGAGCTTACTGCCATCTTGTTTCTGATTTACAGTATTTCACTTGATAAACGACTTAGAAGACGCTTTATCCTACTAATTTCCACACTAATCTTATCACCGATAGTTCACGAACACTTCTAGATATTTCTCAAATTCTAGACGTATGTTAAACTTGTGATATTTGTTGATTAATCTGACTTCGACCAGGAACGTCTCACCAAGCAAGATGACTACTATGAGCCTAGCTCTCAGAGATGAAGAAATCGCTCGGCAAGTTTTTAAGCCCCAGACCATGAGCTGGACTCCCAGTAAGAGGTGGTTGCGGAGGTTCTGCACCACTTGTTGTGTGCGTGGGCATGCTGTGGATTCAGACCAGTGCCCAAGTCGAACTCTACCTTGGGATGAGAGCTTCCAGGGTGAACTTCTCCAAGGCTACCATATAGCCCTGCCTGATGAACAGTCTCCTACGGCCTATCAGTGGGTACAAGTCATGGCCGACACCGAAGCCCAGGTCTCCCTTATTTCAAGAAAGGCATTGCCTAGGGGTGCCAAAATCCAGACGGATGAAGAAATTCAGTTTGAATGGATTGACGGTAACCTCTATTCTGTTCCTTCGGTCCTTCTGAATGTTGAAATGCCCTTTCTGGACCAGGAGACCAGGGAAACCACATTGTGCCGCCTGGGCGTAGTTGACCCATTTCATGATGTTTATCAGGTGATATTGGGCTGAGATCTACTTAAGCCGTATCTCCCCTGGATGCAGCTCCCACTACCAGATGCACCGGATCCCTGCAGCATGCCTCATAATCAATCATCAGTTTTAGATTCAAAGGCTAGTGCCTCCGATGTCCCCGACATCCTTTCTATTTGCGAACCTGGCCCTGACCCAGTGTCAGAGCCCGACGTTTCTTCCGCATCATCTCAGCCTCTTACCATCTTACCGCCTACCTCCTCCCTTTTGGAAGAGGTAAGCCCACCAGTTAACCCCGGACTTGTCTCCGAGGGTGATTCAACGGAGGTTTCCTTAACCTCCCCACGTCAAATCACTGCCAGAGAGGACTCTTCACCTGTGCCAGAGCACACTGCCAGCCTTGGTGACTCCACAGATTCGCAACCTGTGGGGCCATCTCGGCCTTACCGTCCAGTGCCAAGGAAGAGGTTCTGGAACAAGTTTTGCCGAAACTGTGGCCGCAAGGGTCACATGTCTGCAAATTACGGAGGGTGCGCTAATCACAATATTCCTGCCATCGCAATGGCAGTTACAAATTCTTCTTCACTAGGACCCCCAGCTAAGGGCCCTATAACCGTCGCACCCCTCCAAAGTCATTATCAGCCAAGCCACGTCAGAGCCTACGACGACTCTGGCGCTCAAATCTCCCTGATACGGGAAGACCGAATCCCCCGAGGGGCTAATATTGACAGATGTCAACTGATAACCATTGAAGGTATCAACCATATCAAGCTGATTCCTTCCGACCGTCCAATTGAGGGTCACCAGACCTAATTTCTCCAAAGTATGTACTCTTGCAGTTGCAAGCTACATTCCAGGAGGTTACGACCTCCTCCTAGGGCAAGACATGAAGTCTCCCTCGCATTCCAAGAAGCCTAGGGGTCCTAACCCCCACGTCAAATCACTCCAAAGCAAGGAGTCACCAAAATTCAACTTCCTCCAGGAAGTATGTCCACCAACAGTCTCCCCTGTTACCAAGGAGGGAGATTGATCATTCACAGTTCCGTTGCAAAACCTGCAACGTACTAGGGCACTCCACGAATTGGCCTAGGTGCCCTAGCAGACTACCAGCAGCGGACACTGTCCATTTTCCACAAGGCTTAGCCTTCCAAAAGAGACAGGAGCCTCTGTCTCCCATTTTCAAGGGCACGCTGAGAGGTATTGCACCTCCGGTACCTGCCACAGGTCCAGTCGACCTCAACTCTCTGCCAGTGCCACTTGGCAGCACTGAGCAGTGCCAAGCTCCGTCCAGCCTGGACGTAGAGCCACCACCGAACTTGACCTCTGCGCCTGGCCCCGAGCTAGCGCCAGCACCTAACCTAATCCAGGATCCTCCTACAGGAGATCCTCCAACAGGCATGGAGCTTACCGCAGCCCATGGCCAATCTCCAGCCCATAATTCTTCTTCAGCCTCACCTCTGTCGCCCGAGGATGAACCTCCGGCAGACCTTACCTTCATACCTCCTTTGGAAAACCAGGAACTGCCCGACACGGAGTCAGCCTGGAGTTTTACCCTTACGACGGCTGTCGCAGCAGCTGAAGTGAGGGCCTCCCCTGCAGTAGGTTACACCTCTATGACGGTTGCTGCAGATACCGAAGTAGGGTGTTCTCCTGCAATCCCTCAGGCTACCACTGCCAATGCTCCTGACGGCGTTTCTGGCCTTACCCCAGAGTCAGTGCCTCCGTCTACTCCTAGGACTGGTATAGCCAGGTCCTGGAGGAATAAGAAGAAGAAGAAGAAGGGACGTAACAAATCATTAATACACTAACCAAAGAGCCACATGCTCTCCTAGAAGGTAGCCAGCCTGATCTTTACCAGTAAACTAACCCTCTAACCCCTAGAAATTGTGATACTAACACTCATGTAAATGTCGTAATTACCTCATTGCATTTCCATCCTGGCACTCCACTAACCACTCATCATCCTCACGCATCATTACCTCACCTCATGTATTTTAACAATTCCGGCGACACATTACTACTGTGCGTACCACACTCTGGAATGATTGCGTCTCGAATTAACTGTAATGAGTAGGTTAGGCTAATGATTTAGTACCAGGGCATTAGGTTAGTAGCAAGTAGAATTTTCAAGTAACCTTATCTAGGGGTAGAGTAGACTGTCGTCACAGACAACCCGTAGTTATTACTTAGGCTAGACTACATTACTACATTAAGTTAGTACACTTAGCATCTCCGCCTATAAGTTAGGTAGGCCACTGTAGTTAGCTGTATCGCTGCTCTAAAAACTTCAAGTTAGAGTAGGAGAACTGGGTAGTTGAGACGATCAACTTATTTAAGCCAAGACCTTCACGCCCGAAAGGGAGTGAATGCCTTCTTAACAGGGGGAGCTGTTACGTCTATAGATCTCTTCGTCTACCCAGTAATTAATTAATTAGTTTGATTTGGAAAACGGCAGCCATTTCCTCCAAATATCAGCTGATTTTTAGTAAACGCGGGAAACTAAAACCGCCAGCCAGAGATAGGGGTTCCTAAGTTGGGGGAAAATAGACTCTTGTCAGCTTTAGGAACGTATCTAAAAGGGAAGGATGTAGGCAGACTGGTACTTCTTAGGCCTATATCTTAAGCTCTTTTTCCTGTGAACCCTCTGCTGGCTGTATGTTCTGTTTCCAGGATTTGCCCTGCTCGTGGGGGGTTAAGCTGACCCCAACACCCAGGCAAAACACCTGCGATCTGCCCCAGTCGTCTCCAGACGTGATCTCGGACGGATGTCCAGCCAGCCAGCCTCCAAAACTTAAGCCTAACGGCGTACTGGCGCGCCCGAGCCCCAGACCTAAGACAAAGCCGGGCGCCACATTTTCTACAAAGGTCCACACTGAACATTGCATCCAGGTACGTCTTGTGAAACAGTATATTACCAGTCCCTTACATCCTATTACCTATTTGATCCCCATTTTCCCAATTCAAACTTCGAAAATGAACTCATCCCTTTGTTTCCTCTCACTGCCTCATGGCCGCATGCTTCCCCTTGTGTGATCGTCCCAGACAAATGAAGTCATTGCATACCTCAGTGAAACATTAAAGTTCCTTTTCCCCAGTGTTAAGGAACTAACTAATTGAAATTGGGCAATAAATCCTTTTTTCTTTTATCTTTTCTAATCTGGGATTCTTTTCCAGATTCCCTGAGTCACGTGCCAAGTCTATCTGCCCGCAAGTGTTGCATTACCGCAAAATTATGAAACCAGCTTTCATGAATCACATTTTAGCCAGCTATCCATTTGTGAGAGATATATGGGTCCCAAAGTGGGGACACGCTGCAATTACTTTTCTCCAGGCCAGTAAGAGCCTCTTGTAAATAAATAGCTGTAAAGCATTTAGCTGAGTTTCTGGCGACCTGTTCCTCTAGAGTAAATTATCACTATAAATCCGTTTTACGGTAAGTTCAAGTAAATTCACCTTGTTCTCCCTTAACTTTTCCTGTTTACGTATCGGAGCCTCTCTCAAGGCCAGGCTCATACGTATTATATATAATATATATTATATATATATATAATATATATATATATATATATATATATATATATATATATATATATAATATATATATATATATATATATATATATATATATATATATATATATATATATATATATATATATATATATATATAGTTTTCTCTTGTCGTTGCAGCTTCTCCTACGAGTTGAAGGGATTTCAGTCAAACTTGGTGCAATGGTAGACAGACAATCGTGCGTAGATGCCCTTAAAGGTACTCAGTATTTTGGTTCTAATTTTTCTAAGCATAAGACCTTGCCAAAGAGTGAAAATTCTGGGTGGTCAAAAGTTATGGCTAAATCTGGCCATAACTTTTGAGCTGTATGGGATAAAGAATTCTTGTGTGATTTGAAATGCATATTTCAGGAGTGAAGCCCTTGTAGATGACTTCAGAGTTGTTATGAACTTGATCATGACTATATTAGAAAAATACTTGTCGGATCCATTCGTGTTTCATAAATCAGGAGAGAACCCTAATGGTGCTTTTTCCAACATGTCATCATTAGGAACGCTATGAGAGAGAAGTGTGTCGGGGGAGGGGGTCGGTGTGGTAGGGAAGTGTATTGCTTTTGCAGTCTCAGAATGCTTGTCATCTGTTGAGGAACATATTTATCCGTTCTATTTGACAGTTATCAGATGTATCACACCTTCATAAGAGGTCATTGTTTCCCGTGTTTTTTTGTTGATTGCAAGATTGCGAAGAAAGTTACTTCAATAATGGTAATGGTTTTTGTTTCGTTAGTTAGGAAGACAAGAAACTTTTCCAGGGATGGGTATATCTGTTATGAAAAGCATTAATGCAGGTGGAATTTACTTGGGCACCTTTTGACGTTTTTCTCGTTTTCCCAATCAATTTAGCCAAAACAGCTTTGTCTAGTATAAGTTCAGCGACGAATGTAAGAGATATTTAAGGCTGAGAAGCAAACTTTTGTAGGTTAATTTTGACAGAGTGAGAGGAAAGATCTGGAGAAATATTTTTTATTTTTCCCTTTATGATCGTTAACCTTCCTTTTGACTCTGGTTTTAATATTCGAGAAGCTGAAAGACAGCAGTAGTTCCAACTTAGAAGGCAGTGTGGTTACAGAACTAATCAATCAGCTCACAAAGATGTCTGTATCACTTAACTTTTGTATGCAGAGGTAAACTCCTTTTTTTTAAGTTAACAACATCAAATAAAAACTTACAGATCAGGAAGGTTACGGAAATTTTATTTTCTTCTTCACTTAAAATAAAAGTCATGTTTTCGTGGATCTAAAACTGTGGTGTCCTTCTGGGCATTCATCCAATTTTATTAATCCATCTGATGCAAGAAGCTGTATCATTTTGCCACATATTTTTTGTTAGAGTTTGGGGAAGAATTTGCGTTGAGATTTTAAGTATTGCGAATTTTTATGGGAATTATGAGGTAGATGCAGTCATTTATTCATCTCACAGACACTGTCTTGAACCAAAACCCATCCTTCATTAAAAAAGAAAAGATACGAAACTACATTAATTGCCACATTCATTTCCCAATAGCTTAATCTAAGTAAAACGAACCTTCCACAGTTTGTTGTGAGGTGTTTTCAGAGCGCCCACCCTTAAGATTGACGTTCAGGATCCACGCCAGTAACCTGCCCCCTAATCCTATAGGCACCCATTTACTTCCAGAAGTCGATCAATCACTTTTTATGCAAATATGACTCGGTGGGCTTACTTTATCGTTTGTGCGTCTTTTTTTTTTTTTTTTTTAGTGCGTGGGAAATGTTTTGCAAGAAGATTGTAGCCCACTGTTTACGTTGTTATTCTCTTATTTGGCAATTTTTCATAACTTGTATCTTAACAGAGGTCTTTCACGTTCTCAATTGATCCCTGATCCCCGCTTCCTGGCGAGAGCAACCAGATTTGCTGAACAGCGGCACCAGTATGCAGTCAATGTGCCTCGCTGAAGAACTTCTCATTTTCAGAGGCCCTTTATTCCTAACATTCTTGGAGAGTGGAGCAGAGAGTCTCCCTGAGGGTGTCATGCGATTGGAACTACAAGGGTTCAGGTGAAAATGTATAATGCATGACTGCCCTGAAGCTGTTCTTCCATTTTAGTGCATTTTCATCTATTTGGTAATTAATTTATTTGCTTCTTTTTTAATCAGTGAGATCTTTTTTCTGTATTTCACTATACCTCCTCTTACTTCTTCCCAATGAACACCATATTCTTTGGAAGCTTGAATTTCAAGTTAATGGGCCCTATGGACTTGTTCCATATGAATTGGGTTCCTCTTCTAGATAACAACAATGATAATTAATCTAAGAATTACACGTCATTGTAACGAGCGAGTAAGCTAAGTGAATAGCAAAGCAAACAGTTCTTACAAAACATTTCGCACGCAGTCATTGGCTACTAACGTTGAAATGTAGATGAAGTTAGAACGTCCTTTAACACGCAAGTGACATCGTCATTACGTGTCGCTCAAGACACCTTAGAAATACCGGTGAAGAGGTGGTATTACCGATGCAAAGAATTCCAAGGAACGCCCCTTCCATTGAATACGAATGAGGACACTTCCCTTGATTCGTCACCGGGCACTTGTCTAGATTTCTTTGTTTGAATTGTCCTTCTTCTGCGTGGTATTTGTTTCATGAATACTCGTAGTATAATTATAGAATAATATATATATATATACATCTATGTATATTATGAATATATATACATATAAGTTGTATGCATATATATACATATATATGTGTATATATATATATATATATATATATATATGATATATATATATATATCATATATATATTATAAACGTTTAAACCAAACCACTTTTATTATCAAGAGGTAACATCAGGCTACAATCAATTAAAGCATTCCTGCTGTAAACACTGAATTGTGGTAAAACTGCCACATCAGTCGCATCCTATATATATATATATATTATATATATATATATCTATATATATATATATATAATATATATATATAAAATATATATATATACTTTATATATAGTATATATATATATATATATATATATTTATATATATATATATATTATATATACACACATATAAGTGTTTGAGCATTTAATGATCAAAATTGTGCTGCAGTTCTCGGCATATAACTACTATTGTCATAGGATTAGCAGTGTTCTGATGTCATATCCAGTTACAGAGCATTCGTGTTTTTTCTTCGTTGACAACGGCACAGTTCAGGGTGCTGACTGTGGTTTGTTGTTGTCGGGAGTTTTAATCCCTGACTTGCCTCGTTGTATAAAATACCGGAAATGCCTCGTTGAAAGCATGATGTAAGGCGATAACTGGGAATCTTTTGCGCTCTGTTCCCACTGGATACCATTCTCTTTGCTGTGTTCTACCATCTATTCGTTTCTTTGCTCGTATTTCATCGGAAAAAATGACAATCTTCATTAGATCGGGATGTCGTAACGTGGCCAGCTCATTTACATCCTAAGAAATAAGACGGAAACGAAAAAAAAAAATCAAATGAGTAATGTGTAGAAATGCTTTTGTGACTTGCACGGCGGCGTTGTGCACAATTTAGACAGTTTTAATTGGAAATGATTTTCCCGTCCATTTATTCCGTAGCTGTATTGGTTACATGTATTCTTGTTAATTGTTAATTAGACTTCTGAAGTTCACCCATAATTCACATTTTTTAAATTGAAATTATCAGTAATTCAAAGCCGCAAATATAAATTGGACTTGAAGTAAATAGTCGAGTAGAAATTGAACAGCTGTTTAATGCCGTATTGAGCGCTATTTTACTTACATAAGAAGGTAATACGCAGGAGTTTATCTTCAAAAAAATAATATAATAATAATAATACGAGAACCAAAACAATAGACGGGTCTCGAGGGGCTTGGATGGCAGCGCCGTATTGTGCCAAACATAATGGTAGGCGTTAATAGCACAAGTCAAGGACTATGATCCCACATTATTGTAAAGTCTTGAAGTACGTCACTGGTTAGACTAAAGCAGTGGTTCTCAACCTTTTGATTACCACGCCCCCTCAAAGAGGCGGTTCTCCCCTCCACGGTCCCCTTTGCACCTTTTAAGTAAAATCCCCGCGCAGATTTAAAGGAAAACGAAACGAAAGAGAAACATGAGAAGGTTTGATGTATTCCTTTGGGAATGAATTTTTGAGATCCTTCTCACTGCTTCTTAGCTGCTAGAGCTTGAATGCATGGTTGAATGACAGTGAGTGCACAGCGAATATTCCCTCCAACTTTTAGCCTGTTTCTGTATTTGGTCTTGAGAGGAACGAGCGTGGGAAATGCAGCTTCGCAAAGATACGTGGATCCAAACATACTTAGGATCCGAACGAGTCCAACTGGAGTAGTAGACTGTAGAAAACTAATAACGTTTTAAGGCGATACTTTTGCATTTTTTCTTAAACTTCTGAATATTAGTTCCTCAGTCTTGTTAAGAGAGTAACGAATGTAATTAGAGAATTTTTAAGCTTTTCCTAAGGCTCGCGGTTCCCCCCATTTCGCACCCCCTCCCTCCCACCCAAGCCCCGACCCCACATGGAAATTGCTGACGACCCCCAGATTGAGAACCACTTGGCTAAAAGAATGGCAGCATACAAATCCAGGTTTGGCTACAGTTGGTGAAGATGAGGCGTTCTTTATGTATAGATTCAATGGACTTTGAACCTAGCTCTTGCAATATTATTATTATTATTTTTTTTTTTAAATGGCGCATGTAATCGAAATTGAGGGCAAAGTGTCTGTTGCGGCGGCGCTGCGCTGTCTGTCTCTTAGAATCTGTGCTGTACCTTGTAAGGCTTTCCAAAAGTTTGGGATTTCCATTGTTTGGTTTGCATGTTTGTTTGCTGTTTCAAGAACTGTTGTTTCTGGGATTTCCAGAACTGCTGTTTCTGGGATTTCCAGAACTGTTGCTTCTGGGATTTCCATAATTGCTTTTTCTGGGATTTCCAGAACTGCTGTTTCTGGGATTTCCAGAACTGCTGTTTCCTGGATTTCCAGAACTGTTGCTTCTGGGATTTCCAGAACTGCTGTTTCTTGGATTTCCAGAACTGATGTTTCTTGGATTTCTAGAACTGCTGTTTCCTGGATTTCCAGATCGGTTGCTTCTGGGATTTCCAGAACTGCTGTTTCTTGGATTTCCAGAACTGCTGTTCATTGGATTTCCAGAACTGGTCTTTCTGGGATTTCCAGAACTGTTGTTTTTGGGCTTTCAAGAACTGTTGTTTCTGGGATTTCCAGAACTGCTGTTTCTGGGCTTTCCAGAACTAGTCTTTCTGGGATTTCCAGAATTGTTGTTTCTGGGATTTTCATAAATCCTTTTACTGGGATTTCCAGAACTGCTGTTTCTGTGCTTTCCAGAACTGCTGTTTCTGGGCTTTCCAGAACTGCTGTTTCTTGGGATTTCCAGAACTGCTGTTTCTGGTTTTTCCAGAATTGGTCTTTCTGGAATTTCCAGAACTGTTGTTTCTGGGATTTTCATAACTCCTTTTTCTGGGCTTTCCAGAACTGGTGTTTCTGGGATTTCCAGAACTGGTCTTTCTGGGATTTCTAGAACTGCTGTTTCTGGGATTTCCAGAACTGGTTTTTCTGGGATTTCTAGAACTGCTGTTTCTGGGATTTCCAGAACTGGTTTTTCTGGGATTTCCAGAACTGCTTTTTCTGGGTTTTCCAGAACTGCTGTTTCTGGGGTTATTAGAACTTGTTTCTGGGATTTCCAGAACTGAAGTTTCAGGGATTTCCAGAGCTGTTGTTTCTGGGATTATCAGAACTGCTGTTTCTTGGGATTTCCAGAACTGCTGTTTCTTGGGATTTCCAGAATTGGTGTTTCTGGGGTTTCCAGAACTGCTGTTTCTGGGGTTTCCAGAACTGCTGTTTCTGGGATTCCCAGAATTGATGTTTCTGGAATTTCCAGAACTGCTGTTTCTTGGATTTCCAGAATTGGTCTCTCTTGGATTTCCAGAATTGCTGTTTCTAAGATTCCCAGAACTGCTGTTTCTGGGATTTCCAGAATTGGTCTCTCTTGGATTTCCAGAACATCTTTTTCTAGAAGTTATTTTACTGAAATCAGTGGCGCCTGGATATAAGAGTATAATTTGCATAAGAATAGTAATTTTAGTTTCGTTTTCTTGGCAATCAGTATTTCAGTAATAAAAGTTATGATAGCAGTAAAGTTTTCTGCTATTCGTAGTAATGACAGTAATAGCGTCTTTAGGTGTTGTTCGTCTATATATAAGTTTCCAGGTAGCGTTTTCGTGTAATTGTTTGGGACGTTGTTGCTGTCTGAAGATACACCTGCAGTATGAAGGATATTGTCGGTGGGAAACGGTTACTTATGAAGTGTTAAAGTGTTCCGTCTAATGCACATTATGATGAGATCGGAAAAGCGTTTATTCCTGTTAATATCTGTATTTGGGTGGACGTGCATCTGCAACTCCTGGCAGCATCTCGTTGCACGAGATATTCATAATAATAAATGGCATTTCTGTAAAGGACTATTCCACACGATGCGTTATTCAGCTATCTTCACCCGTCAGACTTGATTCGCGTGAGAAAAAAAAAACTAGTTTATGAGATGGAGCTATCAAGCGATAAGACTGTATTTTCTGAAAGTCTGTTTATCATTAGAAACTCCGCAGTGTATTCCCTCCTTGTTTCAGGCTCACTTGCAGCTTTTGCATCTCTCTCTCGCGCCAGAGAGAGAGAGAGAGAGAGAGAGAGAGAGAGAGAGAGAGAGAGAGAGAGAGAGAGCGTGTCTTCCTTGCAATATCTTATCTGTCGGAAGTTCAAAGAAAAAAGTTCTTGAGAGAGAGATATCAGGCCTCGGGTAATATTGGCTCCTTTTTACGAAGTTTGTGTGTCATGGACATATCGCCGCGTAACCAAGGAGCATGAAAGGTCTCGGGAATAAATAGTAAAAGCAGGAGCAAACTCGCTTGGTGCCTCTCCGAACTTTCTTATGTCACGCGTAGGGAGAGATGGAGGGAGGGAGGGAGGGGAAGGGAGGAGCTCATAGTAATGACTATTAAAAATGGCCTTCATCAAGGAGGGTATGTTTTTAGCTGGGTTTGTTACATGAAATCTCAGGATGGATTTTGATGGCGCTCGAAGAAAGTATTCATCTTGTGACCCGCATCAGATACCAAGGAAGATTTCACTTTTTTTAATTTAGAAACCTTAATTTAAATCTCCCTCTGTATTTTAGGATTTATGTGGTTAATTTTTTTGTTGAAAGTTTGTGTTGTTTTCTACATACAAATTATATATATGTATAGATACATACGTATATATATCATATATGTGTATATATAATATATATATATAATTATTATAATAATATATATATATATTATAATAATATAAATATATATAATATATATATATATAATAAATATAATATATATTAATTATATATATATATATATATATTTATATATATGTATTATATATATTATATAGTATATATATATAATATATATATATATAAATATATATATAATATATATATATATATTATATATATATATATATATATATATATATATATATTATATTAGCTGAAAACATTGAGAAAGTTTAAAAAAGAAAAACCAGAGTGCCAATACGTTCGTTTTATCTAACGCATCTCTTTTTTTTTAAACTTTCCCATTGGTTTCAGCTAATAAACAAAATCGCGTGCTTATTTTTGTGATTTCTTTGTGAAATATATATATATATATATATATATATATATCTTATAATAATTATTATATATATATATATTATATATAATATATATATATATATATACGTATGCATATATATACATATTATATAATTTGTATGTAGAAAACAACACAAACTTTACATGTAGTTCAGGCTCACACAACAAAGTTCTTAAATTATTTTAAGTTTTTGGAAGGCAGGGCTAAAACAGAAATTTATGCCTTCTCTCTACAAACCTGGGCTTAGTTAAGATACACAAGGCTACCTCTCCTGTTGATTTTCTTTGCTGGACATTGGTCAGATTTTGTAGATTGCTCTCTAAGTGTCTCTACTTCTCTCGTGTTTTAACTTATGACTATCAATTACTTACAGTACTGATGGGCTGTACTTTGGTTCCTAATCTCTCAGCAGTGGCAACAATTATAGCTCAAGAATTTATGATTTAGGAACCTGAGGCAGTAATTTCAGACTTATTTTCTGGACTTCCTTTAAGGACTTGAAATGTTATCATTTATAGCACACTTAACAAATTTATTCACAGAATTTACTTGCAGGATAACTTTAACTTCAAAATTAAAGTTAGCATACAAACTATTAATAGAATGAAATAAAAAAGAAACACAAATCAATTTTCACAAGTAAAATAAAAATAAAGATTCACCAATACATGAAACAAGAAGCTCACAGTAGTTCAAGGAACATATTTGGATTAGCAAGGCAGGTAGTTTTAGCATAGTACACTTTAATTACAGGAGTTGCAGGATCTGGTACATAGATATAATTGAGAGATTGATTAGAGCACAATCATGCACAGTAGGAAAGGAAACACTAATTAATTTTTTGCAGAGTGACTAAGTAAGGACAAAACAAATGATGAGAAACTTTTACACTACCTTTTTTTATCTGAAGGAACAAGACAGCATATTCCTGTGACACTTAAACACAAAGCAAACATCTTATATCAAAGACATGGTAGCAATAACATTTGCACGAACACATTGGACACCTTACGTTAACTTTTTGAAGAGAAGGACGCACTATCAGTAGCTCAAAAAAATATGTTACTGTATACTGCTGCTTAAAACTAACCATTCATTTGCAGTAAGAAAAAGGCCATACCAAATCTCGCTCTAATCCTCCCCAGTAAGGTTCGTCAGGTATGCAAACTTATGCTTGTATAGATATCAAATATCATTATTATTGCTTAGTTCATACATTATGTACAGCTTACACGCATCCATGTACATTTACTTTATTATTGTTTTACAGGAGATTTATGTTTACATTATCATTTACCCTTCACCAATGCTTAAACCATTATACTTATTGTAAAATCACTATCGTGATTATGCATTGTGGCAACATTGCAGTTATACGGGACAACAACGCTATTATTCCCGCTGGATGTATGGTTACATGCCGCATATACAATGCTCAGACGCAGTTCTCAACTTCAGACAAAAATAGATCGGCATACATGGGCACAGTTGGCACATATAATAATGTGAGTAATAATGCACACAGAAAATTGAAATATATAAGGATGAAACTTCTCACTCTGGACCTTCCTAAGAATAATGTACAACAAGACGATTTGATGGGTTGTTCAGAGACGACTGTATTTCGAGATAAAAACAGTTATATTCTATGATAAATGAATGCCACATTCATGAACTTGTGAGTGCAAAACTTCTTTGGTAATGCACAATAAAGTTAAATGGGTCACACCGAGACTGGTACTTTCAAAAAGTAAGGCAGGACTTGACTGATTCCCCCCTATATATGTATATATATATATATAATATATATATATATATATATATATATATATATATATATATATATATTTCAGTTGTATTCCACATAGGAAAATGAAAAAAGGTATATCTCAGAAAATGCCCAACAGTTTCGTCCATTGGAGGACGAAACTGTTGGGCATTTTCTGAGATATACCTTTTTTCATTTTCCTATGTGGAATACAACTGAATTACTATATCTTCGTACCTAAGAAGATTACCAGTACTATATATATATATATATATATATATATATATATATATATATATATATATTACGTGTGTGTGTATGTGTATGTGCCAGCATAACTCTGAAACGTATTGAGCAATTTCAACCAGAATTGGTATACTATGTATCTTACTATCTGGGAAGACTACTGTGGGGGTAAGTTATCACTGGTACAAAGGGGGTGGGGTTGGGAAAGGGTGACATGTGAAAATAACCGAAAATGACAGATATCAGTGTCAAATCCATAGTTTTTGAGGTCGCTGAGATTAATAGTGACACTGCAGATTCCATGTAAGTCCAAGTTCAGCCCCAATTGGAATGGGGGATGAGAAGCGGTAAAATATAAAATGTCAAAAATGCTGGCAATGTTTTCTTTTTTCTATTTTTTTTTTTTTTTTTCATTTTACTGTGAGAATTTTAGCATCGTCATATCAGCCCACGATATGGCCACTTGCAAGTTTGTAAATTCCGAGAAAGGAAGAAAGAAACTGGTCGATAACGAAAACTACGTTTCCCATAAACAAAGAAAATGCTGATGGTTCAAAAAGATACTGGCGTTGTGAAACTCGCTCTTGCAAAGCTCGACTTCAAATTGATGAACATTTTGAGATGAAACTAAAGGCGATTGAAAATCACAATCACAGTGCAGCTGCCGCAGAAGCTCATGCAAAGGTTGTTATCTTAAATGTAAAGCAGAAGTCAGTTTCAAGCCTAACTTTCCCTCGTTCAATTATAACCGAAGAACTTGGAAAATGACATAAGTGTGAATTGGCTGAAGTGCCAAGAGTTTCACATACCAATCGGAATGTTAGACGCTGGCGATCTGCTGAAGCCAATCATCCACCGATTCCTCAGACGAATGTTGGCTTCTCTATACCGTAACAGAATTCCTGCCTCGATGAAGGATCCCTGTTTCTACAATTCGACAGTGGCTTAGATGTGTCCAACGGATTTTAATTTTTACAACCGGTGAAATTCTTGAAGATTTGAGGCTATTTGAGATCTGGGCAGGAGATAGAACCTTCAAGAGTTCCCTACTACATAATTTCAGTTGCATATATTACACATTCATATTTAAAACTTCAGTGCCCCAAGATTGTGTGCTGTACTACCTGATAAATTCCAAAACCGCGTATGGCAGATTTTCCAGAAAAGTTAAACACTTGGTGAATAATGAAAGACCTGAAAATATAATCATGGACTTAAAACAGCGGCTTATAATACGGTATTAGATACTTTCCCGAGAACAAATTTGTCGTGCGGTGTCTCATTTAGGGCAAAATATATGAAAACGTATCTTACAGGAAGGGTTTCAAGTACGTTACCATGAAGATAACACATTTAGTATTAAAATGAAACGTTTTGTATCGCTTGCTCTCCTGCCTCCGGATGTTGCTGACTGGTTCGAAGAATTGGTGGTTGACGACGATATTCTTCAACCACTTGCGTCATACTTTGGAAATTCCTGTAGCTATAGGACCAGCGACGGGTCTCTAGAGGTGACAGAAGAAGGAGGCCACATCCTAAATTTCCGATAGGATCGCGCATATAAAGTTTTAAGATTTAGAATTTTTTTTATTAGTATTGTGTTCAATAATAAATGCAAGAATGCCTCGTCAATTTATTAAACACTAATTTTAATAGCAGTTTATATTTTCTAAGCATTATAAGTCTCTTCGTTTTTGCACTGATAAATAAACTATATATATACGTTATGTGTTTGTGTTTATCTAATGGTAACGAATTGTCTGGTACTACACTGTCCTAGTACCGAATTGTCCTAGCGCCCACACATACACGCAATTACATATATATATATATATATATATTATATATATATATATATATATATATATATATATATATATATATATATATATATATATATATATGTGTGTGTGTGTGTGTGTGTGTGTGTGTGTGTGTGTGTGTAATTGTGTGTATTTGTGGGCGCTAGGACAATTCGGTACTAGGACAGTGTAGTACCAGACAATTCGTTACCATTAGAATAATTAAAAACATAAATACAAACGCATAACGTATAAATATAGTTTAATTATATCAGTGCAAAAACGAAGAGATTTATAATGCTTAGAAAATATGAACTGCTATTAAAATTAGTGTTTAATAAATTGACAAGGCATTCTTGCATTTATTATTGAACACAATACTAAAAAAATTAATATATATATATATATAATATATATATATATATATATATATATATATATATATATATAATATATATATATATATATATATATATACTAAATGTGTTATCTTCATGGTATCGTACTTTAAACCCTTCCTTTAAGATACGTTTTCATATATTTTGCCCTAATTGAGACACCGCGCGACAAATTTGTTCCCGGGAAAGTATCTAAAAACGTATTATGAGCCGCTGTTTTAAGCGATCGTGATTTCCAATCGCCTTTAGTATCATCTCAAAATGTTCATCAGTTTGAAGTCGAGCTTTGCAAGAGCGAGTTTCACAACGCCAGTATCTTTTTGAACCATCAGCATTTTCTTCGTTTATGGGAAACGTAGTTTTCGTTATCGACCAGTTTCTTTCTTCCTTTCTCGGAATACAAACTTGCAAGTGGCTTGATATGACGATGCTGAAATTCTCTCAGTAAAAAGAAAAAATAGAAAAAATAAAACCCAGTAACAATCCTATACTTTTAAATAAGCTGAAAATGTACACCAGCCCCACTTGATGTAGAATAATAGTTTCATATTTAAAACGAATAGTTTAGTTAAAAGCCTACCTTGACGAAACTATCCTAGTATCGAATTGTCCGGACTCCATGTGTGTGCATGTGTGTGTGTGTGTATGTGTTTATATAACAAAGTAGGATCAGAAGAGCATTATATTTCTTTCGGTATTTTCACCCCATTATGAACAATAATTGTTTTGTTGGTACACCTGGGATCTGTTTATACATTGAATTTCAAAACATGCAGATATCGTTGGGTTTAGGGTTAACCCCTAGGAGTAGTCATGTCTGAAATAGGATCTCCAATGACAGCATCCATCTTATCTGGTTCCCGCAACCCTTCTGATATGTTTATCTTATCTGGTGCCCAATCAAAACCGTTTCGAGGATCTAGTGACCTTTGAAACGTCACACAAGCCTTTATAAATAATTTGCAGTATGTCCCACGTTACTCTTGTCCATAATATTTTTGCTCCTCTTGTCCTGGGTTATTTTTCTAACATTTCCTCTAAAAAAATAGAAAATAAAAATAAAAAGTTGTTGAACGGGGTTCTTAAAAACCGGCGTGAACTGAAATTAGATATGTTTTGATTACCGCATGTATAAAAAAAATGGGGGGGGGAGAAATTTCCTTTCCTGAGTATAATTCTTATAATCATTGTATTTGTCAAAAGTCACTACGTAATCTGATTTATATACACGTAAATGTGTATATATATGTAGTTAAATTCTTCTATTAAAGCAGGATACGTCTCAAGTATAAAAGGCCCGTTAAAACACTGGTTTAAAGCTAAGGCCTTTGTACTATATATATACTATATATATAGGTACTTGCGCATGCGTGTTCCGAGGTACCTGTGACGTTGTTGCTGATCAGAACTGTTCGTGTTTCGTGAAACAGGCCTACAAAATACATTGCCTACGACTATTTTCACGTATTCATGATCGACAGTTGTTTAATAGTATAGGTAGATCTGTGTCGTTACGGACGCTGAACTAACAATAGTTTGTCAACGTGTGAATCGAGATTTGGCTTCCTTGGAGCTATTCTGAGTGCAGTGAGACATTCGACGTTGCTGTAATTATTAGTAACGGGAATGGAGCGTGTTTAGAAGCCTTTGCAATTTTGATGGTCAGTGACTATTCTTGGGTAACAGGAGCTGAGATAAGCGCTCATAAGATTAATACGTAGGAGGTTGAAATAGTTGAATCATCTCGTATGTGGGAAGCTTAAAGCTCCAGTCTCACGTCAGCCTGGCTGCTTTTCATGAATGTATAATGCGACCCCGGTAATGCCTGATGAATGATCTGAGCTGCATCCTCCTCACGTCTCATCATTTCAGCAGTGGTGGGTCTCTCACTCGAAGAGCTCGACTCGGTCTAAAGGAACTTCACGAAGTTCTGCTTGAAGATGGAAATCTGAACCAGAAGTTCTTGTCCGTTTCTGACGTCCTTGGTGAATCGGTCACATCTCTGCGTTCCAAATAGCGAAAGCCATCATGGATGTGGACTCTTTGTTACATTTTATCTTCTCCCTCTCATTTATGTCTGAGATTATGGCTGTACTGAAAATGCGCTGGGGTGAGTGACACTATAAGCCCTCCTTGCATGGTTGTTGATATTGCAAGTCAGTATTGTCGTCAGCTTTAACACTATTGACTCAGAGGGAGCGACCGTCAAGTTCGGATGAGTTTCTATCTGTTGCTTCTCGTTTCCTGTGTTTTGCCTTCAAGTGTTCTAGTAGCTTTGTAAACACACACACACACACACACACACACAGAAAGAGAGAGAGAGAGGAGACGAGAGAGAAGGGGGGGGGGGGGTGATACAAGTTTTCCTTAAGTTCTTTGGTTTCGGTTCACGTTCCCATGTAATTTAGATGAGTAGATTTTTAAGTTTTTTTTGTTTTTTTGTTTTGTTTTATTACGTACGACTAGAGCTTGTCGAATTCCATGTATAATCTCTCTCTCTCTCTCTGTATATATATATATGTATTATATATATATTATATATATATATATATATATATATATATATATTATATATGATTATATTATATATCTATATATATATATATATATATATATATATATATATATTGTGTGTGGGTGTGCAGATTTACGTATGTAATCGTAATATCCACAATACCCTCTTAACTAATCGAGTTCTTCACACTTTATGGATACTATTTTCACAACAAAGCCTAAAAAGGGCATTGGTGGTTTATATATATATATATATATATATATATATATATATATATATACATATATATATATATCACACATCAGCACAATGACACGTGGTTAACCAGAGCCGTTTTATTGAGATTTTGATGGAGTCCTTGGAAATTGAAATGTCCTTTTTATTCATCAACGATCTTCTTATGATTCACTAAACCATAAAACGAACGACGACTTTTCTTGTTTTATTATTCACTGGACTACATAGCTGTGGCTTTCGGGAGCAATCTGTGAAGTTTTAGTGTAATAACTCTCAGAGATTTATTCGGTACTTAATATGCACTCATGACTGCCTGGGATTTTTGCCATTCTAAAACGTAAGGTCAGCACAATTTGGAAAATAACATTCTACCGTAGAAATTGCGCAGCGTGTTACTCTAGACCCTTTCATTTAGGACATAAATACGAATGAGTCGCAGGTGCAATGTAGAACAAATAAAAATGCGTAGCAGATTTCGTCAGATATCATTGCGCAGTTTTGTTTTTATTTTCGTTTAATAGTTGTACGCGAATCCTTTTAGTCATTACTATGTGTATTATGTATATATATATATATATATATATATATATAATATATATATATATATATATATATATATATATATATATATATATATATATATATATATATAATATATATATATATATATATATATATATATATATATATATATATATATATATATATGAGGAACAAGATAGCCAGGAGACGTGGTAGTATAGCGGACATTATTATTATTATTTCTGTAGACTAAAACAGTGAGATCACTACACTGCGAGACTATATCTAAAAATATTACGACAGCTATAATTGAGAGCACTTTAAAATACATAATGTAAAGTCCAAAAGAAACAAAAAACCTATTTTACATTGTGTAATATTGTAAGGTGTTGTCAATTATAGATGTTTTAATATTGTTAGATATAGTCAATCAGTATAGTTTATATATATATATATATATATATATATATATATATATATATATATATATATATATATATATATATATATATATATATATATATATATATAGAGAGAGAGAGAGAGAGAGAGAGAGAGAGAGAGAGAGAGAGAGAGAGAGAGAGAGAGAGAATGTGTGTGTACTCATTGACTACTATGTTTATGTTGCGAAAAAGAAGCTCTCGGAGGTGGCCCCAATTCTGTCTCTTGTATTGGCTTAAGTTTTGATTTTCGTTTTGCCATTAGGAATGTGGTTATGGTCCATGTCTAGAAAATAAACCGGTGCCAAAATAAACGTTCTTGAGTTGTTTTGGAATGCCGTTGAAATATGGTTGTAATGGTGAGAGAAAGGAAAACATAATTATATATTTTAGCTCTCCTGATTGGATACGACTTAGTGGACTTTGTGTGATGCCAAAGGAATCACAACCATTGGGAATGGTTGCTTTTAGAAAAAAAAATTAAAGTATAAAGCATAACTGGGAGAGTATGTTGCAGGATGTGGTAAATTTGATATTGAACGATTTTATGTGGCTTATCATTTGAGAAGATAAAAAAAAATACGCGTGTATAAATGTCAAAGATCGTTATATAAATAAATATACTTACACACACACATATAAACATATATAGAATTAACTTGTTATATTTTAATAGATGCGTATGTAATTGCAATAACCAGTGCACTCTTAATTTCTCGAGTTTTTCAAGCTCATAGGTTACGCTTGTCACTACAAAGTCTTAGATCCAAATGCAAGAATATGAAGTAATTCTGATGTCCGTAGCCGAATTCGAACCCGCATAAATGATACCCTGGATGCGGGGTTCGAATCATGCCAGACATTGATATTACTTTACATAATTGCTTAGGGATTTGAGGCTTTGTAGTGACATACCTATCCGAAAAGTGTGAAGAATTTGAGAAGTGGTTATTACACATTAATTATATATGTATATATATATATATATATATATATATATATATATATATAGATGTGTGTGTGTGTGTGTGTATGTATGTATGTGTATATATATAATATATATATATATATATATATATATATATATATATATACACATACACACACACATACAACACACACACACACACATATATATATATATATATATATATATATATATATATATATATATATATATATATATATATATATAATATATATATATAAAGACAAATCCCATTCAGGAACAGAAAAAATGGATTGGTGAATGATAAGCCTTTCGACTTACTGTCTTTTACTTTGCAAGGTAAGGGACAGTAAGTCGAAATGCTAGCGGTGTATCTGTCTGTATTTGTTTATTCATCGCGTTCCATGTTTTCATGATCCAGTTTAATATATATATATATATATATATATATATATATATATATATATATATATATATATATATATATATATATATATCAGAAGGCGTTGAAGAAGACTGCATTAAACATATGTCACTTTACTTTATTCTCATTGCGACGTTTCGAGACCAATGTCTGATCATCCAGGCTAAAATAGAAAATAAAAAACTGATATACAGTGCAGCATTAAATTATTTTTGTTGACAAAAATAATTTAATGCTGTTGTGAATAAAGTAATACAAATAAAGTCACAACATTGAAATACAAGTTACTCTAAAAAATGAAATAAAATAAAACGAAATATATAAAAATAAATAAAAAGGCATTATTAAAATAAGGAATAGTTAAAAAAGACACCTTGTCTCAACGACGTTCGGTTGCTGTATGGGAAACTCATCGAAATTAAAGAAGAAGAAGGGCCTGGTTTAAGCTATGTACAAGGGAACAGATGATGAGTGGTTCTTCAAGGTTGGAACTAGTTTCTCTATAGCTAGAGATTCTAAAATTGGAAGGTGATGTTCTTATGGACTTGATAACAATATCTTGAAATCCTTATAGTTTATACTATTTTTACAAAATTTCCCATGATTTCTAATGTTAGATAGTTCTGGGTTGGACAGTTTACACCCTGTACGGAAACTAATGCCCATATGTGCATCACATCTCACCTTAAGCAAGCGGCGCGTGTTTCCAACGTAAGTCTGCCTATTGCATCGGCAGCAACTATAAATGTAGAGAACGCCGGATTGCATTAAGGGAGGTAATCTCTCTTTATGACGCAACATATTACCGATAGTTCTAGGGTTCATTAAGATAAACTTAACGTCAACAGCTGGAAAATGATTAATTAAAATTCTCCTTAAGTGAGGTAAAAAAGAGGTGTCATGCATATAAGGAAATCGTATATAAAACTTGAGTTTCTGGGCCAAATGTATTGCTGCTGGAGGATGATATGAAATTTCCAGTTTTCCTGACATATTTCATAAAGAGATTACGAGGGTAACCATTTGATTTAAAATAATCGTAAAGGATTCCGATTTCTTTGTGGAAAAGAATCCAATCAGAAGTTAATGTTATGGAGGGTAGACAACGAATTTAATTTAAAATTGAAAAAACAAAAACTATAAAAGTTAAGACCAAGGCCTGTGAACGTTGCCTTTCGAAATATACCTGTGTGAAAACGGTCTTCGTCACGGATAACAATTGTATCTAAGAAAGGCAGTTGGTTATTGTTTTCCAATTCATACGTAAATTTAATGTTGGGATGTAAAGAATTGGCATGTTGCAAGAACGAGTCACAGTGCAAATGGTCCTTGAAAAGAACAAAAGTGTCATCCACATATCGGCGATAAAATAAGGGTTTAAAAGAAGATGGACAACTGTCCAGCAGTTCTCTCTCAAATTTGTGCATAAAAATGTTAGCGAATGTGCAACTGAGTGGGTTACTAAAGTTAAATGCAAATATGCCGAAATTTCAAACCGAACTATCTGCTTTTGCCCACACTAATTATAACAAACTGAAAACTAGATGGGCTCCATTCTTTAAATTGAGTAAAAAGGAAGAAGACCTGATATTTTCAAAACCAGATAAAGGTAAAGGAATCGTTATTCTAATCAGGGTCGATTACATTCATAAGATGCAAACTATTTTATCGGATGACAGAATCAACCGTTTTTTAAAGTCCCTAAAGGACAAACATACAATTAATCAGGCGACTTACGACGAGCTCTTCGTCACTGGCTCTTCTTTTGGTGTCGTGTATGGGCTTCCGAAAATACATAAGGAAAATATTCCTATGAGGCCAATCCTTTCGTCTTATACAACTCCTAGCTACAAAATTGCCAAATATCTCATCCCTTTATTGGAAAGCTTTTTTAATAATGAGCTTAGTCTGTCTAATTCCTTAGAATTTAAAAACAGTATTTTGTGTCAGGATTCAGATTTAATCATGGCTAGTTTTGACATAGAATCATTTTTTTACTAATATACCCGTGGAGGAAACAACTGAGTATATTTTAGTTACTATTTTTACTGTTGATGAAAGTGTTCACCATGGTTTTAACCGTCCTGATTTTAAGAAGTCGTTAGAGTTGGCAGTGCGGTTCACTGCTTTTGTTTTTAATGATGAGGTATACGTGCAAGTTGAAGGCGTGGGCATGGGTAACCCACTGAGTTACACATTCGCTAACATTTTTATGCACAAATTTGAGAGAGAACTGCTGGACAGTTGTCCATCTTCTTTAAACCCTTATTTTATCGCCGATATGTGGATGACACTTTTGTTCTTTTCAAGGACCATTTGCACTGTGACTCGTTCTTGCAACATGCCAATTCTTTACATCCCAACATTAAATTTACGTATGAATTGGAAAACAATAACCAACTGCCTTTCTTAGATACAATTGTTATCCGTGACGACGACCGTTTTCACACAGGTATATTTTGAAAGGCAACGTTCACAGGCCTTGGTCTTACTTTTATAGTTTTTGTTTTTTCAATTTCAAATTAAATTCGTTGTCTACCCTCCTCCACAGAGCCATGACATCAACTTCTGATTGTAGTCTTTTCCACAAAGAAATCGGAATCCTTTACGATTATTTTAAATCAAATGGTTACCCTCGTAATCTCTTTATGAAATATGTCAGGAAAACTGGAAATTTCATATCATCCTCCAGCAGCAATACATTTGGTCCAGAAACTCAAGTTTTATATACGATTTCCTTATATGCATGACACACCTTTTTTACCTCACTTAAGGAGAATTTTAATTAATCATTTTCCAGCTGTTGATGTTAAGTTTATCTTAATGAACCCTAGAACTATCGGTAATATGTTGCGTCATAAAGAGAGATTACCTCCCTTAATGCAATCCGGCGTTCTCTACATTTATAGTTGCTGCCGATGCAATAGGCAGACTTACGTTGGAAACACGCGCCGCTTGCTTAAGGTGAGATGTGATGCACATATGGGCATTAGTTTCCGTACAGGGTGTAAACTGTCCAACCCAGAACTATCTAACATTAGAAATCATGGGAAATTTTGTAAAAATAGTATAAACTATAAGGATTTCAAGATATTGTTATCAAGTCCATACGAACACCACCTTCCAATTTTAGAATCTCTAGCTATTTAGAAACTAGTTCCAACCTTGAAGAACCACTCATCATCTGTTCCCTTGTACATGGCTTAAACCAGGCCCTTCTTCTTCTTTACTTTCGATGCGTTTCCCATACAGCAACCGAACGTCGTTGAGACAAGGTGTCTTTTTTAACTATTCCTTATTTTAATAATGCCTTTTTATTTATTTTTATATATTTCGTTTTATTTTATTTCATTTTTTAGAGTAACTTTTATTTCAGTGTTGCGACTTTCCTTGTATTACTTTATTCAATGTGGTTTTTATGTTAAAAAAAATAATTTAATGCTGTATTGTATATCAGTTTTTTATCTTTTATTTTAGCCTGGATGATGAGACATTGGTCTCGAAACGTCGCAATGAGAATAAAGTGACATATGTTTAATGCCGTCTTCTTCAACGCCTTCTGATTTGTACTGCCGAGGAATAGCCTAACCATCATGTTGGATTATACATATATAATATACTTATATATACGTGTATATATAAGATATATATATATATATATATATATATATATATATATATATATATATATATATATATATATATATATATATATATATATATATATATATATATATATATATATATATATATATATATATATATATATATATATATATATATATATATATATATATATATATATATATATATATATATATAAAACAAAAGCCAGATGAAGAGCAGGCAAAGCTGAACGGAATGAGATTAGGGACGATGAGTGTGTTATCATTGGAACCCCAGAAATTGTCGGCTAGGATAAGTGCTCAGGAGAGAAGAATGCAAGTGGGCAGTGTTTTAAGGCGATGACGGCCTTCGTGAAGGAGAGGAGAAATGCATTGGTAGGCTATTTCATTGTGTTTGTAGAGAGAAAGCTTTAGATGAAGAGAAAAATAATTGTGGTGAGGAAAGTAGGAGATAAGTGAAAATGAAGTCAAGAAAAATTAAGGCGACAGGAATTCTTTCAAGTTATGTGTTTTAAGGATTGATTAATTGATGAAATGAGACAACATGAAACAATAATTGAATATAGACATTGGGATGCCTTGATAAAAGGCTGTAATCTGTGAAGTCATGGGTGGAGTATATTTGAGGTTTTAAGGAATCCATTTATGACTGGTGCAAGAGTTAATGGTATAGATTAATAAGAGGCTGGCAGTGAGAATTACTTTGGAGTATAAAATGCCGTAGAAAATTCAAGAATGAAATTGTACTTTGAGAAGGTATGATTAGCAATAATATGTTTTGTAAGAGTGGCACAACATTATCCTTTACGTACACAATCAGAGTACTTCTTGTGATCCCTTCAGCGTACTTCAATGAAAGAAAATCAACTTTGTACAGTCTTATCATTCAGCCATTATTCTGTGTGCTGGATTTCCCCTTCGTTTCATCTTGACGGATTCGATTTCAGCTTGTAGACATTATTCCTTTTTTGATTATCTAATAATACATTTTGTATTCCCTTTTTATCTCAGACTTGAATATTTGTTGATATAATGAAACTGCCAAGCAGAAGGTGCTGAAGCTCCGTTGACTAGAACGCTTGCTTAGCTTATCATATAAAAGCACCTTCATAATGAGGACCCTGTTGTCCTGGCCAGTGACCTGTAGTGCGGGTTAACTAGCAGAAGTCACCTTAACTAACAAGTACATGAAATATTTTTACAAGAATTATTTTTATAAGATTGTTGACTTCTTTTCTCAATAGCTGATAATTTTACAGACTGCATTGTAGTCAGTTAAACCAACTTAACTAGCATAGAATTTCATGGGTGCAGTGTACTTAACGCGGCGCACTGTAGGCGTTTCTTTGAAAACCAACTTTTATCCATTTACAATGACCACATTTTCCTGTTTGCACGCTAGTAAAGGGATACACTGGCTTATAGGATGACTGTATATATGGGAACGGTGGCCTTTTGCGATGTTATTTGGAATTTTTGTCATTTTTATGCATATATCAAACCTCACATAAATTCACTCACACATATATATGATATTTATACACTGCGATTTAGTCGTTAAATCATGACCTTGGCATAACCATCGTTCTCTTTCCTGGAGTCAACCTCATTCAGGGTAAAGACTTAATGTTAAAAAAAATATATATATATTCGCGCAAGGATGTGTATGTGTGTATAGAATTATAAATCACATACAGATATGTTATTATAAGATAGTAAAAGCCACCACCCATTTATAATTTGATATCTGCTTCCGGTCTCATTTGATCCTACATCAGACTTCTAAGCTGTGTTGCAAGTTTTTAGGCAATACTTGATTGATCTATGTCTGTTATTTATTTGGCAGTAAAACAACGAAGTGCCAACCTTGACCATCGTTGCTTAGTATTGTATCACGTATGTCACCGGTTATGTACTGAAGTGCTGAAGGACATTATATATTTGCGTAAAGATGTTAGTGCACTTAATCTTCAGAGGTTCAGTGAGTATGATAATTATGTGTTTAGGAATTGTTGTACGAACGTGGAAAGACTTTAATAACACGGCTGTCAACGCTGGACAATTTATTATCGCTTTCCGTTATCTGAGAGAGAGAGAGAGAGAGAGAGAGAGAGAGAGGAGTATGTTTATTTAGGGCGTGTTAACAGTTGTGTTCCAGGATATTACGTAGCATGAAATGTCGAAGAAGAAGAAAATCAGTTGTGCGTCGCCTTGAGTGACAAGCCGTGAAGGCGTCACAGATAACACATTCGCATACTATAACACAGGCTCAAGTTGCTGACATACGAACGATTGGGAAGACCAATACATACAGACAAGCCACCAGAGATATACGAACGAACACACACGCATAGGCGCGCGCTAGCACGCTTCGCAAGAAAACGTGTTCCCAAATCGATTTGAAATTGTTAAAATAAGAAGTCAATGAAGGAATGTATTTTTGTATTTTCTATTTCCATCTCGTGAGAATGCTTCATTTATTTTTTGGCGTTGATTTTTATAACGTTGAATAGGATTCGCCCAAGCTCTATATATCCTGAATAGATCTTACTGACCTTGATTCAGCTTCAGTGTCATGACGCTTATTTGAACATCGGGAATATACATAACAACAAATCTGAAAGAAGTGGATCCACCTCTGTCACACTGTCATTAAGGCATGGTTTTATGGGTAGTTGGTTTGTTATAGTAGTAATATGTTTCCCTTAAGGATAAACATCAGTTTATTTATAATTCAGAGAATTTTAATAGAAAAAATATTTCTGCAAGCGGTCACACACACGTGCTTGCTCACACACACACACACATATATATGTATATATATATATATATATATATATATATATATATATGTATATATTTATATATGTGTATGTGTGTGTGTATGTATTAAGCTAGAAATGACCTTTAATATCCAATTCGCTCTACCTTGGAATTAATATATTTTCATATGTTAACCGAAGGAGAATATTTTAGCTGATGATAATTTCGTCCTCTCGTGGATTCGAACCAGCGAACAGAGGAGAAATCAGGACTTCAGTGAGTTAATGACTTAGTCGGTAACGAAATTATAATCTAAAAAATTTCTCTTCGATGGACTTATATGAAACTAATAATTATAAAGTAGAGCGAATTGGATATTAAAGGACATTTGCTGCCTAATGCATGTATATGAATCATGGCGATGTGATAAAAATTCATATATATATGTATATATATATATATATATAATATATATATATATAATATATATTTATATCACGGGTATATCAATATCAAATATAAACAGCCCATAGCCACAAGGATATTAAACCAACTAATTGCAAGAACATTCTTTTTTTTTATTTGCTCTTAAGGCCTTTGCAGCCAGACTATGTAGGTACAGTGGAAGATTAATTTAAACCCATGTCGATTTGAAAATACTCTGTAGAATAGATGAGAACCATTAGTCAACACTTTGTTAAGGGATGAACAAACTGGTCAGAATAGCAAGAAGATGCTGTGATCAAGTGTTCATAACTATAGACATGCAGTGCTGCCACCCAGTGGAATAAAAACGCCTTACGTGATTTGTAGATTTTGAATAAAAATAGCGTTTGAAAAGATCATGATATTTTATGGTATTCCTGAGAAGCTTTAGGTTTGTAAAAGTTGCTCAAAGGCAATCTTCGTAGTCATGGTTGGTGGGACGCTTAACAGGGAGAGTTGGATGCAGAGTGCGATTCAGTCACCTTTGTTTTCTCTCTTGGTTATAGATTTTTATAGCTTTTCTAATGTTAGGAATTATAACTGAAATAAATGAGGATATTAACTGGAAAAGTACGTTTCTCAGTACTGGGCTTTAATGACAACGATATACTGATAGGGAGTTATGTGGAAATGCAACTGATAATAGATTGCTTGGTCATAGAGGGAAGTAGAGAGGGCATATTGATGACTGATCAAAACCAAAATAACAAATATGAGAAACATAAACCCCAGGAAGCGACATAAGTGGTTGTAAAGTTTTGGTATGTCAGTATTACTGCCTCAAAAAAAAACAATGGATACAGACGAAAGGATGTCCAACACAAAACAAGCAATTGTTTTGATCAAGCTGGTGTGGAACATTATACTTTCTGCACAGAATCGACAATTTTGACCAAATGAAATTAGACCTTAATTGGCAATATGGACACAAGTTATAGTATAGATCAGTTTTGATGGAAAGGAATTTGGTATAATTTGAAAAAAATGAGGTCTAGAGAGTGGTACAATGGAATTAAATGACAGGAAAACGTAATCATGATTACTGGGTTGGAACCCCTACATCACTGTTTTCAGTAAGGGAAATTGATGACTGTTGGGATGACCTGGGGGAACTGGACCAGAACAGACATTTGTTGCGAGAATTCAACGAGGCAAAAGGCAACTCCTGTGATCCTGCATGAATGGATTGATGAATCAAAATTACTGACCTTTTATGGTGCATACCCTCCGCAGACCAAAGTCTTCTTTCAGTAAGGACCCTCATCCTTATCATACTGATAATTACTCGTCCCCTTTAATGGGGCCTCAGAAAATATCTATTTTTCCCTTTCATATCTATAAGGAGTATGACTATGTGATGACTTATAAGCAGAGCAATCCATAGAGCATCGTCACTTAGCTGTTTGTCAATAGGACGCCATATTAATTTTAGCGTCGCAGCGCAGCTTATACAGAGAGCAGCAGAATATCTGTTCAGAAAATATTCACAATATTGTTTACTGTTCGATATATCTATATATATGTATACACATATAATTAGCAATTATTAATAAAGAAATATAAATCACCCAATATTATTATTAAATTATATATGGTAACAAACTTTGTTTTATTCAAAATAGTAACTTGTTGACCTCACTACTCTTTGCTTTATTCTTGATATAATAGTTGTATAAACTATTAAATGCATAAAAATTAGTAGTAGAGGGCATTACCAGTCAAGTGACCAGACTTGGCTCACATGAGTGGTAACGAAGTCGTCTATCCCTCCCTACCACAAGTGCCCATTTAGCAGAGCATCTTCTGTGAACTTTTTATAAATTGCTGTTGCATATATTAAAGCTCTGGAATTATCAGTTTGTATCTTTTTAAAATGGCAATTTTTGGAAATAAATCTTTTAAAGATGACCTTTTTTTTATTGAATTATTTACAGTTTAGAACTCGCATTAAAATAACATATGTATGCCTAAATATTTTTATTGACAGTATATATTCAGTACATGATGGCATAATCTCTGGAAGTGCTTATAAGTTATACCTGGCACATAGGCTGTCAGGTCAGTTTCACATAGTACTAAAACAGTGTACATGCACATGAACTACATGTATCGCCTAGACTATATTCCTTATTCATTGGAATTTTGTCTTTTCTGTTTCGCTTATTAGTCCGGCATTGTAATAATTGCCGGTTTCCAATTTCAAATAATAATGAATGCTGCATCGTAAGTAAACAGTGACAATAGATGTCAAATACTGATGATTAGCTATATGTGCAGAACAAAGGCGTTTCTGTGCTACACCAAAGGGAATACTATGCTGACATACGAGTATGTGCTTGAAAGGTTTACAATCGAACGTTAATCAATCAGTCCTAAATATCAGTTCCTAACTCTTCATAATCTATATTTTCATATCAAGTATATTATGACTATTAACTTACATTCTTGGCACTTCCTAAGGCATAAATTTCATTGATTGCACGTATACTTATCACATCAATTCGCTTTATACTTTAAAAACATGGCGGTGGACAGGGATATAAACAAGGCGCCAAGCTCTCTTTGCTTTGGGCGCCAAAAGGTTGCTTGGTGAATCATAGTTTCCACTTGCATTCCTTTAATACATCTAAAAAAAACGATAACTCTTAACATGGGTGTTACATTCACGGATGATCAGCTGTATGTTACTCCATATACTACGCCTATCTACAGAGATTTGCACACACATAAATAACCTACCGTTCTTTGTCCTTAGGAAATCTGAAGAAACTTTTTTTCTGGATAATCACGATTGTTGTTACTACAACCATAGGTCGAACAAAAACAACCCGTTGCCTTAGGAAAGTATGGTTTTGATGTAGACATATTGCAGACACGTAAGTCTCCATCCAGCCACCAGGGTCAAGGCCCTACTTTGAAAAACATGGCGGGAACCCAAGTGACGGTGCTCTATGGCTTGCCCTACTTACAAATTAACTTTCATGGTGATGATTTTACTTGACCTAACTGTAAGCTCATTTTAGTTTTCACTAAAAGTTTATTTTTGTCTATATATTTTTTTTTCCAGGTGGTGTATCGTAATATCTGTTCCCCAGTTTTAGTGGGGTTCCTTGGGGCTCTCTTTTCTCGCCTGCTCTGCTCCTCTTGTAGCAGTGACTTATTAGTTTCCTGTAAAAGAATGTGATTGAGAAAGCGCTTTATCTGTCCGTCCGCCCTCAGATCTTAAAAACTACGGAGGCTGGAGGGCTGCAAATTGTTATGTTGATCATCTACCCTCCAATCATCAACCATCGCAAATTACAGCCCTTTAGCGTCAGCAGCTTTTGTTTTATTTAAGGTTAAAGTTAGCCATGGTCGTGCGTCTGGCACCGTTACAGGGGCTAACAACACAGGCCACCACTGGCCCGTGCGTGAAAGTTTCAAGGGCCTTGGCTGAGAGTGACATACAGCATTATACGCTGTACAGAAAACTCGATTGCATTTTTTACGTGATTTTATGATGATTAAGTCTTCTGAATATCTTCCACATTATCCTGTGAGCCATTCTCTGTTTCTTACACTCAGTTTCAAATGCACGGTCTGATTATCCATCAATAAAATAAAATGCCACATGTGGCTAGCAATAGAAATATTCTTGAGCCATTAAGTAAGTCAGCTCAGTTTACCCTCAAAAGCCCCACTTATTTTGATATTTCAGTAAAGAGTGTACTAGCAATCAACTTATTTTTAAGATCCCAGAGGATTTGCTTCCTTGAATGTAAAGAAAGGGAATCTGTAATATTCCGGGAGCAACTGTCTTCCCTCAAATACCCCAACCACGTCCTGAAAACCCGAGAGAGAGGCCACACGAAACGTGTATCAAATAAAGGTTCCAAGATCTGTGAAACAGATTAAGTTCAGCTGTCTGGAAAGATTTGGACATTCACACATTATATATATATATATATATATATATATTATATATATATATATATATATATATATGTGTGTGTGTGTGTGTGTGTGTGTGTATGTATGTATGTATATATATATATATATATATATATATATATATATATATATATATATATCGAACTACATATGTCCTTTAATATCTAATTCGCTCTACCTCGGAATTAATATATTTTCATATATGCTTAACCGAGGGGGAATTTATTAAGCGATAATAGAATTGGCCATCGACAGGCGAGGTAGAGCGAATTAGATATTAAAGGACATATGTAGTTCGATATATGTATATGAATCACGGTAATGTGATAGACTTATATATATATATATATATATATATATATATATATATATATATATATATATATATATATATATATATATATATATATATATATACCTGTACACGTAAGTATTTGTGCAATCAAACGAATTAGCAGTAAACGCATTTTTGCACTGAGATAGTGTTTTGTATCGCTCCATGGCAAAGCTCACGTGAGTATGCAAAGTGCCATTATACTGATTCGATGCCGTGCTTAGATGATTGAGAAATAGCGGGGCATTTCTCAAGATACTTTCACGCACGAAAGGGCGTCATCGTCGCTCGCACAAAGAACTCGATTGAGCTTTGTTACCCCATGAGCTCTACAAAACAAGGGGTTGATGGAAAAGCATCTCTCTCCAACGCCTCGCCATTACCATCTTCAAGGTCCCCCTCTTATTATAGAGGTGAGATGCTTCCTCTCTCTCTCTCTCTCTCTCTCTCTCTCTCTCTCTCTCTCTCTCTCTCTCTCTCTCTCTCTCTCTCTCTCTCCATTACTACCCACCCGGACTCTCCAGCACTGAGTCATGCTTTACAGCAGCCTTCTCACCTCCCCCACCCCTCCCCCCGCCACCTCTTCAATTTAAGTTTGTTAGGAAGTTTCTTTTGCTTTCCACTTAAGCTTGTTAGCAACTGAAAAGGAAAGTTTCGCCCTGCCCATATATTTCTGCAAGCTAGACGCTCATCGTATAAGAGAAACACTTGACGTCCCTTTTGGTGATACAGTGCCGGAGAAAAGAATGATCTTTAAGATGACATTACTTCTCATAAGCAGAATATTTTTCCAAGAGACGCAATGACCACCTTCGAAACTACCATGATTTACTACATGGCTTTCATCTTGATAGTATTTGTGACCACAGCTTTGGTTTAAGGGATACTGAATATCAAACACCCGAGGGAAGAGATGAAACACCGGTTGTAGTAGATCCTGGCCGACCGGTGTCGGCTTTATTGCTAACTGAGCCATCTTCAGAGGACTGAAACAGAGTTTATATCAGTTAACAACAAAGCCGACACCGGTTGGAATGTACAGCTGTTTCATCTCTTCCCTCGGGTGTTTTGATAGCTAGATAGTTACTGACTGCAACATACATACAGTTTATCAAATTACAAGCTCTTGAATCTGGTCCAACAAAAGTAAATAAAAATTCACACATATTTCTTTAGAATAAAAAAGTCATATAAACTAGAACACCTGAAACCATGTTATATAATTTTTTCAGCATTTTGATTTCTACAGTTAAAATTTTGAATGTAGCTAAATGAACAAAAACCTTATAACCATTTAAGCTGAACCTGAACTACTACAAAGCATAAAACTAAATGTACTCAAGGAAAAAAAAGTATCACGTGTAAGAGTAATTATGAGTATATGTTATGTGTTTTGCGTCTCTACAGATTCTGCATGTAACTTGACATGGCCCGAGTTCTCTAGACCAGCTGGGAAAATGTCAAAACAAGGCGTATTCCGACCTCCAGCCTACTCGGCGCGCGTACTAAAATGTATGGTCACGTAACGCATTGTTTCACCAACAACAATTAAAATAAATACGTTATATTTTATTAGAAATAACTATTCTGCACTGTTTAACCTGCATATTATTTATTTTTTACATTTTCATTCTAATAGATAAATAAAAAATATCCAATCCTAAAATTCCTGTATCTTTAACTCAGTGCAAAACACGTTTTTGAGACCTTTTTAGGCTTTTCCATAGGGCTTTCCTACCCCCCAACAAGAACAAAAACAGCAATAACAACAACAAAGTAGTTTGTAGACTTACTCCCCATGTGAACGAAAAAAAAATTGGAAAGATGAAAAGGGGCTGTTTACTATCCATTTATCATGAAAACCCTGTCTATGTTTCTACTAGCAAGATACAACTCTCAAGTTGCTCTTTCATAAGTCTGAAAAATTTTCTCAAAAATCTGTTTTATAATTCTGAAAATTTTTCTCAAAAATCTGTTTTATAATTCTGAAAATTTTTCTAAAAATCTGTTTTATAATTCTGAAAATTTTTCTCAAAAATCTATTTCATAAGTTTGAAAATGTATCTCAAAAATCTGTTTTACAATTCTGAAAAATTTTCTCAAATCTATATCATAAGCCTGAATTTTTTACTCAAAAATCTATTTCATAAGTCTGAAAATTTTTCTCAAAAATCTATTTCATAAATATGAACATTTTTCTCAAAAATTTATTTCATAAACCTGATAATTTTTCTCAAAAATCTGTTTCATAAATCTGAAAAATTTTCTCAAAAATCTATTTCATAAGTGAAAATTTTCTCAAAAATCTATATCATAAGTCTGAAAATTTTCTCAAAAATATATTTCATAAGTCTGAAAATTTTCTCAAAAATCTATTTCATAAGTGAAAATTTTTCTCAAAAATCTATTTCATAAGTCTGAAAAATTTTCTCAAAAATCTATTTCATAAGTCTGAAAATTTTCTCAAAAATCTATTTCATAAGTCTGAACATTTTCTCAAAAATCTATTTCATAAGTCTGAAAATTTTTCTCAAAAATCTATTTCATGAGCCTGAAAATTTTTCTCAAAAATCTATTACATAAGTCTGAACATTTTCTCAAAAACCTATTTCATAAGTTTTAAAAAATTTTCTCAAAAATCTATTTCATAAGTCTAAACATTTTTCTCAAAAGTCTATTTCATAAGTCTGAAAATTTTTCTCAAAAATCTTTCATAAACCTGAAAATTTTTCTCAAAAATCGCTGATCTCATATCAGTACCACGACATCGATGTTTCGTTTGAGAGATTCCAAGGGGAAGGTGGATCAGTGGGACTTCATGGAATGTTCTAGAATTTCGTGATGGATTCTTTCGTCGTTATTCAAATTTCTTCCCAAGTGAATTGCTTGAATATGAAGATCTAATATTTGAAAGGCACGAACTGTGAAACGGTTGCATAAATCTTGGTTTACCGCTTCTTGCCAACGAGTTATATATATTGTGTATATATATATATATATATATATATATATATATATATATATATATATATATATATATATATAATTTCTGTTTGTATTAAATGTAAGATTGCTCTGCAATTTCGCCTGGTCGAATGTACCTGAAGTTACGAAAGTTGGAATGTTGTTATGAATTGGTATAATGTTATTGCTGCTCTTGTGAATCAATCGTTTTTCCTTGCGTTGTGCAGTTATATTGAAATAGCTTATATACGTACATTATAATCATTTTTAAGGGGTCCACAATAATAATAATAATAAAAATTTAATAGTTCGTGTATAATTTAAAAACATTGCAAAGCTTTGAACCCAGGGAAGGGTTCGAAAGCTTTGTGAAGTGTTTTCAAATTATACACGAACTATTAAATTTTTTTTATTATTATTGTGGACCTCTTAGAACATTATATATACTCTCGTGATAGAGAGTTTTTCCTAATTATAATCATTGTTATTCGGATCTGACCTCGAATAACGCGGGTAACTTCGAATCTAGAGTACAGAGATTTGAAAAATAATTTAGCCATGACTGGGAGAACAAAACTCCCTCGGCGCCAACTATGCCGCTCCCGATACTTTATTAGACAAAATATAAGATACTTCTACACACAAGTTCAGAGAGGGTAAAATAGAAAATCTGCCTGAACTTTTACTCCGTCCTTCATGTTTTTTTTTTATTTTTAGATTTACAGATTAATCGCTTATGATATCAAAATAACAAACTATAATGTTCAGGCTGGTATCTTATTGGCCGATGGGTTGATTGCTGGGCAGTTGCCCTGCAGTGACCCAGCGACCTTGCAAACGTGTATCTAACGTTGCACCACTCATGATCGAGCATGTTTGCCCTACTTTCGAGAATGCCCTCTACCAGTTGTCTTCTAAGCCAGAACTGGAGGCAGATGCCGTCGTGGTACCTCAGCTTTGCCTCATTCATTTGTAAACACTGTGTTTAGATTTTCTATGCAAAGTGAATGGTATGATGCACCACACTCCGGCTTGCTGATTAATTAAATGTATTTTCGAAAACAACAAAAGCCATTCATTGTGGAACTTGGTTTAATTGGGCCACGAACAATGGAAGTGACGTTATACGAAAGGTCATCACCGTGGAAACAATGATAGGATTAAATTCATAAAGGGGAAGTTCTGACAGATTGGCGACACTCAAATCAAAACATGGTCGTTCGTTCGCCCGCCCACTGGCCCGAGGGGAAGAAGGACGGACGTCCGCGCCTTGACCCGCTCACGGGTCAATAAACTTGTCTGTGTAACGCTGCTCACAGTTATACAATAAAACCTGGCATTGCATCTTTCTTGTACCGATTTGTAGATACTTGAATGCATTATTTCCCCAAACCGAATGCAAATTCGCATGGGCTGACCTCTCCTCGCTGTGCTCTGTTATGTTCTTACGTGCATTCTGGTTCTTCTAAAAAATCATGTACCTTGGGTTCCTTTTCTTTTCTATTTTTCCTCTGGAAAAATTTATAATTTCTTAACAGCGCTTATTCGCAAACCCCTAAAACGTTATGTTTCTCTCTGTGTGCCGCTAGATTTTACCTAAAACTTTAATGAGTAGCCTAAGAGTAATTGATCGCTAAAAGGAAAACACCGATGGACTGTCACATTCGGCCTCTTAAATGGCGGCGCTGATTTTGTGAAATGTCAGCATGGACTTGCAGATAACTTGAAGTGTTGCCAAGCACCCAGAATGATTCATTACAAAGTTACCTGTTCATAGTAAACATTGATGACATCATGTCTTGGACACACTTCTGACAACGCTCGTTACTAATGCAGTCTAGATCCCTGTTAAGCCTACAGCTACTTCATTGTGCATTTGGGAAGAGTACATGACTACAACATGAGTTGCTCTATTCGTCTCGGAGTCAGAGCGCAGAATCGTTTCACTAAAGAAGAACTAAACCAATAAATTCAGGAGGTGCGAAACCTCACAGCCAGTTTTTAACCTTGCTACTGGTAAATCAGAACAACTAAAGCTGTTCTCTGGGCCAGTACTGTATAACTTGCCTGGGACTCATAATACCCTTGATTGAACTTGAAGTGAACGGGTGCATGTACTGAGACTGAGACCCAGCCTAATTCTTAGCCAAGGATTTGGTCTGAGAATCAACAGCCTCTAATTCTGAGGATTTTTGTATTAAATTATAGCCAAATTCTTTTTAGTTTTGTGTCCTGAAATACTTGTCTGAACTACCTTGGCAGTTAACTGTGGCAGGTGTTCTCAAGCAGAAGACGGTAGAACATCAGATGGAAAAAATGACTTTTATAATTGACAGTTTATTCTCTCTCTCTCTCTCTCTCTCTCTCTCTCTCTCTCTCTCTCTCTCTCTCTCTCTCTCTCTCTCTCTCTTTCTTGCATCCAACAGTTTCTCTCACAGAGCAACTTACATTCCGAGGAACAAACCCAAAAAAAGACTTAAAACGTGTGCTAAAAGGAGAAATTGGTTAACAAAACTTGAACCAAAATATTAAGCCGTCATAATAATAGCTATCCACATTTAATAAGTTTCAAAGTTTACAAATTGAATCTAGGCCCTTCCTGCCCGAAGACTTACTGTATGCTCAACTTTGCAGCCTCTAGCTGCAACACTTTTCATTCATTTTACTCTACCTCCGTTCATATTCTCTTTCTTACATTCTTCCACCTTCTTATGGAAGTCTCTGGGGTCGCTCTGACTGTTCCGTTTTTCCTACTAAAAGCTCATGTGGGATTTGGAATTCTCAAAATATCACCGTCATACTTGACTATAGTAGATTCACATCAACCGTGCATCCGAATTCTAGGCCAGTCCCTTACGACGTTCCTGATTGGCTGTTGATAACCCAATCACAGGGCTGGAAACTCTCAGTCTCTCGAGAGAGTTCACATAGGCAGGATGTATGTTCCACCTCTCAATCAGGAGTGTCGTAAAGGACTGGCCTAGACATCAAATGCACGGTTGATGTGAATCTACTATAGTACCTTGAACTTCAAGATGGATGCGTATTTTTGGTTTTGGTGACTTTTTTAATTCTGTCATCTGAAACACTGAAGTGTGCCTAATGTTCCAGCGCAGTAAGTGATGTCTGTATTAGCTGGAATGATCACTCCAGGAACTCAAGTGCTATTTACTCTTTAGTGTGCTGTGATAAGCATTTCGAAAAAAAACAAGGTTCATGTGCTATTATTCACATCACTGGATTCTAAATTTCATGCTTCATTTAATGTTTAAAGTTGGCTCATAATCTGCAATACAAATAAGCAGTCACCCGTTGATAAAAGGAGTTGCTTTACTTCATTCAACGAAAATGATTTCCCATCCATTCCATAAATTTACATGTAACTAAGGCTCATTGTCTGAGCTAGGATGTCTATTCTCCCTGCAACCCACAACAGCTGAATAACCAACCGCCTGTTGTCCCTTCTTTGTCAGGATTGCACTTTCCTGTAGATTGTCGTCTGACTTCTGATAGCGTCTTTGTGTAAATGTAGATAGTCTCACCATTCTTCCTGGTTCTTCCTTTTTATTATTGTTTCATTACCATATCTCCCGTAATTGGAAAAACAACTCATCATTTTGGCCTGATAAGCTTCATCAGATTTCGTTTTGTAAGGTGATATCTTCACTGGTATCACCATATATTTCGTTTTGTAAGCTTTTTATCTTCAGATTTTGTTCTTCAGGTGGAGTTTAGGTAATTACGCACATTCATGTACTATGAGTCCCTGAGTTATATATTACGTAATACTGTCTGGAAAGTCATGTTTCCATATATCCTTAGCCTGAGTTCAGTTTTTTTTTTCCCTCCTATGGACATGCCGTTTTCATTACTTCTGCTAAATATCTCTTAGGACCCTGATGCTGTGCTTAGGCGCACTGGTCTTAGGGACAGATTATCTTCTTCCATCTCATTTCAGCTCATTCCTTTCTCTGATATGGATATTGATCCATTTATTACAGTTTTTTTTTCTATTTTGACCATTCCTTTAACTCGTATGATTTAGGACTGACATACATCTCGCCAAGCCTTAATACATTTATCTTTTCTAGATATTGTTACCTTGTTATCAGTTTGGTCAGAGGAATCCATCTCAGTTTTGTTTTTTCCATGAGACAACCCTTGTCTTTTAAGTGTTTTTTTTTAGTCCTCCATGCGTTGATTTTATCATCGTGTTTTTCTTCGAAGTTTGCCAACCTTAGAAGAAGCGATTATAAAGTCCCTTTTACAGTTTATATTTTGGAATTGATTTAAATTTTTATTGACTTCAAATTAGATATTAATCTTGTGTTTCTGGAAATGTAACCTTTATACATTTTGGAGGTAGCCATAATTTATGGAAGTGGAATGTAGCATTCAGCAGAAAGTACAGAACCCTCAGATGGCCTGATATACAATCTGAACAGAGGTTTAATTTTGTATGCATGTCTTATGTGTCATAGACCTTCATACCGTGTTAAGTTCAAGGATCATAGGTTATAAAAATATCACGCAGCAACTAAACAGTACATGCATTCTTTGATTCCACCACATGAGATAACATTGCTTTAATACTTTCAACTAAACAGGAATCTGTTGTTCTGAAAATATCAGTTAATGTGTTGTAATCTGAGCAACCATTTGCCGATAAGATACTAAACAAAAGGCTGAAGTTTTTTCTATGAATGTTCTCCAGTCAGAATTTGATAATGATAAGTCCGAGAGCAGACACGGAAATTTCCCTCCAGGCTCATCGTAAGACCAAGATACAATGGCTCTTCTGTTACAGATTCTGCCTCAAACGAAGAACAAAAATATCTTCATCACAGAAAAGGGCATAAAACAGTTTTTAAGCAGTTTTCTTTTTCCAATAACAATTTCATATGTAGCCTGTCAAGGAAGATTTTCTAGTACTAGCAACCTCATTCTTTTTCACTCGTAGATTTTCTGAAGGATATTTAAAGATTACATACTACACAGGTTTTTTTACAGGAAAAAATATGTGAAATATTGATCTTAGTTATACTTTACGAGAACCTTGGTATCACAACTTATGAAATAAAAAGAAATTCCATGAAGAGAATTTGTAGCTAAAAATATACAGCCTCTTGGAGGTCGATGACCATGCCTTAATCGTAATTCAGTAAGCTCTTTCAAGTCAGGGTCAGAAATGTCAGGTTCCACTGTATTTAGACCACAACTACACATGGGAAATTTTAGTTCAGATTTTACGGTAGTCATGAGCCAGTGGGGTAAGTTTCTTTGACGAACCGGGATCAGAATTTTAGTATCTCCTGTACACTGGGAATGGTTTGGAAGAATGTCTGATGGTAGATATGTGGTAATTATAGAGGAATCATCTTGACAGAACCAGTTGAAGGTTTAAGAAAGAATACTGATAGGAAATAACTAGCAATTTTGAGGACTGATAACAGCAATGCTGTTTTATTAGGGGGAGAAGTACAATTGATGCTGTCTTTATGACACCCAAAGGAAAAGAGGCTGGAAGGTAGTCAGAAAGTTCTTCTGTGCATTTACATATCTAAAGGAGGACTTTGATGGTCTACCAAAGGAGGTAGTGTTTTGGTACTTAAGAGGAAAGTTCCAGAAGAGCTGGGTAGGATTATTGGAATAATGTATAAAGGAACAGGGACAGCAGTAATAACAGCCTGTGGCAAAATACATCTGATTTACTTCAAGGATCGGCACTTAGCCTATTTCTATTTGCAGTGGTTATGGATGTACTGAGTGAAGAGATTAGGAATGAAAATCTATGGGAATGATTATATAAAGGTGACCTGGTGATTAGAATAAAGACTGAAGAAGAATTGCAAAGAAGGGATAGTGAGTGGCAGGAATCTCTTGAATGGGGTAGTATGAAGGTAGATGTGGGTGAAACTGAGGTTATGGTGTCCAGCAAGCAGAGAGGCGATGAGTTTTTTATACAGATAGAAGAGGCCTAGGTTTGCAACAGGTGAAGACTGGAAAGCTCTCAAGGATCTACTTTAAGCCAGGAGGGAGGGTGTAAAGCTGAGGTTGAAAGCAGGATAACAGATCCTTGGGGAAGTGGCATGGGTGGTGTGTAACAAAAGAATGCCAGATAAATTGAAAATAAAGCTCCGCTGTACTGTAATAAGACCAGAATTGCTGTTTGGTTCAAAAGCAAGGGCACCAAGAAAGGAGGAAAAGGAGCTGGGACAAACAGGAATGAGGATGTTGAGGTGGATTTTGAGGATCTCGTTGTGAGGGGAAGGAAAATGTCGGGGAAATTAGGAGAAGTGCTGAAGTGATCATCAAGATTCCTGATATTATAAAAGAGTCGAGATTGAGGTTGAGGAAAACTTCAATAGAAAGTCAATAAGGTGTAGGATTGGATGGGGTAAAACAGTAAAGGAGGATTTGGATTTGAAGAGGAAGGCTTTAGTGGAGGAAGATGCCTCTAACAGAATTTGTTGGAGAAGACGCATCAAGGTAACCGACCCTTAGCTTAAGAATAGTGCTGGAGATGATGAAGTGCTCTCGAAATTAAGGGTCACAGGTGTGTGTAGGAAAATTAAGTAAGTGTGCATACTGTAACTATATTTCCAATTTGTTAAGTATTCCCTTCTTTCTCTCACACACGCAATTGCCATATCTTGGTATTACAGATTTTTATTTGTATTTTCTTGCACTTGAGCTGATAATGACTAGCGTAATGACAACCATTGTCTGTTAAGGCCTGTTCACACTAGGAAACATTGTTTGGAAACAAAGTTTGCGAAATGTTTGCAAAGTTTGCAAGCAATGTTTCCTGTTGTGGACAGAGGCCTTTCAACCCTACCTTAAGAATAATGCTTCATTAAAAATCTTCAGTTTTTATCTGACTCGAAAACTTGAGTTTCTTTAAACTTGGAATCATTTTTTCATTCTTGTTCATTTGCCGGATTGCCTTACAGTATCTTAATCTATTCTATAACAATGAAATCCGAGTGGATCTTGTTTGTCGTCTCCAGGGTGACAGTGCAAGAAATCTGGCACAGCCACCCACCCATCACTTGCAAACCAGTTTGTCCGGGGTGGGGAAGGTAGGGGAAACATCAACCCTTCTGCAAACCTGTTTGTCCGACCCTTGTGGGGGGTAGGGGATTTGGAGGGTAGGATTCCAGCATATATAGCGTACACCAACAAGCTCTTAAATAAATAATGACAAATAGAATTATGGCAGACAGGTATTGTAAAGGAAGCGAAATTAACAAATATCCTGAAAGAAAATGGTATGTTGCACCTATATTGAAAACAAACAAGAATTACTTATATATACTTCTCACGATGAACTACTGAAAGAAGGACTCTGCCACAAGAGAATTTTTGTAATTTTTTTGGTCCTTCTGCCACGAAAGAGAAAAACTCTAAAACCTTTAACACAGCCGCTCAAGAGATGACTTAGTAAGGTTTCTCAGACTTTGCTACGACCTGGCAAAGCCTTGACAGGCAGGCAGGCACTGCTTGCCTTGTCACCACACATGTCTAGCTGTAAGTAAACCGCCACTTCCCTCTCACCAAGCAAGAGTGCGGCTGTCAAAAGCAACCGCTTCGATTCTATAGTAGATCCACATCAACCGTGCATTTGACGTCTAGGTCAGTCCTTTACGACGTTCTTGATTGGCTGTTGATCAGCCAATCACAGAGCTGGAAACTCTCAGTTTCTCGAGAGAGTTCACACAGGCACGATATATATATGTTCCACCTCTCCTGGGGGATACGTCTTTCAGGAGAGGTGGAACATACATCCTGCCTACATGAACTCTCGAGAGAGACTGAGTTTCCAGCCCTGTGAGTGGCTTATCAACAGCCAGTCAGGATCGTCTTAAGGGACTGGCCTAGTTGTCAAATGCACGGTTGATGTGAATCTACTATAACACATGCTGGCAGCTGCTTTCAAGTCACTTTTGAAAAATTCCCCGCTCTCGTTAAGTTAAACTCTAGTAAACTGCATAGTAAGCAGTACTTCTGGTCTTGTAATATTCAGAGCAGGTTCTTCAGGGTCCTAACATTGCGAATTTTATCGCGGACAGTTGATTGAAATACAAAGCTATGAAAAGAAATCTGGGAATGTCAAATTTTAGTATTGTTACGTCTCTCAAGAATAACATGGGTATTGCCGTAAGTACACCTCACGCGGTGTACTGTGGTCATTGCTAAAGCGTGTTTGCAGCGCCATTTTGGCTCCAAATTGTAATACTATAAGCCTTTTTACTTCACATTCATTCTCTCTTCCTTTCCTCCATCTTGTTTGTTCGACTTCACTAACTTCATGGTACAATTGCTTACTTCCACTAACTTCATGGTACAATTGCTTACTTCCAGTTTCACCTTTAGATCTTTGTGTTTCATTGGCTAAAAGTGCTCTAATGCTCGGGTTAGGCCTAAATTTCGTGATTTCGTTCAATCTCTTGCTCTGCATCCCGTTGTGAGATTGCAAAATATCAAGAATTATAATAGTGTTTTGGACACACACACACACACACATATGTATAAATAGCACATCCATGTAGAAGAAATAAGAAGGAAAACAGCCAGCTTAGCATATTAGATTTACGTACAGCCAAATTTTCGAAACGTTAGGTATCATCTTCAGGACTGTAAAGTATACAGAATTTACAAATAAAAAACTCTGTAAAATAAGATATACAATAAGTTAACATCACTGAGTCATTATATAATCTATATTAAAATAAAGTAAGATTTTAGAAAAATTAAATAAAGGAATAATACAAAAAGTTAGAGCTAAAAACTGAGTGACATTCTCCCTCATGGAAGGGGGGACGTCAACTAAGCTATACACAAAACAGAAAGATTCTGACCGTTTAATGGGGACAAGCTGCTTAGTTTTCAGTGATTCCAAGGTGAGAAAAGTAGAGAAACTTGGTTGATTGGTTGATATTTGCAGACGATGCAGTCTTGACTGGTGAGTGATAGTAAAGAACAAGTAAAAAATGCGCCGGAGTTTCTGCGGAGCAACCGAAAATCTTTCGGTGGTCTCAGCATAATTCTATACGATCCACGGGCCATGAAACTTTCAGCCAAGGCCCGGTGGTGGCCTGTCCCATAGCATTGCCAGATACACGATCTTGGCTAACTTTAATCTTAAGTCAACAAAAAAAACTACTGAGGCTGGACGACTGCTATTTGGTATATTTGATGATTTGAGGGTGGATGATAAACATCCCGATTTGCAGCCCTCCACCCTCAGTAGTTTTTAAGATCTGAAGGCGGACAGACAAAACCATCTCAGTAGTTATTTTTTTTTTTTTTTTTTACAGGAAACTAAAGACTGCAGAGTCTGATGAAATAGTTCTGAGTGTTCGTAAGAAGAGAAAACTGAAAGTGAATGTTGGGCAACCTGAAGTTACGAGGGCGTCAACGTCCTGCTTATGAACATCGGGTAGGTATGTGATGTTGTTTAAGGAATGGAATAATATGTGTGATTTAGGCATAAAGCCAAGCTCTGGAACCCACAAAGTCATCCAGCGCTAATATGACAGTGAATAAAAATGGAAATATTAATAATGAGTTTAATGGAGGTAATATAAGTAATGAGTTTAATGGGAGTTATATAAATAATGAGTTTAAAAGAGATACCCTTACCTAATGGAGTTGTGTATGCTGGAATCAGGATTTCCTTCCTCCTGGGGGACAATGGTCTTGTGTTATTTAGTGGTTCTGTGTTCTTTTGTTCCAAACTAAATTTTTCCCTGTATTATATATTCTCTTTCAAGTAATAAGTTCTAACAAGTTCCTTGATAAAGGGCCGTTTATCTTCGTGAAAAATGGAAACCTTGCTTCATGTTTTCGAGCTATTTAGCAGCTGACTTTAATTTTTGTTTTATTGTTTTTAGAGAACTGCCTTTGAGGACGCGAAATTTTGTACGGGGTCTACTATCTTGCTTCATCTTCAGAAGCGTTAGTGCTGACTCGGTTTTTCTGTAACCACCTTTGAAGGAAACTCTTATCCTCTGGCTTACCATTTTATTATCTCCTCGTTCAACTAAGCATCTACAAGTTACAGAGGGATGGCAGCCTGTTATCTTTCAGGTAATCTTGACTATAACGCCCATGCAAAACAGCAGGGTCACAGGCGTTCAGAGCAGATCTTAATTAGCGACTCCCATATTGTAAAGCTGTTGAATCTCCTTAGAATTCACGATTTAGGAAATTATCAAGACCAGTCTCATGGCTTAGTTGCTATTTTATACTCTCCCTTAACCCCTTTCGAGAATTTATGAAATGTAGGAAGGAGTGCTCCATCCTCTGTGGCTGTGTAATTTATGTGCAGTATATATATATATATACTATATATAGATATATACTATCTATATTATATATATATATATATAATCTTACAACAGCTCCTGAATTCTGCTAAGGAAGTAACCAAGATCAAAACAAGCATTTATGTTCTTGTGAATAATCTCTCCCACGAAGGACAAGTGAGCATATTCAAATACCCTGGGCACGCATGCTTTTTATCTGCCCGATCTGCAAGTAGTGACGTTTCGTCCTTCGATTTTGCATAGTGAGACCATATTGAACATGATCTTTTCTTAAAATTTGAAAGTAATCGCTCACATGCTTGAACTGTCACAGTTAAGCTCAAAACTTCAGTTATCTACGTCAAACCATGAGTTGAGATTTGAACACCCTCTTGCCTCCGGACGGATGAGCCAAGTCTGTTTTTAGATTGTCCTGTGAGCTAAATTCGGTAACAAAAGATTACAAGATTCGACCGTGTACAATGAGTGACAGAGAATGTCGAAGACGCTCTCTCTCTCTCTCTCTCTCTCTCTCTCTCTCTCTCTCTCTCTCTCTCTCTCTAAAAGTATATATAATATAATATATAATAATAATAATATATATATATATATATAGATATATATATATATATTATATGAGAGAGAGAGATAGAGAATGTTTACGACATTAACATGTACCCTTGAATTAGTATAATGAGTAGAAGTCATGTTGGAAAATCTGCGTTGAAATTATTTTCCAGATGAAATTAATGTTCTTATGAGGCCTCACTTTGTCTTAGACCGTCATTCCCGAAAAGATGACATTTGGGAGACGCGAAGTGAAAATACGAAAGGCGAATGCAGGATGCTGTCGACGGGCTGTCAGGATGCTGACGTGACTTACACTTCTTACATGAAGTCAGTGATTTTGTTTGTTCCTGCACTTGCACGTTTACAAAAAAAGTAACGTTTGAGTTCAAAACATGACTTCAGTCTCCTGACTATGGTGCATACAGTGGTAGAGTGTAAGGACAGAAACATCAAATGTGGTCATTTTAAGATCGACAAGACGATGTAATGCGCAGAGTTTAGAGCTGATGACGGTATTAGGTCTTAGGAGTAAGACTCAAGTTGCCAGTCATTTAAATTGCCATTGAATTACGAATTAGTCACGAATTTAGGCTACATTACGATACGATGAGCAGTTGCAAAATAGTATCAGTGGCTGTTTTTGGGAAAACAATCTCTGATTTTTGAACTTGTAACGAAATGCCCGAAACCATAAATTTGATATTAGGAGTTAGCATGTTACGTTGCAGGAAATGAACAGATAATTGTAGCCTCAGTCCCAAAACTCCTTCAGTGTCGAAAATGTTTTACTACGTGATATCCGTAATTTTGTCGATAATCATTGCCTTTTTTCAAAATAAACTTTTCAATTTTACCCCTCTGCCGCTGAAATTCGTCCATGGCCCACCTTTAGCAGGCTTGTTGATTGGCCTTAGATGGTGTTCTACTTATGTGGTATTAAGGCGAAGAAATTACGTACTGTGAACAGTATTCGTAAACAAGAAGTTTTATATTAATATATATATATAGATATATATATATATATATATATATATATATATATAGATATATATATACATATATATATATATATATATATATATATATATATATATATATGTGTGTGTGTGTGTGTGTGTGCTTAAAAAATCACAGTAGATGCACGTGACTTCATTAAATAAACGAATACCACAGGCAAATGATAGTCAGAAATTCAAGCGCTTTCATCTTTACTAAGACATTGTCAAGGAACGAATGAAATACAATTGGAGAGAAAGTTCTCAGTTACACAGCAAGATCAAAAATACCAGATGGTTAATTGTCAAAAGGGTAAAACTTAAAGAGATAATCCAGGATTATCGGGTATCACACGGTCACAAACCTAAACATAGATTTAACCCTAACCGAAACTACAAAGTATCCGTACAGTCCAAAACATGTAAAAACTGAATATATTAATTTTGTTGCTTATATTTATCTACAACTTTTTTCATAATGAAGGCATCACATTTAAATAAACCAAGACTTAAATTTAGAACATTTCCATTATTTGACTTGATGAAACAAGATTCAATGGTATTCCCTTTAACTGTGTCATTACATGGGATTAAGGCTCTTACTTGACTCCAGTTAATAGGATGATCTAAATCTCTCATATGTACGAATAATGCATTCGATATTTGCCCAGTTCTAACAGAATATTGGTGCTGTTTGAGACATTGTAAAAGAGATTTACCGGTTTGTCCGTAATAGACTTTATCACACTTTTTGCAAGGAATTTCTTATATGCAGCCTGGAAGATCTTTAGGAGAATTTTTTATTATTAAACTCTTGACATCAAAACTACTGAAAACAATATTTATGTTAAAAAGCTTTAAAATCGTGTGTATATATATTATATATATATACACACACACACACATATATATATATATATATATATATATATATATATATATATATATTATATATATATATATATACATACATATGTATATACTAAGAAATCACAAAAGTGAGCACTTGATTTTGGTTATTAGCTGAAGCCACTGGGAAAATTTAAAAACGAAAAGACAAAGTGCCAAGTACTTTGGTATATTTAACACATCTTCGGGGCGCCGAAGATGTGTTAAATACACCAACGTACTTGGCACCCTGTCTTTTTTTTTTTTTTTTTTTTTTTTTTTTTTTTTAATTTTCCTTGTGGCTTCAGCAATAGTGGCATGGCACGTAAAATGTTGGAACTCTTCAGAACCCAAAACCCGAATTGTGATAAACGGCAATGCTATAAAGTTACCACCTATTCTGAAAAATACTTTCAAAAATGATGGGTAACAACTGACGGACCGAAGGGTTGATTACATAATTGATTAGTTATCCTGATGTCGCCTGGAAAACTTATACGGTATATTGCTGTATTTCCTGCTGAAGGGTCGGGAAACATAGTAATATAATGTACAGTAAATCCACGATGGGAAATTTCCGAGACAGTGGCGCCCGAAAACCCTTGGAGGTCATTATCTAGGAAAGGTCTCCGTGACTTTTCTGTCATTCCGTAGGGTGTCTGCAACGCACATGGTGGTTGTCACAGCACGTCTTTTCTAATCGAGTAAGTCCGGTTGGTCCCGTAGATCTTTCAAGAACTATCTTCCATTTTATCTTGTCTAGCAAATGACAAGTTTACAGGAAGAACGTTTTAAAATATTATAAACAAATGAGGAATTGTGTTGTACGCCGCCTCCATGATTAACACAATCCGAAGTCTTGGTAGTAAAACCAAGATGTAAAGACTAAATTCTTTCTCTCTGCCTAGGAAATCTAAAGATGACTTCGGTCTACAGGTACGAAAGACAGTAGAGAAATAATAGGTTTAGTAAATGTCTCTTAAGAGGAGAACCGTAGAACCGTAGGTCAAGACGTAGTAGCGGTGAATAATTCGGGGATTCTGCTTGGGCAGTGGACTTCTGCATGGGACGTTAATTAGGAACGAATGACCAACTGTAGGGTCTCTGGTAATATGGGTGGATGGTTTAGATCAAGCTGGCCTTATGCTAGCAGATGTCCGTACTCAAAAGTGTTAGAGGGAGTAAGAGCCCTGGCGTAGACCTATGGAGTTTACCCCGGACATCAGAGACGAGTAATTTAGTTTATTTATTTATTTATTTTGGCAGGAAGGGAAATATACCTGTAACCTAAATTTTCATGCAGCTGTCAGATTAAAAAAAAGAAAAAAGAAAAAAAAAGGAATCTGGGTCGTGCTTCTGAAACTCTTTTAGAGCTTTCGGGGGAAATGTTATATTTTGTAGATTTTTTAAAAAAAGATCATGACTCATCTTGACGACGGGTATTTACTCTTAAGGAAGTGGTTTTTCTATATTGCAGTTACTTCGTTGACGGTGGACATTGCTTTTCATCCTTCTGAATGCACTCTGAATATTCGCTTTTATTTTGCCTGGCTTGTAGCCCGCTTGAGAGGCTTATCAAAAAGATTCCATGGGTCTTTCGTAGAGTTTTCCGTTGCTCTTGGTGTGACGTGTTTCTCTTTATCTTATGCTCGAGGGATTGCCCGTTTCGGTAGCACATCATAGTGTCAGTCCTACCTTTATTTCCTGTCTGTTTACTTGCATTGACCGAGTAGTCATTTTCAGGATGAGACGATTCATTTATTTTCCAACATAAATTCTCTTTTATGAGATACCGCCCTTGAAGACCACGATTTTGAAACATGGAATAACGAAAATATTACTAGGTAATGCTACTTATGATTTCGTGTTATTTCTGTAGATGGAGCCCATGTCTTTGGGCCATTCAGGCCACTGCTGGGGACATCCTTACGTCATAGGCATTAAAGTTGTCGACTGGCAGGAGAAAAGTTGCTGTTCCCATACCAACACTTCCTCTTAAGAAAGCCAATGATGAATTCTTGATTCTGTTTCTAAGATTCGTATCCACGCCCTACATCCCCGAAATGGAGATGACGAACGGATGAAGGCTCCGGAGAGAGTTTGGCGTCATTCGGCCGACCAAAACGGAAGCGCTTCCGTTCGAGGTTCGTCCCAGACAGAAGGCCAAGTTTTGTCACCTTTCCTTGTCACTCCAAAATGGACGGGCAACTCTTGCAGTGTTGCAAGAGTTGCACGTCCATTTGTGTCGCATTCCTTTGTTCATGTACTTTATCCAGTATTGCTCTTCAACCTCTTTAAGTAGTTATTGTTTCGTAGTGCAATTGTGGGGTGTTCCTCCATCTCTTTGTTGCACTAGGAAATATCTAGATCCTTGTACCTAATGTACTGAATCTCTTTATTTTGCTGTCCAAGCACTCCAACATCCTTTTGTATTACGACCTGACTGACCTGAAGTACAACATTGGCCGCGTTGTAGTACATTCACCAGATAGTGATGTCATCATCCTCCTTTTATATAATTTCTCCACAAATTCCAGCCAATGGTCTCCAGCAATTATGGGTCAGATGTGGTGTTTGTGACTCAACAAGGTTCTTACCTATTCATACTGTGGCTGTACAGCTTGTTTCACTCTGTTCTGTGTTACCTGCAGTGCATCATTTGACTGGAAGTGACAATATCATCAAAGTTGGAACAAAACCAGCCTCCCTAAAGGCAAACCCAGAGCAATTTTTGGCTGAGCCAAAATTGTTTGAAAGTTTGGCAAAAGCGAGGCATACCTGGTTCAAGTTCTCAAGAAAGGTACAGCAGTTCAGACAATGAATGAGTTGCGGTTTCATTTCTACAGCAAGAGAAGCAACGAATTGCCTCCAACTAGTAAGGCGATCAAGGCTCACCTCCTCAGAGCATGCATTGCAACTAAGAAAATGCTTTGTGTGTTTGAGACTGCTGTTGACAAGCCAGATCCAAAATCATTTGGATATGTGCTGGATAATGAGTTGCTACTTCCTATTGTTGGGCACAAACCTTTGCCAGAAGAATACACAGTTCGTTGCGGGTGTAAAAAATGTAAAAGGGCTTCCTGTTCCTACAAACGGAAAGGTGTCCTTTGCACTAGATTTTGTGACTGTAGCCTTCAAGAAAAAAGTCTTTGTAGGAACATATAATTTCACGTGAAGCTTGAAATTTACGCATATCATGTTCAGAGAAAATTGTGCAAGTTTTTGAGAAATGTGTAAATTGGTGTTTGCCGTCCATGATGCCTGATCTTTGATTACAGTGACATTTCCATGTGATAGAATAGGACTTTGTTTTCTAATTTAAGTGTAAGTTACTTGAAATCTTACAGCACAAGTATGACATTTCACACAGAGCACGAGGCATAGAGCGTAAATCACCAAAGAAATGTGATTCGGCAAGACTTTGAATACCTGAAATGAGCCCTTGGAATTGGTTTATCTGATTTTTTGAATAACATGAATGAATTTCTTGAACCCAAAAATATATGTCTAGAGATTATGACCATCATTCTAGGTAAATTAGAGCATAAGGTACAGGGAAAACTCAATTTTCATCGGACGCGATTGTGCAGAGAATTTCATCCAAATGTGTAATTTTCAAACGGCTATTACAGGAGAATGCCTACCTTCCCAGAAGTCTACCCAAGTTTTTTTTTTAAGCCAAGGCCCTATATTTATCAAATCTGCCTCTCTCGTGCACACAGACACCTCTCCAGCCCCTAGATACACACACACGTACACACACACACACACACACACATATATAGTATATAATATATATATATATATATATATATATCTATATAGTTAATATATATATATATATATATATCCTAAACCAGGGAAGGGACCTAACACAAGGGGATGATGCAATCTGACTATAATTCCTGAGCAGTTAGAACGTAAAAGAAAAGAAAATGAGCTGAGGGGGCATTACAGATAAACTCTTAGTTTAACTAGAATCACATGCATTTACAATAAACATAACCAGACGGAAGGGATACTTAGGAGAGGTAACTGGGTTCTGTCAGAATACTAAATTAAGATGAGATGATAACTGGGTGCCGGGACTTCACTTCAAGGGGCACCGTAAATCATATTGCAGTGGGCTACCCCGGCAATGCAAGCACAATCGGAGCAGAAGGATCCACAGCGAAAAAACTGTCAGCAATGGAGGAGGCCTGCGATTTACTGACGAAACTAGCGTGACCAAAGGGTCAAGGATGCACTGATGGTCCCAATGGATCCTTGGGCGCAGTATTGTTGAATTCACTTATGGACACACTTTCTAACTAAGTCAGGCTGATATGAGAAATGCATTGAAAATCGGATCCTTCACCCCTCATGCCCCTGCCACTGGTTAACTGCCTTGTTACCACAGTATATCAATATATAGTGGTACATCAGTATACAGTAATATCCCAGAACTTGAAAACTTTATTTGATACTAATCAAATCTGCCCGATTGGCCAGTATTGAAAATCCGAGATGGCCGCCAAAATAACCACCCGAAGTATATGTTTTGCTTAGAAATATTTGTAGTTGTCTGATTTGCATATGATCTAAGTGTGGATTCCTATGTTTTGAAGCCTGCTTAACTATATTTTCGTGTTTAAAAAGCACTCTGAGACATATTTCTCAAGGGGACCACCAAGATGTTTGTCTTTCTTTACATAAGTTTTGTCCCAGTTAGTACATTTTCAAAGGTACCGTGGTGCTGTTTCTTGATCTGCTACTGTTCACATATGCAGCTGCAGAGTGATGTGCAGGGAAGCTCTACCTGAGAGCACTTGCATCTTCCTTTGCAAATCTTCTTACAGGAGCACTTTGTCAATTCTTGACAGCTTGCTGCAATCAGTGGTAGTGTTGTCCAGTGTATCTGCCATGCTTCTCCTTTTTGTGTCTACCCCCATTCAGCTGTACTGCTCATGTGTGGATTACAATGGGTTGCCTGGCCCCAGATGATCCCAACCTGGTAGGCTGCACGCTTTGCATGTTCTCTGAGGGCTGCCTGTGTTGGTGGAACTGAGTTGTACGGCCTCTGCTTGCGGGCAAACAGATCTAGTCTTGCTTCGTCCACACCAGTGGCTGCGCTTGATCTGTCATACATGAGGACAACGAATCTTTCCAGCCTTTGCATGTCAAGATCACGAATCAGTGTTGGATGCTGGCTGAGATTGATGAATGTTTCAGTAATATCATCAAATAAATTCCAAGTCTGCCATGCAGATTTCTTCGCTTTCCCACGAAAGGCAGGCAATGTCACATCCAGTGAATGCCTGAAAGTAGGGGATCCCTCTAGCTTCATCAAGCCTAATTGCAGAAACTACCTCATGGACTGAAATCCATCACATATGGGCTCCTTGGCCAAAGGCAGTCCACATTTCCTGAAGACCTAGTTTCTGGAAGGATTGCAGTACAAATATTGCTATGACTAGCACATCTGTGTCATTAGCCTTGATGATTATGGACTTGCTCCCATCAGTTGTTGCATCCCTAGCATGACAAATATTTGACTGTCAACTTCTTCGTGACAACATGGGGACACAGCATCCAGAGACTTCACTGTGTTGCTAGGAGTATCCTCTCCTTTTGTGACGGTGACTGTGCTTGTCATTTCTGCTTCATAAATCTTTTCAGCCAGGAAGTGAAACAGTTCAGTCTTGTTGCTGGGGTCACGAAGGAAGCTTTGCCAGTTTCCTGGTGTCTTGCTTGTTACTATCACTTTTCTTCTGATTTCTTTCCCCCTTTTTGACCTCATCTCTGATTTCAGACTTGATTTCTTGTATACGTACATCAAAGACTATGCTTGAAGAATTCTTGCAAGTCTTAATGTCTATTCTGGCTTGAGATGAACAGTCACAAGAATAACTGACAGTCATCTTTTAGGACTTTCTCCTTAGAAATTCCCTCAGCCTGTTCTTGTTTGAAGAATGAAACAGGGTTCTTCTTGATTGGATGATAGAAAAGACTTTCAGCTTTATCCTCTATCCCTTTCATAAATGATAGGAACTGCTCTTTGCCTCGCCGGTGATGTGTAGCTACCATTTCAGCTGGAGTTGGGTTTCGATGTTTTTTGTATCTAACACTATCAGGTTTGCTGATTCTTCTTGGAATGGGTTACCCATCACCTGCATCACTGCAGAGAGTGATTTCACCTTTTTAAAGAAAGATTTCATATCCAGCTAGTAGGCGACTAACTTCAGGTCCAGCGACCATCCACCTATGAAGTGCTGATGGGTCTTCTGTCAACCCAATTGCTCCTCCATTACCTTTGATCACTGCATTATTGTACTCGTGCGCTTCTCTTCTCGACTTGTGGATGACGAAGTTACCATTGTGAAACTCCTTGGCCACATCTGGATGTTGTTGTTAGATGACATCATATCTCGAAGGTAAATAGTGATCCACCGGGCATAGTTAACATTGTTATTTACAAAGAAGTAAGGCGCCAGGTTGAAGTCTCCTTCTCTGAATGAGCAGGCAAGGGTGAATATTGTGAGTTCCATGTCCAGCACCAGACTCCAGAATTGGAACTGTGGATTCTTCTTTCTTCCGTTTTTCACACAAGTCCCCAAGGGTTATTTCTGATGTGGTTAGAATCTTCAGAGCAGAAATCATGATATGCCTTCTTCATCAGTTTGTACAAGCTGCATGCTGTAATCTGGTGTGTTTGTCTTGTCTTTGTGACACTGGATGCAGACAGGTAAGACTGATGCACCAGATGAGGCCACCCCTACTTCCACAACGGCACTGGTCCACCCATTGTCTTGTAGTACTGTTCCTATCGATTAGTGAAGCCACTTCTATATGAAGGCCTCCGAACATGACAACGCACTTGCCCTCTCCATATTCTTGCCACTTCCACTGTATTTGTTTCGCCAGAGCATACAACAGTTGGTCAGCAACAATTACAGGTTCAAAAAAGCCACTGTATCACGGACCTTCTCCATGGCATGCTTGATAATTGCACAGGTGTGCCTGGTCTCGCCACATAGGCATCATTGCTGATATGCTCACTTCAGATGGATGGTTCCTTTTCTATGTTGCATGATATGCTGACCATGTGATAATTACTGCATCAGCCACATTATCAGTGAGGAAGACTTCCCCCAACCAAGAATATTCTTCTTTCAAATGTGACCTGATCGACTCTGGTGCTGGTAAGGATTGGCTTGCAACTGGAGGAGGATTGGGGTTTTTGGTGATGTATGCTGGTTGAATATTGGTGTATGCTTCTGGAAGCTCTGGAACTTTTATAAACGTCATTTATTACTCTATATCTAGTTTGAGTGGCTCACGTTCATCACCAGGATTTACTGTGTTTGGATGCTGAAAAATGGACACACTTGTACCGTGTAAAGATGTTTCAGCTGTGGTCGCAGTCGGATTATGATCTATTGTCAATTGCTCCAGTTGTGAACAAATTCTTTCTCAAGACTGGGGGACAGATTACTCCATCTTCCACATACTGTGCAACAACTGCTTCTCCTAACTGTGCTGAGATTTCTAGGACTCAGTCATATGGTATGCTGAGCCCATTCTCAAGGAGCATTTCAATTATTTGTCTCTTCCTCGTCTTGGCAAACACATACAGGCCCATGTAGACTGCGAAATGTGGCTCCCGGTCCTTGGAATGCCTGTGGACATCCGTTCCTTGCTTGTATTTGGCGTAGCAGTTGTACTGTTGAAGTTGTGATGCAGTAAAGACTGATTTCGACGCTCCATGATGGTGGCACAGCCTTTTCTAAGTCTTTGACATGAAAATGGCTGCTGAAATTCGACTTCTGACGGAGCATGTCTTGTCTTATTATCCCAGTGGCTTTTGCTAGATGGATCGCTTCACCATAAGGGATGCTTCTGATGGGATTGAACCTACATCAGTTTCAACAGCCAACAGAACTTATCCTTGGCGATTAGCTTGCAGCTGTGGAATGTGCAAAAGCAGCTGATCCTTGAGTCGAGTAGGATGAACATCAGGTGAGTCAACACCAAGCTGTTCCAGCCTCTGCTTGTAAAGCTTGGTCATATCAACAAGCTTGAAAATCGGTAGCCTCTCACTGGCATTTTTCATCTAGCAGATGTAGGTGACAAGTTCAGATAAAACAATTGGAAATGCATCCTTCCAGTGTTCCTGTGCTTTTTCTTGTTCCCGCACCTTTAGGTATGCCCGTTCTCAGTTATACAATGCCAACAAAAAGCCAGGGTGATATTTAACTTCTTGGGCTACAACATCTCCTGCGTTTAGTTTGGCGAGAAGTTTTGTATCACTGAGTGTTTTGTCACATTCATTTATTCTCCTATTCACTTGTATTGTCATTGCTTCACTAAGCTCCCCTCCTTCAGTTTTGCAGAAGAAGCATTCTTTTGTTTTAGTTTCTTGGAGCTTTCATGGAATCTTACTTCTACTGCCATCATCACTAGTACCTAAATGACTTGCTCTTTTTTTCACCTCGGTGTAACTTTGTCTTGTTGAATAGAAGCCTGCAACTCTCATGATATTCTGCCTTATCTTTTTTCAAAGTTTCCTCTATCCCAGAACCTTCATCAAGTCTTGCAGGGTCTAGCTTGAATGGTAGCGCATTGAGTGAGTGAAACAGTGGAATATTCTAGGCCAGGTTTGTATGTCCATCATCCCCTTTTCTGGCAGGATTGGCCTGGGGAGATTTTAGATCTTCTTTCTTATCCTCCTGACATAGGCAACACTTGGCCCAGTCTGTTTTCCATGATCGTCCAGTAGAGTTCGCATCCATGATTACAATGACGTTTGGGGTCGAGGGTTTATCCTTTTACCACCCTATACATGTAATAGTATATTAGGCCTCTTACGTCCTTTAATATACAATAGGCACTTTCCTGTATGGGATACAACTAGGTTCTTGCACTGTGCCATACACCTAGTCTGATCGTTCATCCAGTGTCATAAGTCCCGTGTGATCAGTACACCATCCAGATAACTAAAACCCTGTTATCCTTGGTTCGGCTCTCTTGCGCTGGCACGTCCTGTCCATTCAGGTGCGGCCGCCTAACTGATCTGGGGTGATTAGGCAGCATTTGGGATACTAGTAGGTTGTTGCAGTATGATGCCAACATAAATTTCCTACTTAGCTGACACTGAACCCCATACTGAGTTTCACACCAGTGATGTCAGCAATGCGCCTTGGTAGTGCCCCACAATCACTCCTTTAATACAGTGCCTTAACCATGTTATAAACTAGAAAATATACATCAGGAAGCTGAAAAACATAGGAATCCACGCTTAGATCATGCAATTCGGACAACTACAAATATTTCTAAGCAAAACATCAACTTCGGGTGGTTATTTTGGCGGCCATCTTGAAAAATGGCTGTCATTTTGGATTTTCAATTGGCCAATCGGGCAGATTTGATTAGTATCCCTTGAAGAACAAATGTGCCAAATTTGATGCTTGTATCATCATTTGCACGATTCTTCTAAAAAATTACTCTTTATCTGCCCCACTAAATAATAATAATAATAATAATATGCTTTATGTCAGCTCAGGGCCATGTACATTGAATATACAAAATACAGACAGTAACATACACAATCTAGATACATGAGACATGATAAAAAAGAAAAAGAAAATGAATAATCTGCACTTATCCACAAAATAGCAGAGGTAGCATAAAAGCTAGTAATCATAATACTGGTTGGGTGGTTACAGTAGTCAGGTCCAGAGGGCTAAATACAAAAATTGAATGTAAAAAAAAAAAAACTTTAACTTGATAGTAATCACAGTAATAATGAAAAATTAAAATATCAGCAATAAATGTAATAATGACAAAAATTGCAGATGACATCTTACCAATACAGAGATTAAGTCCTTTATGGGAAAAAGGCCTCATTTTCCCATCTTTCCCACAATTTAGATCTTCTTGCTTCACTCCTTAGGATGCTTTGTATGAGTGAGTTGCTACTATTTCTCACTTGGGTTAGACAAACTGGACATTGTTCGCCTAACAATGATTTTTAAATTGTCCAGGTGGTTTTCTATGAACATCTGTGTGGCGGAGTGGTAGCGGGGAGTGTTTGTGAGGCGTCTCAGAATGTCATTGTGCACAACAGTGATGCGTCTCATGGTCTGTCGGGTATAGTTCGGCCAGAGGGAACACCCATAGATACTGTAGCAGCAGGAGCGGAAGAGCAGCAGTTTCACGTCTCGGTGACAGAAGGCAAACCTCCTTGCAATCATGTTGCGAGCTGCACATAGTTTACGACGCCTCTGTTCAATGTCTGCCGTATCTTTTAGGTCGTCGGTGATAATGTGACCCAAATACGGAAATTCGTGCACAAATTCCAGTCGATGGTTTCCGAGGAAAATTTGTGGTTCTGCAATATGCTTAAGCAATCACGGGAGCAGCGACATGCACTGGGTCTTGGTTTCGTTGTAGATTATATCAAATTCCTCTGAATATTGGCGGAAAGGGTCGATGAGTCGTTGGAGACCTTGCACTGATGGGGAAATCAGAACCATATCATCGGCGTAACAGAGGTTGTTTATAGTTGTTTCATTGACGGTGCATCCGATTGGGAGTGAGTTCAGTTTGACATTCAAGGCATCTGTGTACGTATTAAACAGGTATGGAGAGAGAATGCCCCCTTGCCGAAGCCCGTTTGCCGAAGGTGTAAGATAATACGTTACCCCATTTGACACAGAATTGCTGTGTGGAGAACCAGCAATGCAAAATGCCAATTAGATACAGGGGTGCCTCTTTTATGCAGCTTCATGAAGAGCTTCAGGTAGTTTACTCTGTCAAATGCTTTTCTCACATCTACAAAACAAAGGAAAACAGGAGAGGCTGATGATAGGTAGTAATTCAGCAATTCTTTCAGTATGTAGATGCAGGTGTTGGTTGAGTGGTTTGCTTTAAACCCGAACTGGTTGTCAGTGGTGTGTAGAAAGGGGAGAAGTCTCACTAGAAGAACAGACTCAAGTATCTTCGATGTGATCGTTGTGATTGCAATCGGCCGGTAGTTGCCAGGGTCAGCTGCATCCTTTAGCTTGTTTTTTATTAATGGTATCAAATGGACTAAGAGTAGGGAGTCTGGAAGAAACCGGTGAATTATGCATGCATTGAATAGGGCAGCTAGCAAAATGTAAATTATCGGATGGCAGAATTTGAAGGCCTCTGCAGGAGGACCATCACAGCCGGGCGATTTATCATTAGGTAGGCTGTTTATGGCATCGCTGATGTTACCTGGCGTAATACGGTCTGCAAAATGAAATTGAACGTTGTCAGTAAGGAGGTTATCTACATCCCTTCGGGAATTTTGATCATTTATGCAATTCAGGATATTGTTGAAGTGATCACCCCACATACTTGCGATAGCTTCGTCTCCGACTGCTTCCCCTACTCTCTGTGATAGCTTTTTAGTTTTGGGATTTAAGGACTGGATATCTTTCCAAAGACGAGGATAATCACCAGATTCTAAGTTTCTAGACATTGCAACGGCTCTTATTTGTTTTTCATTTAACCTGCAGTGCTTAAGAGCAAGTTTGAACTGCGCTCTCGCCTGTCTCATTAGTAATGCAGTGTGCCCTTCCCTGGGGCTACCATTTTGCCTCCACAGTAAAAACATTTCTCGTGAGTATGTATACAGATCTTTAACCAAGTCATTCCATCCAGGTATATTACGAGAATTACCTTGACGAAATCTGTAGGCAGTCCTGCCCGAAGCAAGCATAGCGGAGATTATGTTCGAATAGAATTCATTTATATCCCTCCTGTGGTGGTCATTTCTACAATTTGTGTTAGTACAAAGTAAGGCGTCTGCTATTGACCGCAACTTGGTTTCCGTGGTCACCCTAAAGTATCTGGTTTTCTGTTGGTTTTTAAAATCCCAGTTAACTGCTGGTGGGCGAACAGTTAGGGGGTTCACGGTAGGGAGGGATGGGGTACTGAATGACACCTGTAATGGGATGTGATCGTAGCCCGTTGCAAGATCATAGCGAATATTGCAGGTCATAATAGAATCATGAAGTTGTGGAGATATGATCCAGTGGTCCAGCCAGGAGGTTGTAATAGCGTCCGCTCTATTATGTACATATGAATAGGAGGAGGGAGGGAGGAGCATTACATCGCTAATTTGGAGAGCAGGATTTTGACAGAAGCGAGTAAGTTCATTATAAAATTGTTTTGTAGGGTGAGAATTAACGTCCCCAATAATACAAATATGATCAGCAGGAGAATCATGAATAATACTGTGTAACTTTCCTAGGATCATGCAGTAATGATCAAAATTATTGTTATTTTCCCATGGCATATAAACATTAATAATTAGGATTTTAGAGTTCCCTACTGTCACTTGAAGCCCCAGCAATCTGTCACTCCTGTAGGTCATCACCTTTATCATATTGTCTAACGATTTGTGCCACAGGAAAGAAAGGCCCCCTTTCGGGCGACCGGCTATGATTTGATCTGTAACTTGCATCGATGAAGTCGAGAAGGTTCTGAAGTCTTCATGAATTGAATCGCAGATGGCAAGGTCGTGTGGCCAGAGGAGCGTTTCTTGCAATGCAATGATGCCTTTGAAGTTTTTGCAGAACATGTTTAGGAGAGGAATGTTCCGCTTGAGGCCAAAAATATTCCAAGAGATTATGTTTAATGTATCCATGGCTACTCACGAAGATGGGAGATGAATGCGCTGATCATTTGGGTGGATGGGGGGTTAGCCAGGGGGAGTGGGCAGTCACTCGCCATGGGGGGTTGACTGGCACTTGCGGTGGAAATGACCCTGGTTGAAGTGTCAGTAAGTTCCCCTGGGGGTGGTTGATCTCGAAATAATTTATATCTTGAAACTAATATATTAGGACCGAAATTCTTGCCTTTAAGAACGTCGAGGTGTTGAAATAGGCAGGTAATCCTGTAAGCCACTTTATGTTTAATCCTGCATGGGAGTTCGTGAGAGATGAGCGGGTCAGAGCCAGTGAGAAACTTGACTCTCTCCACTATGGCGTCTAGCGTCACCGATGAGCGCAGATTGTGAATTACTACGTGACATCTCTTCTCAGGTGTCGGGTGAGGTGAAACACGAATGTTGGGCTCCGGTCCAGCGGCCAAACGAGAGGTTCTTCTCTTCTTTCTGCTTGTTTGTATCTGCCAGCCGCCAGACCCCTCAGATCACTTTCATCTGCATCTATGATGGGGTTTTTGGGGAGAGAGATAGGCTGGGGAGGATTACAGGGGCTAGTAATCGTCACCGGAGATATATCTTCCACCGGAGGCACTGGGGAGGGAGAAGAGGTTGGGAGACCAACAGTCCCTTCGGAACGGTCTATAGGAGACGGGGGCACTTCCGTGTTGCTGGGAGGCGAGGAAAAACTGGATGCCGCATTCGTAGGAGTCCGGTGGCTATCTGTGCGATTGTCTATCGATCCCTGCACTCCTTTGATTGCATCCCAGATCCGTGTGAGGTTATTTGTTTCCACCGTTTTAAGACTGTTTAGGGATTCCTGTAGTCCTTTGATCAAGTCCCAGATTCTTAATAATTTATCATTTGTCTCCTCAATTTTTTCTGAGTTTTTTCCAATTATTTCTGAGAGATTTTGCTGTTTGGAAGGCAGCTTCTGCCGTGTGGTACACCGCAGGTAGGCTTAGGTCAGCAGGCCCCTGTGGAGGCAGATTGTAAGGGGCATCGGCATAAATTTCCACCGAGCAGATCCTTAGCCACTTAGTGATATACGATCTTTTCTTGTGAGAGGATAAGTTCTTCACAGATCGCTCCTTGAGAATGCTCTCTGGTATCAGATCTTTGCATTTCAATATGCAACGTTGATTTCCTCATCGGAGAAGGCATCACTGACAGATTGTATAGCGGACTCGACGTCGGAACGGTTGGATTGGTATTGTATATAGTAAAGACAATTGTTCGCGAGTACGGAACTTGTGTGTGGGGCACAGGCACCGGTACGTGCCAGGGTCACTTGCGCAACGGTTGGAGGTTGGTTGGGTGACATTTTTGTGGTAAGGAACTGCAGTTCTTCATGGTGAGGACTGCTTGATGCTCGTCCACAACAGGCTCGGCCTCATAGCCTTTACATTTACCTTTTCTGCTAAAGTATTCTGTCCACCATTTCCTCCAGGCAGAGTTCATGGTCCTGTAAGATACATTACCTCAGGCTTTCTCGCTGAGGCTTATCCAATGGAGGTTGTAGAACGGCAGCAAAGCCAACTCCCAAATGCTTATGCTATTGCTGCTAGGAAGCCTTAGTTGAGAATAGAACTAGAATTCGTGGACCCGTGGCTATGTATTTTCCTTACTTTGCAAAATGATTATCTTTGATATGTTAGATAAATATACTCGGTTCTAATTTAATTTATTTCAAGTATAACATCTTTGAAAGAAAATGTTATTTATTAATAAGTAAATAATCCGTTACCTGCATATGACAATATTTCCATAAGGAACAATGAATTAAGAAACTACATCAATTGCCTCATACCCATCTCTTCTTTCCCACCCTACCATTCATATCAGCTCCTATTATTAGTTTCTCCTCTTTCACTGGTCTAATGGCAGCCTCAAATTCTTAGCTAAATAATTCTCTCTTGCTCTTGGTACCCCATCCGGAGCGTATGCTATTAGTATATTTACTACTTTGTCCCCTATTATTATTGGAATCTTTAAAAGCCTATCATTTACTCTCTACTCCTACCATTTTTTCCTTCCATCTGTTAATCACTAAAATTCCAAAGCCATTTATTTCCATCTCGTGACCCGCTGTAATCGAACTTCTACCCATTTCCTATCTCTCTTCCACCTACCTGCACACATAAGAAATCTATCCTCCTCTCCATCACATCTTCTATCTCCACATACCTGCTCTTATTTTCCATTCTTTCGCTACCTTCTTTGGCCGTAGCCGTGAACCTTGCAGTAGCCTACCCCTCGCCCATTTATCACGCCTGTAGGGGGATTCTGACCTGCGTTGCTTACAGAGGATGCCCTAGCGGCCTAGCCGCATTCATATTCCTTAAAACATCAGGCATGGTTGTTTTTGGCAAAGAATGTTTCATCACAATTGAATACTGATGGGAACAAAACCCTCATCCTCTAGTCCTTAAACTAACTCAGAAGCAGCTTTGTGCTGTGTATTCTGCTTCTCTTAAATTTTTCAAAACACCCATGACTGCTTTGAACAGGTCTCGTTCCAGGGTGTTTCTGAAGACCTCAGCTTGCATTTGTTTAGCCTTTTCCAACATGATAGCTATCTAATGTTCATTTAACCAAAACAGCAAGTTTCCCAGTCTTCAGTTGTCTGTGAACTTTGTTTTGCAACATCTTTCACTCCGTGTGCAATCATAGGTCTTTTGATGGTCTCTCTACATTGTAATACTATATATTTGTAGTTTGGAGTACAGGACTCCTTAGCCAGATAAATAATACAGTACTGACATCACTTTCATTAAAGGAAAATAAAAAGTAGCTGAAATGTGTAGTGAGTGAAAGCTATTGGTAAACTGACATTGTCCCCTTGTTTAAGCTGCAAAATGCATACATGATGCATTTTCACTTTTACATGTTCTAGCCAGTTGTGTTTATTCAATCAAGCTCTGAAACAAAGCAATATGCATACCACCTTGTTCGAGTTGAAATATCGCTGTTTAAGATGGTTTGCATTGTCAGAATATCACACTCATTAAAGAACAATACCTCAAGTCAAGTGGTAGATGAAGTGCTATGATTGTAGGCAGGCCTGGAGATTATTACATTGATATAATTTGGCATACATGAGCACTTCAGTGGTGTGATCGGTATGGTCTTAACCTGTCACCTCGGTGGCCGCGAGTTCGATTCTCGGGCATTCCATTAAGTTGTTAGAGATGTGTATCTCTGGTGATAGAAGTTCACTCTCGACGTGGTTCGTAAGTGACGTAAAGCCGTTGGTCCCGTTGCTGAATAACCACTGGTTCCACGCAACGTAAAAACACCATAAAAACAAACAAACATAGGATTCCATTTTCCGTAGACTGACTAACCTTGTTAAATGTGTATATCCCAACAATGAGTCGAATGGTATTTGCTAATAGGCTCCACTATGATGTTCAACCTCAGTCTACTGTGTTGCCTAAGAATTTTCATGGGAAATTATATTTTTTTTCTCTTAAGTTGTAAGTTTGTGTGTATGGTCGTTTTTCTGTACCTGTTGTTCGATTGTTCCTGTAGCTAATGTGATGAGATAGACTGGGCAATGGGCACAATTATTCTACAAATTAGATGGTGTTAGTAAAATAATATTAGGTATAGAACTAATAGATAATGACACACACAAGAATTCATAGATTTAATTTTAGTCGTCATCGCTGTCAAGGAATAACTTTTCCTCGTCATCAGTGACAATGACGGGTTCCACACTGTCATGGATATTGTCAGAAGACCAATAATCCTCCTCGAACTTCATGACCCGCCGAACGGTACCTCCCCACAGGTAAAGTAGATTATGGGGAAAAATCGATTACTGAAGAACGGTTGGGTTTGATGATAGTTATCATGATATTAATATAATTAAAATGTCACTAAAAATTTTCATTTTTGTGAAATTTGTTACATAAGACCATACATAAAAAGTTTTATCGTTAACAATTACCTGTTAGGACTTATTTTCAGTGCACCAGCTTTCCTCTCCTGGTTGAATATATTAAGAAGTCGGAGTACAATTACACGTTTGCACTCATTTACGCATCTAAGCAAATTGGCCATGGGCAATCACACCGTAAGTACCCAGCGACAAACCACTATACGCGATCGCATGCCACTGAACAATTATAGTAAAAAAATTCTCAAATACTGTAATCAAAACTGTCATGTCCATTAATCATCGATTTCTTACTTCACCCACCATTTCCATTCTAAAACTATTAAACAAAATTTACTGTAGTGTAACTGTGTGAGAGAGAGAGAGAGAGAGAGAGAGAGAGAGAGAGAGAGAGAGAGAATTGGAGAAGTTGAAGGGGAGAGTTGTGTGATAGATTGGGGGAAGGAGGGAACTGATGAAGGGGAGGGCGGTAATTCGACTGATCCGAACACCTGTGCTCAGGTGGGTTCTGACTGACTATTAACTTAAAAACATAAGAGTAAACTCCTAAAGTAATAAATATGACTAACTCCTATAACATTATAAATTACGGAGAGGTATCGTAAACATTTTTAGAATGTCATCACTGTCAGACTAAGAGCCTAGAAGATATTCCCGAAACAACGATGCCACAAGGGGTCTGAAATGGATAGTAGGTAACCTGCAATGCTCTGTTAGGCCCCGTCCACACGGTCGAGCTTTGGTCGACGAACTTTGTCCGATGTGACGTCAGAAGCGGAGAAACAGCGAGAAAAGTCGGAACTTGCCGCAGTTTCTCCGCTTCTGACGTCACATCGAACAAAGTTCGTTGAGCAATGCTCGGCCGTGTGGACGGGCCGTTAGACTTTATTTGCGAGGGATCCTTGATAAGGGTTTTGAGTGCAGAGTAATTCAGGTAGATTTTAGTGCTACTTTCGATTAAGTAATTCATGTCACTTATTTATAAACTTCAGAATCTTGCACTGGCTGGATATGTTTAGGATAACTGTACTTTAAGATTTATTTACTGGTAAGCAGTAGCGAGTTGCTGTGGATGGGATCCTAGTGAACCAAAACCTATTGTGTGGATTTCCACAGGACAGTGTTCTTGGTCCACTGTTATTTTTAGTATCTAAAAGCGACATGCTTGTTGGACTGGAAAAGAAAATTGTTCAGTGTGCCGATAATGCAACACTAGTGGAGCTGTATTTGTCTTCAGTTGAAACGGGGACCGAATCAGGGAATGTAGTTATTGGGGTATGAAGCTGAACTTCTAAAACAACGAAACAATACTTGTTGGTGATCTTGTACAGATTTCTAACCTTATCTTCCCTTTCAGGTGGATGGAACTTTGCAGAACGAGTCTGAAGCTTTGACTATTCTAGGCGTAACCTTTGACACATCTAACTTTTGAGAAACATGTAATGCAAGTTTCAGGAAATGCCGCACGAAAACTAGGTATTGTTTGTCGGGCCTTATATATTTATAACAAAATCAGTGCAACCCGTTTTAGGTTATTTGTACTCCCTTTACTAGAATACGGTTTTCCAGTGTGATGTCTGCTGCTTCTGCCAGAAATTTATCTGAAGAGTGGTTCGTGTTGATAGGCTCGTTTCCTGATGGTAGTAGTTATGACTTGAACCATCGACGGATGGTCTCTTTGTCTGTCATGTTTACATAAGTTGTATTTCAAGATATCTTTCACATTTACAATTTATCCCAGATTCCCTTCATCTGCAGAGAGCAACTAATTCGCTGAACAGCAGCACCAATATGCAGTAAAGTCCCTCGCTCTCTCACTTCTCAGATTCAGGTTTTATTCCTCACACTGTTGGACGCCGAAACAGCTTTCCTCCAGAGGACGTCGCGCAATTGGAGATTTAGGAGGAAAGGTGCATGCGTTACTACATTCTCCTTGTAATTTAATAAATTTTATCTATTTTTCTTCTTTCATTTAGTTGGATCTCTTGTTTCTGTATTTCCTCTTACTTGTTCCATATGAATAGGTATTGTGAATATAATAAATTTAGGCTATCAAGCTAGGCACTTTTGGCCTTGCAGTGCTTAATACATACAGTGTTAAGGAGTTGGTCAGCCTATACATTTAGAGATGAAGTATAAGGAAATGGAATAAATCCTACTGTTGCGCTGTGAAGGATTAATGAAGGAAGAATAAGAATTGAAGACTAAACTATGGGTGCCTTTATGACTGTCTGGTTGCTTCAAAACACCTTGGGTAATGCTTACACTACACCACATAAAATGCACTGATGGCACCAACCCCCTATGGAGTATTAAGGCTGGTCAGTGAGACTAAAGAAAGGAGAAAGTGAGAGGAAAAGTAATAGGCTAAAAAAATTGGATGCCACGGCTAAAGGGCATGCTGCACCCATACTATGGTGTATCAAGTAAAATGTGTGTATTGCCTGTTGGACAACGTTGCATGGAACCATTGGCTATTCAGCAATGGGACAAATGGCTTCATGTGACTTCCGAACCAAGTGGAGAGTGAACTTCTATCACCAGAAATACACCTCGCACACCTCAATGGAATGCCCGATGACCGAACTCCCGGTCACTGAGGTGCTTAGTATATGTAGTTATGGTGGATATGACTGTGCTGTACTGGGAATTGCTTCCCTTCCACTCAAATCTGTTTATATTAGAAAACAAAAATGACAAACTGGTGGTTATATTTCATATCAATTTCAGCTTGGTAAAAAAAAAAATAATTTATGAGTCATGTTTAGACTGAGGTACCATAAGAAGTTCAAGGCTATGATTGTTTGTTTGTTTGTATGGTGTTTTTACGTTGCATGGAACCAGTGGTTATTCAGCAACGGGGGACCAACGGCTTTATGCGACTTCTGAACCACGTCGAGAGAACTTCTATCACCAGAAATACACATCTCACTCCTCAATGGAATGGCCGAGAATCGAACCCGCAACCACTGAGGTGGGATGCTAATACCATACCAACCATGTTGATTCATGAAAATAAGGTTGTAGTCCAGCACGGGGACTGTTTATGCCATCTAGTATTTAAGGGTTGGAGTTGTTGGACAACCTGAGGAAAGGAAGCAGGTAAGGTAAAAGGCCAAAAGAGGGACACATTAAAGAGGGAGGGGGGGCAGCACAGTAACTGCTAAATGTACACCAGTTCTTTAAAAAGAAATGTCACATGAACATACTTCTGTTTTACTTCCATGACCAGTCTAGATTTGGCTTGGCAGTTGTCCAGTATGGCATAATATTTACGATCTTGAAAAAACAAAATTTAAGAAATTTAGGGTGACGAGCCAAACACTTGGGCAGTTCATTTATTTAATGCTTAAGAATAGGAGGGACTTTGGAGTAGCGCAACTACAAGATTTGAGAAGAGAAATAGGTAAAAGCTGGAATTACCTTTAAAATTCAAATAGTGAATTTCTGCCTTTTCCTCAAGTGTTCTACCATCAAAATCTTTTGTCAGATTAAGTTTATGGACTTTTACTTTGTTGACTATAGTAAACTTTTTTCATTCAATGACCATTGAAATGGTCATAAAACGACTTGTACAACAATAACCACCACTTTGGCATCTGGTTATGAAAATGGGACTGGGGTAAATAACTTCATATACAGTGTACAAAGCTTTCCATGTGGGAACACCAACCAAAACAATTTGGAACACTTGCTTTTATTTGGATTAACTATTTTGTATTTTGTCCTTCCTTTGAAGGAAAAATAAAATTTCTTTCACTCTATTCCTGAGGCTATATCCCCGTGATTTTCAATTAACAATCAAAACAATCAATAATCCTTCATAGTTAGAAATAATACAAATTTCAAAGTGAACCTGTTTATTGAGGTATACCAGGCACACCAAGGACATTTATTTCTTCAATGCACACACTACTTCAGAGTAAAAAATGTGAACAACAACTCACTTAAGTGGGAATCTTAAAGGACTAGAAGACTTCATAATCAATCGCGCTTCTCTTCTGCCTCAAAGCTAATAGTTTGTAACAAAATATCTCTCATTTTTATTATTATTATTATATATACATGAATGTTAATCAGCCACTATGTTCCTTGGATGTAACACACAAAAGGCTAATGACTATTACTGAAGAAGAAACTGAACCTGAGTAACAAATTCAACAAGGCTCTCCTTTGCATTACTCTCTTGAATAACTTTGTCTGGCAGTTCTTACAGGAGATGAAATAATAAGCCTTTCTAACATCCAAGAAAAACAGCTGCTAACCAAAACTCATATCAGCATCTCCTTCACAACAACAAAGGGGCGACTGTGCAGGTACTGGTTGAAAGATCATGAACGTGACCTTTTAAGGAACCCGTTATGAGGTAAAAGGGGGGTTCCCAGGCACAGGAGGAAAGGTGGAGTGGAAAAGTATCATGCTCATTCCTGCAAGAGGCACAGGTTTTATAACTGGAAGAAATCATTTGCACTACAATACAAATGTACTGCATATTGTAATAACACATAATAACTAGGAGACCCACCCCTAAATCAACAGTAAAGCATTTAAATGAGGTTTTTCTCTCACTGAGCAAGAATTATTCTGACCTAGCAGTACAGTCCAAGAAAATAGTGTAAAGCTTGATTTCAGTGCTTACCAGCATTCATTCAAGAAAAATCTGTGCCTGAAACAGGATACACAAAAACAATAATAATGATATAAACTTTTCCACTCTACCCCCCACCCGACAAATACTGTCGTCTCCGACCTTCTCCTCCTCGTATAACATGAAAAATCTTAACTATGGGGATGAGCAAGTAGGATATACACCTTCTATGCACCCTCCTATGCTATCAATCATAGCAAATCAAACATTAGTCACTAACCACACTCCATGTGTGCATTAAAACCTTAACTCCTTTGTCTCCTCTGCATACACACGACCATCCTTGTCCTCAAACGTAGACTGTGCCAACCAATACCGGAACAGTCCATCGTCATCATCAAGTAGTTTCCTCTACAGCTAGTTTTCGTGACATTATTTTTGAACTCCCACGACAAATTTAAATAATGTGTTCACAAATCTCCTCCTCCTTGCAACAACACCTTTGTGCTGATGACCATTTCACTCGTCAGTAAATTATTTTCCTCCTTCTCTAAGCACTTTTGATGGGTGCTTGGAGGCAAAATGAGAACCACCACTACTCTGCTTGTAATAAAAATGGTAATAAGCTAAACTGGACAATGCTGAAATTGAGATTAAATTCATGCAAGAAAATAGATATATTAAAAATATTACAAAAGACGAATATGTAGATTACAAAACCCAGAATATTTGCTGCCATTACAAATCCTATAATGGCCTATCAAGAAGGAAATCCAATAGCCTTGAATATGATCTATGATTAGGTCATCAGCACAAAATGAAAAATTATAAATTCATTTACAGTAAAGATTACACCTAAAACCCCTAACACCAAGTCTGCCACATCAACTAAGTTTAAAATAAACAAAAATTTTCCCTCATTTGAAGCTCTGCTGAACAAATCAAAGTAACACCAGGAAAAAAACACTGATTAATACAGTAATGATGATCTACTAAATGAAAGAGCTTCAAAACTTTGACACAAGTCTGTAAACTTTGAAAGAAAAAAAAAAAAAAATAACACCCAATCCTTCTAATTTGGAATCTTTATCTGATTGTCTTCAGAAAACTAATTTTATATGCCAAACAACAATATGGACATATTTGTGGATGAGACTATATGGAAAAAAAAGAAGCCCTTGTAAAATGCTCTCATATGAAGACTACGAGATTACATAAGGAGCTTTAATTTTGGAAGTTGCCTTTCAAAATTACACAAGTGTGTAAAGACATTAAAAAATTCACTGTAAAAGCTTCCACATGTAATCTCTGTCTTGTCTCTCAACATGCAAGGATTCTAATGGCTATACTGGGATCTTGCAAGCTGAGAATTACCTTATTAAATGGGGAGCTTTGGTGAGCTCCATCTCCTGTGACCCTCCTCTCCTCAATGACTCCAGCTCCTCAAACATTTTTAAATCTTAGATGAAATGATGTCAACTTGTAACAAAAAAAATAAAAAAAAAGCAATGATAAAGATTAAGCAATTTATTGATCAGGTACTAGGAACACTTTCCTATCCCTCCTACTCATCACCAATAACGTTTTAGAGCACTAAAATATATCAAGTCATTCTCAGTAGACTTAGTGTGGTAATGAACTTCCCACCTTACTTATCGAACAAACTGCTTTCCACCTCCTCCAGTGACAAGTTTAAAAGGGATTCCAGGTAAATTTTCAACACTGGTACCCTGTTAATTTGCATTCCAGCATCAGCAAATAGCCTAGTTCATACCAGGAAATGCCAAAAGTGGTAGCTGACCTGGCTTAAACTTTAGTGACCCAAAACTGCCACTACACAGTTTGAGAACACTATCGTAGTCTGCAGAAGTTTCGGAGGGAGAGACAAGGAGTGGGGCAGCCGCTTTAAGCCACCATCTCACACTGGCGGGAGATGTGCCCAAATTCGCCACACATGTAACACTTTGGGCAATTACGGGCCATGTGGCCCTTCAAGTTGCACCTGTAATTAAGAGAAACTCATAACTGACCAAATATTAGCTCGAGATTCAAGGGACAAAAACTATGAAATTACAGGTGACTAAGTGAAGGTGATAACCGATTCTATGATGCAATTAATCAAAGAATATCAATACTGTAAATAATACCAAATAACTTCAAAAAAGGAAACAAACTCTACCTGTAGCATGTTGTATCACTCTCGCCTGTAGGACAGTCACGAGAGATGTGGCCAGATGCACCACACACGTAACAACGCTTCTCATTGTCTTGCTCTCCTCCAATGGGGCATTCACGGGAAATATGTCCAATCTTCCCACACACATAGCACTGCAAGGATGACTTTCATTCAACAGATTATCCAGTTATAAGTTTAAACAATGTTCATCCAAATCAAAATACATAATTATATCCATATAATAGCTTAGTTTTGATCTTGCACAATATAAATTTCAGTCATCATAAAATGAGATTGTAAATTAAATAATCAATGCATACTTATGGCTACCAAATACTGTTGTGCCACTGACTCTTATAATCCAACAAGTACTAATTGATGTATTACGTTATGTCTAGAAAATAAAACACTGAGAACTATTTATTTTTCATAAGTATACAAACCATAGTTTTTTTTTATACAGGAGCATCCCTTAGTGAGAGCAGGAATTGATACTAGAAATTTAGGCACAAGGTACATGACTGAGGCAAGTGGGAGAATACTCCTCACTTTGTCACTACTCATTTTCCTTTGGCCACAGACTGAGGAAAGTGAATGAGGTAAGTTTAAATGATATATGGTACGAGGCAAGTGGGATTACACTCCTCACTTTATCACTACTCGTTTTCCTTAAGCCACAGACTCAGCAGAGTGGAGGAGGTGGGTTTAACAGATATATGGTAATCTTTCATCAATCCAAATTTGTTTTATCTTTACGGGCAGGCATGATCATATGAGGATCAACAACAGGTCTTAAGGGTATCGGCGGGGTCGGGGATTAATTTTGAGTGACGGTGTTCAAACTTGCACAGGTGTTACCTCTAGTTTGAATTAAGATGCACACAAAATTTCAGGTGAATTAGATAAAAACTCTTTTTTTAACAAATATTTTTCTTTAAAACATAGCATATTTTTATTGTTTTTTAAAGTGTATCTCCTTCCTTATTTATCATTCAATTTAAAGAAAAAGATAATAGCAGAAAGTTTAATACCTATCAAATAAAACGGCAAACTCAGAAATCCAATATGTGATGTGTGCTATTTATATTTTAAAAAATTCAATAAAAAATACCCTAAAATTATACATTAGATATTGGTAAAAAAAAATTTTGAGAAAAAAAAGAAAAATAAGTTTGCCGATGTGTTCTCTCACTATCTTTATTCCAATTGCTTTTTAGATTATTAAAATCCATTCATAAATAAGGGAGTTTTTAGAATTTGAATGTAGAAAATGTATGTTTTGAGAAAAACGCAGTTAAAGTTTGCTAACCAATTATTTTGCTTTCAGAAGCATATAAAGTTTCTTGGAATGGCGTACATGGAGTCTATTTCCTTCTTTTTTATAAGAGATATTATTCCCTCTAAAAAAAAAAAACATTTATCACTTAAACAAAATAGTTTATATTATTTTGGGGGGGTTATCGTAGAACGCCACTCTACTCTTGTGCTGCCAAGTTTTAGAAGGCTAATTAGCCCCTCCTTCATATCCTCCTTTTGATGTTCTTTGCTTCTTTTGCTTTCTTGAATGCATAGCAGACCTTCGTTTCCTGGTCTTCTCTTACATCTGAAGGCCTTTCAGGTTTTCTCCTGTCGTTTTTCTCATAATAGGCAGCAATGAACTTGGTGCATAGCCGATATTATGTTCCATTGCAGCAATATGCTTTGATATATAAATGAAGCTGTTGTTTCACCGATATGTTCTGTTTTCTTTTCACACTTTCAGATGGCACCTCACACTTACACGTTAGTTTCAAGTCAACATCAAAACTGTTTTTATCAATTTCAAGTGTTATATTGCTGTCACACTGCCCGCAATACGTCGAACTAAAAGCGTCTTTTAGAGCTCTCAAGGGTAATGAAACTATTTCTCCATCATTTCTTACACTCAGAACGTCTTCTTTTTCAGTCATATAACTTCTCAATAAAAAAAACTCCTTAGGTTGGCTCCTGATAAAACACTGACATCACCTGCTACATCAGAGACCGCAATTACATCTTGAAAATGCTCATTCTCTTCCTCCTCCCCCTCCTCATCATCAGATAACTTCAAAACAAAGTCGTCAGTGCCATCATCATCATCATCTTGATATATTTGCGCAAGGGAATAATAGATTTCCCTCGGAGCTTCGTAATAGGAAGTATTTGGCATCTCTTCCTTATGGCAGGTGGCGACATGTCAGAAGCTACATTAGCTCTCTATACTTTTAGTTTCAAGATAAGTTTTGATATTATGAGAGCTTGCTTCCCTTCGTTTCCTAAACTTCTTTTTTGGCATGTTAGTAGTATATATAATACACAATTGATGTCTAAAAGTCTGAAGAAGTGTTGCAATTGATTGAAAATAACAAATACACGATTGCATAAAAAAAAAAAAAAGAATTCTCTCTCGAGACAAGTGGCTCGCGACAGTGTTATTCAGTCATGGGAAGAGTTGCCATCTTTATCAGGAAAACATATTGTACGGCATACGAAACAAAATGCAATGATAAGAAACTCAAATACTTGAAGAATGAATGGAAAATGAAATAGTAAAGCCACCCCTAACCAGACCTTTAATTCTCTACTTGGATGTGGCCTTTAAATTGGCTTTAAACCATTTAAAAAGCTTCGTATCGATATTATCTTACGTGTGGCAATGGCCGGGACCCAGATGTATGGAAATATGACGATAACTCATTTTCACGAATTTGACCCAAATTCGCCAAAATTACAGGCCGCCGATACCCTTAAGCAATGGATATCCTAATTCAAAAGAGTACAGTGGAGTGGACCCCTGTATTCACGGGGATGTGTACTAGAACCAAACCCAGCCCCCTTTCATAGCACAAGCTGCAAATATTTAGGTGCACACATATAATTACTTAAAACTGTCTAGTTTGTTAGTTCCCACTCAAGGAAAATCCACTACAATTGCTTATACCTACTTTCTTTAAATAGTTTTATCACAATAAGTGCACTTAAATCATGTTAATTTAGCAAGCTCCATCTTCAAGAGGAGGAATTAACATGTTAACCCCACCAAAAAGGGGATGGGGTAAGATAGAGTGAGTCAGCTCCACTAATCCTGACCCTGTTTGGGCAGAGACCTGGAACATACACCACCTTAAGGGGTTGAGCCAAAATGAATGGGGTAGCAGAACCAGAGCAGAGAGGACAACCCACCACCATACCGTAAAGAAGCAATACCTTTCCAGAACGTTATATTGATCCTAACCAGATTACCTAGATTTTTAAAATCTTAAGTTGTAACTTTTGTAACCATACTTGTATTTTTCTTTGCATTAGTAAAGAAAGAAAACTGCCGTTCGTCTCATTTAAAACACTCCTGAGAGACTTGATACTACTTATCCAGAACTACCAATTAAGAATATTAATAAAGACAAAGCATAGAACGAAATCCCAGACGAAGATAGAAATAAAAGCAGGTAAGAGAACACATGAACTTACGCATAACTCAAAACATGAAAGTCTGTGAATGTTAAGGCGGCAAATATGGGAGACCACTGTATTAAAATTACGTGCCATACTATTTGGATGAATTTGGCAGGAAAGATGTTCATATTCCAATGATCCATAAATGAATTATGGCAACTGCAGTAGTTCTGCACATAAAGGGAGGGGTAAGGGGGTGTCAGTGTGCCATCAGACTTAATGGGGAAATGCATTGTTGTCTCAATCTCATGAAATTTTTATTTACTTCCTCATAAATAGTCTACTGCATATTCACACACGTGTGTGTGTGAAATGTTGAAATAATTGGAATTGATGCAGAAAAATTTAGATGAATTGATGCTAAAATGCTGTAAATTGATATGAATTGATTGATACACCCTTATGTACTTTGTGTTATATAACTGATTGATACACCCTTATGTACTTTTGTTATATGCTGGACCTTTACACACTATCTCATTGAAGCTAAATAACAGGAATTCAACCTCGCCATAAACTGCCAATTTTAAGGCACTAGACAAGCGCCATAAAACCAGGGACTGCCTGTAGATTACCTTTATAGGGATAGAATTAGGCTATAAAGAACAGAACATACAAATTATGGGCTACTACCAAAACAAAGGCTATTTTGTTAATAAAATTGAGTTTTTCAACTCTGCTGCTCTGAGTCATAACCGTACTGGTCCTGTACACAGTGCAGATCTAGTCTTGTCCTGGCTTACTTTCCCTATTCTGTCAGCTACTATGGTGTTTGTGGGAACCATATTCATATGAGCATGATCTGGACCTGTTACTCCATCTCACTCAGGCAAACTTTTTGGTTAAAAAATACAAATTTTATGTTTAACACAAAGTTGTATAATGAGATTTTGTAGCATTTGTTTAAACCACAGACACAGTTTGAATTACTTGAGTTGATAAGATAGCCCTATAATACGGGGTAACATTGTTCTAAGGCAAAATTTTGAGAAGTGAATTTTTTGTTAAATGCAAATGCTAGCTTTTATATTTACTACTAAGTTTTATAATTTTATGGATGACGAATGTTGATACTTGATACAGATGTGAGTAGCTTACCTGAGATGAGTAAACTTCAAGTTTTGCCTCTCATATGAAATATCAATCATACAATGAATTGGAATTGAAACCTTCATGATCTGAATTGATACAAATGGATTGATCCTAACCCTGCCCCTGACAAAGTGCTCCTGAAGAAAGGGAAGAGATGTAACTTCTCTACTTCTGAGTTTCAATGAATATTATTGACACATTCCACAGAAAAATCCCTGAATAAGAGTTTCCTATGAATAATTCAAGATATAATCCCCCCCCCCCAAAAAAAAATAAACAAAAATAAATAAATAAAAATAAAATAAAAATAAATAAATCCTTGACCTTGAATCAAGTCCACGATTAGTGAGGGTAGACTATATACTGAGGGATTGCTGCTAGTTGTAGTTCTTACCCTTTGATAGTACGTCGGCTGTTAATTATGATTTTCTAGTATGTCAGCTTCTCATTGCAATTTTGCAAAAGAAAGTGCAAAGAATTATTACGAAAAAACATGTACATATACCTCACAAAAAGAAAGACATTTCACATGGAAGGTACACTCCCCCCCCCCCCCATGTGTATCTTCCTTTCCATCCTTGTGTTTTTCTTAAATTGGCCAAGCCCACAACCCCAACCCCCTTCTAAGACACTCTAGATCTCTGAAATGATGAAAGCTTCAAAGGCTTCTAAGAAGTCAATTAACCCCCAACCCCCTTTTCTTCCCCCAGCCTTCCACCCCAGATCAGGTGCTCAGAAACTATTGTTTGTAAGTAGAGGAACATTGCATATATATAACATCAAGATCTGGAAAGGGTGAAACCAAATCACTAAAAGACTACTGTACAAAAAGCTCTGGTTTATATATATATGCACGAAAAATAACGCTACAAATTGTACCTACAGATATATACTGGGGAAAAAACTCCTTAACCCTTTCACTAAGAGCCTGTTGCCACTAGTATCCTGCTAATCTTAAGACTAATTCCCTTCCTTTTACATTTAATACTTAGATTACGTTATTTTCATTACTGATACATCACATTGTATTATTATGCTGTTTTATTAATGATAAACAAGCATACATGGAGGTTAATCATTCAAACACTGAAGTATGTACTTTTCTTGGAGATTACCTACTACGAGCTACCAAACTAAAGACAAAGAATGATGATTAGGATCAGTCTTGCATCATTGAAGACCTTTTGTTGGCCGATATCAGCCTCGCACAGCAAATGGTTAACCGGAGTTATTAACCATCCCAGATTTGCCTAGGAAGCAAGGGCAAGGGATGTAATCACTCGTGTAACCTCCTACTGGTCTGCCCCAGAACCCTGCTCATGTGAGGGTGAACATGTATGGAAAATAATTGAGTAACACTACTTCCCCCCTGAAAAAGGCTTCAGGTCAGAAGGTAGCTTAATTCTGGTTATTACCTAGTAATGGGTTCAGAAATAAGCTTTACTGTGTCTTAGTTGCAAACAGCTTCTTGTTCTTAAGAGGGGAGGATGTGTGCAGGTCTCGAGTGCTCTGGTATATTACTATCCCTCCTAGGAAGGAAAGCTCTACTACTTGAAAGTGGGACAAGAATAGGAAGAGAGCTAGGAGGACTTACGGGAATATTCCCCCTTTATGAAACTGGCAAATACTTTGTCTTCCTGCACTTGTCATTCAATCTTCACACACTAGACGAATCCAAAACAGCACATCCCCTATAAGCAGCACAAGTCTGGGGAGGATGGACGCACACACACACACGGCCATGCGCATTTCAATGGTATTGCAACTAGCAAAGGTAATGAGAAAATACAGACAAAATAAAATCACAATTTTTGAAAGTAAATATGATATTGTCATGATACAATAAAGTTTGTTCATACTTACCTGACAGATATATATATAGCTGTATTCTCTGACGACCGACAGAATTTCGAAACTCCCGGCAAACGCAGTGGTCGGCTAGGTGGTTAGTACCCATTCCCGCCGCTGGGAGGCGGATACCGGGAACCATTCCCATTTTCTATTCAGATTTTCTTTACCACTGTCCCCTGAGGGGAGGTGGGTGGGTACTTGATTATATATATCTGTCAGGTAAGTATGAACAAACTTTATTGTATCATGACAATATCATTTTGTTTATGACACTTACCTGCCAGATATATATATAGCTGAATCCCACCATTGGAGGTGGGAAGGGACAGAATAGAAGGATTTTGGAAACATTTCACATGCAGATGATTGACATCTTGGTTCCCTACCTGTTAGCATAGCTGACTTCGTGATTACTGTCACCCAAGCCTGCTTCTGCTTAACTAGAATTTCCAGCAAGGTAGTGACCTGTATAGCTGGATAGTTCTAGATGATCTATCAACGGGAGCGTGACCATAATGTGACTAGACCATATTGACCATACTGAAGACAACGAAGCATAATAAATACCACCTAACCTAGCCTCACTAAAGTTAGTCCCATAACTTTCAGGCTAATTAAAGGGAAGACCGCCTCAAGCGGCCAACCCTACGACCGTAAAAAACAAACCCATAATTAAAATCACACACATCCATTTTCTAAAGGATGGGGTTCGTATTGCTTCTCGTCCCCAATACTGTATCCGCGGAAATGTATGGTCCAAGCGAGTAGCAATTCTCATATGTCGCCTTCACATCTCTGAGGTAGTGTGAAGCAAACACAGAGTTGCTTCGCCAAAATGTGGCACCCAGGATATCACTGAGTGCCATATTTTTCTGAAAAGCCACCGAAGTAGCTACCGCTCTAACCTCGTGAGCATCAACTTTTAGCAGTTTAAGATCACCATCCGTGCAGGACGAATGAGCTTCCCTGATGGTGTTTCTCAAGAAGAACGCCAGTGCGTTCTTAGACATTGGTAATTCCGGCCTCTTGACTGAACACCACAGGTTGTCTGACGGGCCTCTACATTGTTTGGTCTTTTCCAGATAAAATTTGAGAGCTCTGACAGGGCACAAAACTCTCTCCGGCTCTCATCCGACGAACTCTGATAACCCCTTGATATCAAAGGTTTTAGGCCAGGGGTTGGATGGGTTTTCGTTCTTCGCTAAGAACGAGGGGCTCAGCGAACACACCGCATTGTGTTCTCTGAAACCCACATGTTACTCATAGCTTGGATTTCGCTAACCCTCTAAGCTGTTGCCAAAGCGGTTAGGAAAATAGCTTTCCTAGTTACATCTTTCAAAGAGGCAGCGTGCATAGGCTCAAATGGGGCTGACATTAAAAACTTTAAGACAACATCTAAATTCCATGAGGGAATCTTGTCTCGTGGAGCTTTTGAGGTTTCAAAGGACCTCAATAGATCGTGAAGATCTTTATCATTTGATAAATCCAAGCCTCTGTGTCGAAAGACCGTTGACAGCATACTTTTGTAGCCTTTAATCGTTGACACAAAGTTTGTCTATATTTCTAAGATGTAGGAGGAAATCAGCAATCGGCTCACAGAGGTCGTGGATGGAGGAAATATTTTGCCTTCTACACCAACTTCTGAAGACAGCCCACTTCGATTGGTAGACAGCTTGAGAAGATGTTCTTCAGCGCTGGCAATAGCTCTTGCCACCGATCTTGAAAAACCTCTCGCTCTGGCCAACTTTTGGATAGTCTGAATGCAGTCAGACTCAGAGCGGAGAGGTTTCCGTGATACCTCTCGAAGTGGGGCTGTCTGAGTAGATAGATTTTTTCTGGAAGTGTCCTTGGGAAATCTACCAGAAATGACATGGCCTCTGTGAACCAGTCGCTTGCAGGCCAAAAGGGGGCGATCAACGTCATTCTTGCTCCTTCCGACGCCGCAAAGTTCCTTATTACCTCTCCCAGGAGTTTGAATGGAGGAAAGGCGTAGAGATACATCCCCTTCCAATTCCAAAGCATGGCGTCTATTGCTATTGCTCCTGGGTCTAGAACCGGAGAGCAGTAAATAGGAAGCCTCTTCGTTTTTGCTGTCGCGAAGAGGTCTACCAGTGGGCGTTCCCAAAGTTTCCATAACTCCTTGCAAATCTCTGGATGGAGAGTCCTTTCGTTTGGAAGCATTTGATGTTGACGGCTGAGGAGATCCGCACGAACGTTCTGCTGTCCTGAAACGAATCTCTTTAGAATCGTTACATTTCTCAGCTTCGCCCAAAGTAAGATTTCCCTCGTTATCCTGACAGGGAACGAGATAAGAGTTCCTCCCTGTTTTTTTTTGTATATACGCGAGCGCCGTGGTGTTGTCCGAGTTTACTTGTACAATTCGTCCCACAATCCTTGACTCGAAGCATTGAAGTGCCAAACGAATCGCCTCTAGCTCCTTGAGGTTTATGTGCCAGGACCTCTGTTCCCCTCTCCAGAGGCCTGACAACTTCTTTCTCCCCAAGAATCCCTGCTCCCCCAGTGTTGCTCCCCAGCCCGTCATGGACGCGTCTGAGAACAACACTAGGTCTGGGCTCAGAACTTTGAGGGACATCCCTTCCGATAGCTTGACAGGATCGGACCACCACTTTAAATGCTCTTTGATCGATTGAGGGATTCTCAAAATCTCGTCTAGGTCTTTCTTGTTCTTCCAGTTGTCTGCTAGGAAAAACTGAAGCTGTCTGAGGTGCAGCCTTCCCAGAGAAACAAATTTCTCCAGCGAGGAAATGGTCCCCAGCAGACTCATCCATTCCCTCGCCGAGCATATTTCCTTCTCTAAGAAGACCGATACTTTCTCTAAGCATTTTTAGCTGACGTTCTATGGATGGAAATGCTTGAAAAGCCACTGAATCCATCTGAATCCCCAGATACACGATGGACTGTGTGGGAATCAGATGGGACTTCCCGAAGTTGACCAGAAGGCCTAGGTCCTTCGTCAGCTGTAATGTCATATGTAGGTCCTCCAGGCACTGTTCCTTTGACGTGGACCGGATCAGCCAATCGTCTAAATAGAGTGACTCTTATCTTCGAGAGATGGAGCCATCGTGCTACATTTCGCATCAGAAGCGTGAATATCATAGGGGCTGTACTCAGCCCGAAACAGAGAGCTCTGAATTGGAAGACCTGTCTTTCAGAACGAATCTGAGGGACTTCCTGGACCGAGGATGTATCGGAACATGGAAATAGGCGTCTTGGAGACAAAGGGGAACACCATCCAATCTCCTGGTCTCAGGGAAGCTAAAACAGACTGTGGCAGTTTCCATCTTGAATTTTATTTTCCTTACAAAAAGATTCAGCTTGCTTACGTCTAGGACAGGTCTCCATCCTCCCGAGTGCTTCGGAACAAGGAAAAGCCTGTTGTAGAAGCCTGGAGAGTTCCGTGATACAACTCTTTCTACTGCTCTCTTTTCCAACATTTGATCCAAAAGGTCTAATAAGATCTGTTGCTTTGAATCCTGATAAGAGGGCGAAAGGTCTATTGGTTCTATGCTTAATGGCGGTTTCGATAGAAACGGGATTTTGTAACCTTTCTCGATCACTTCGAGTGGACCAAGTGTTCGCCCCTCTTATCCTCCATGCTTCAGCGAAGAGAGCGAGTCTTGCCCGACTGGTGGTGTCTGGAGGGCCGAAAAGTCATTTCTTCCCCCTGGTTTTTGAGGGGGCTCTGCCCCTAGGGAAACTCCTCCCTCGAGCAGCAGCTCTTGAAGAGGCTCTTCCACGAAAGGGCTTATAATTCTTCCTAGAAGCTTGCGTGGTTCTTGAAGACATCTGATCAGTAGGACGTTTCGAAGACCGAGACAATAAGTCCTGCGTCGCTCGTTCTTGGAGATTTACTGATAAATCCTTTACCATCGATTGTGGAAAAAGATGAGCAGAAAACGGAGCGAACAACAATTCTGCTTTTTGCGGTGGTGACACTGACTTAGCTGTGAAGCTACAGAAGAGTGCGCGTTTCTTCAGGACTCCCGACGCAAAATGTGATGCCAGTTCGTCGGAGCCATCTCTTACTGCTCTGTCCATGCATGACAAAATACTCGCTAAGTCCTCTAATGAGATGGAATCTGGGCTTCTAGACTGAACATCCAAGACGCCCAAACACCAATCTAGAAAGTTAAAAACTTCCAAAGTTTTGTAAAGGCCTTTGAGATGGTGATCTATCTCTGACATTTGTCCACGCTTTTGCCGATGCCAGTAAGATCTTCTAGAGCTTCCACTAAGTTGGCGAAATCCCCTTGTGCGGAAGCGGGGATTCTTAAACCTGCTTCCTCTTCTGTCTCGTACCACTTCCCCGATCTTCCACTAAGCCTTGTGGGGGAAAGTGCAAAAGAAGTCTTGCCCTTTGTCTTTTTGGATTCCATCCAATCATGGATTCTTTTAAAAGCCCTTTTAGTCGAGAGCGAGGTGGCCATTTTGACAAAATTTGGAGTCTTCCTTGCCTTCGAAGAGGTTAGTTGGGAAGGTGGAGAGAGGAACTGGAGCTCGAAACTTATCGGGAAACAAATCTTTTAAAAGACGAGTCAAAGTCTTATAATCCACAGAGGATGAGGTTGTAGGATCCTCCTCCTCTTCCGAAACAGCCTCGCTTAACGATTTATCTTCTAATGGAGACATAGTCTTATTCTGAATTGAACGAGAAGAAACCAAAGTTTCACCTCCCTTTCGAACAGTAGGTCTTGTGTTTGAAATCAATTTTGAAGAGGAGAGTCTGCTATGTTCTCCTAACCTTGACTTTCTCTCCGAATTTTCCAAACTAACGTCATACGATTTCTCTTGACGAGCGCTCATATTGTAGTTTCTACTACCTTGACGCATATGGCGCTTAACCTTCTGACTAGCGACCTGTTCTTTTCTTCCCAGGGTGACTTTATGCATCGGACGCCTAGCGCCCTCAAAAGTGTCCTCATATGAAGGACGACAAGCGTCCTTACTAGCACTACGCCTCACGTCCTCATTTACGTCCTGACGTGATGGACGTCGTGTAAACACTCCTAAAACGGTCTTGAGTTGTAATACGCCTTGCGTCCTCAAATGCATCTTCATATCCTTCCTTTTCTGGAACTAATATCGTGCATCTGAAGTCTCTCCAGCCGACGTTTACGACACCGAGCGTCCCGAGAAGCTTCCTTACGAGCGTCCTGATTAGCAAAGCGTTTCTTTTGTTGAATATTCTCTTCCTGTAAGCCAAGATCAATTCCTCCCAATTCTATTTCTGAGCGATCCTTCTGAACGTTCTTCGACTCTTGGAAAAGACGACGGCCGCCTGTGCGGCACCTATTGTCCTTTTCTTTACTGCCAATACTTCTAGAGACTCTCTCAGCAGGACTGCTTGCGCGTTCCTGATTGAGTCGATGAGGTCTAGAAGGCGACGAATCAGAAGATGACGAAGAACGAAGAGAAGCCGCAGGAGAACGTCTAGATTTCTTGACGGGTAGCCATAGATCTTTTTTACGACTACGTGATCTTTCTTCTTTCTTGGCGAAAAACGCATCCAACTGTTGACGAATCGCTTCGAGGGTCTTTTTTGATGGTGAAGAACCATATGATGGAATGAACCTTTGAGAAGAAGATGGGCGAGGGGACGCCTTCTTCCTTCTCTCCGGACTCGAATCAGGACGCTCAGAAAGCGTCCTGAATCTCGTGTGGGATACGGTCTTCGAAGTCTTCCGGAGAAGACCGAAGCGTAAATCGAGGCGGAGGACGCTCTCGATCTCCCGATGAAGCGTCCTCTTCCATCATACCTTTCCTAAGAGGGCGAGAAAGACAATGGCCGCCAGTGCGACGTCTTACGTCTTCCTTACCACTCTCAATTGGAGAGGCTGCGTCCTCTTCCGTAAGACCTTTCCTAAGAGGGCGAGAAAGATGATGGCCGCCAGTGCGACACCTTACATCTTCCTTACCACTCTCAGTCTTCCGAGATTCCCAGCCACGGTGAGGTGAGGACGTCTCGGAGGAAGAGAAGCATTCCTTCAAGGTTCGAGCTTGCGCGCGATCTTTGGCAGCCTGGGATGCGTCTTCAGGATCTGCCGAAGGGACGCCAGACCGGTGTTTAATTCCCGTAACCCTCCTTCGGCCTTCGACATGTCCATTCCCTGTGTTCTGGGAGTGCGACAGAGGTCTCAACCTGGAGGCATTATAGGACCATTCTGACGCCCCCTCCACTTCACTAGGGGCACTAACATTATCACTACACTTTTGCACATTAGATTGTAGCACTTTCATTTTCGATTCAAGGTTCCGAATCGATTCTAAAATGGTAGAAAGGGCATTCCCTTTGGTAACAATCACTTCCTTATCTGAAGGAGAAATTATAGGGTTATGCGTAACATGTTCTACATTTATGTTAGACTGAGCAACTTTACTTTGACTTTTAACAGAAGCACTCCTGGAGGAAGACCTCCTAATTCTGTCACGCTCAAGTCTACGAATGTAAGATTCATACGCCTTCCATTCGACATCAGTTAACACTTCACATTCTTTGCACCTATCATCCAACGAACAAACATGCCCTCTACAATTCACACACACTGTGAGGATCTACCGAGGCTTTTGGTAGCCTCACCTTACATTCTTCTATACCACACACTCTGAAACCAGTAGAACTAGATCCAGACATCTCAATTCTAAGAAAAATCAAAGCCAAAATCAAAATCCAAACCACAATAGTGTATGCCAAATCACTAAGCCAAGTCCGAAACCAAAAGACAATCCAAATAATCAAGTGACAAATGAAGTTTTCGAAATCCTAAGCGGAGGTCTGTAAACAGATGTTTACCGACCGGCGACAGAAGAAAATCTGAATAGAAAATGGGAATGGTTCCCGGTATCCGCCTCCCAGCGGCGGGAATGGGTACTAACCACCTAGCCGACCACTGCGTTTGCCGGGAGTTTCGAAATTCTGTCGGTCGTCAGAGAATACAGCTATATATATATCTGGCAGGTAAGTGTCATGAACAAATGTATTTTTCCTAACTATGCCTACCTGGGCTCCTCTCCCGGTCTTTAGGGAGAGGGAGAGGGACCCGCCACTGACTTCTGATCGAGGTTAGGGAACCGCGAGATCAGACAGAGTCTACTGGGTTTTTCCTTAAGGCACAAAGCATAAATTGCACTTAGGAGAAAGGGAAGAACCATATGTCGGAGACAATAAGGCGATGGGGTTTGTCTTATGTCTGGGACCCCCATTTCCCGCAATGCCAGGGAAACAGCGGGGAATGTGCTTCTTTTGCTAATAAAGGAATAGAAAGGAGTGTCTTACCTGCATCTGTGCTCGGTCCGCATGTAATGGTTTGTGTACTCTCTGCCTGAAGGGAAAAAGTAGGATGAAAGGAACGAAGCAGAGCCAGTCACTCTGCAATTGTATCTGACCATACCGTACAACGAGACTAGATGGTAACCTGTCTTGTTAGAGGAGCTGTGTCAAGCTACACAACTTGTTGAGCAGCCACCACTGGTCCCAAGGAGGTGTCCAAGGACTTGTGGGCAACATCCCGAAGGTAATGAGAGGTGAAGGTAGTCTGGCCCACCCAGACCCCCGCCTTCAAAACCCGTTGAACCGACAGGTTCTTTCTGAACAGAGGGGAGGGGGCAACACCCCTGACCTCAAGCGCTCTCAGACAAAGGGCACCGGTGTCATGGTCTGCAGCAGAGTATGCCTTCTTGATCGTCTCACGAAGCCAGAAAGAGACAGCGCTCTTGGACACCTCTTCTTGGGGCCTCCAGTGCCATCGAAAAGTCGTCAACACTCAGGCTGAAGATGTAGTCTCCTCTTCAGGTAGCACCGTAGCATTCTTAACTGGACATAGTAGCATCTTGTCTGGATCATTATCAATGAAGTCATTGAGGGAGGGGATGGAGGAGGACTCTAATCGGGCGTCAGGGACCACAGGATTCAGTATTCACTATGAATTCAGAGACAAATTCTAGCATTACTGATCCCCACCCTCTCATATGTTTAACATCAAAAGAAAGGCCATGAAGTTAGCATACTCTCTTCACCGAAGCCAGGGCCAGCAAAAAGACTGTCTTGAGGGTTAGATCCTTATCTGACGAGAGACTGAGTGGCTCGTACAGGGCACGAGTCAGGCTCTGCAACAGGAGTCACATCCCACACGGGGGGCCTGAGGTCCCTGGGTGGGCAAGACCTTTTGAAGCTCCCCACACGCGAAATCTCAAAAGAAGAAATATCTTTCCCTGTCAGCTTGAGGACCAAGGCTAAGGCTGCCCTATAGCCTTTTTTGGCTGAAACAGAGAGAAGCTTCTCTCAACAAAGGTAGACTAGGAAGTCCGCGACCTCCTGAATAGTGGCACCGATCGGAGATATCCCGCCTACGACACCAACCGCAGATGATGGCCCATTTCCCCTGGTAAACAGCCGCAGAGGACTTCCTGAGGTATCCAGCCATCTCTGTCGCTGCTCGTCGCGAAAAGCCTCTCACTCGCAAGAGATGGTGGATATCTTCCAAGCATGAAGGCACAGGGACTTCACTGCTTGACAGAACCATTCTACGTGTGGCTGAGACAGTAGGTCATGCCACAGGGGTATCTCTCTCGGTGACTCGGCGAGAAGAGCCAGGAGGTCGGGATACCAAACAGCCTGAGGCCATTTGGGTGCCACTGGAATCATCCTCAGATTCTACGTGATCCGCAGCCTGTTGAGCACGGCGCGGATCAGGCAGAACGGGGGAAAGGTGTACGCTTCCAGGTTGTCCCACAGATGTTGGAATGCGTCTTCCGCAGCTGCCCATGGGTTTAGTACAACCGAACAGATCTCCACCTTCCTGTTGTACCGGGCGGCAAACAAGTCTATGACTGGACGCTGCCATAAGCTGAAGAGCCTTTCCGCTACATCCTGGTGGAGGGACCACTCGGTTCTCACCAACTGATTCTGGCGGCTGAGCTTGTCTGCCACTACATTCCTCTTGCCTGGAATGTATCTGGCCGACAGCTCCACTGCATGAGCCAAGGCCCGCTTGTGCACCTGCATTGTCAACCTGTGGAGCTCAAGGAAAACAAGTCCCCATTGCTTGTTGATATATGCCATTAGCGTGGTGTTGTCACTCATCAACACCACTAAGTGTCCCATCACTCGTTCCCAAAATTCTTGAAGAGCTAGGAAGGCTGCTTCGAGTTCAAGAACGTTGATGTGAAGGTGCTCTGTCGTGATCGTTCCACACACCTGCAGTCAGCAACTCCACCAGGTGCGCGCCCCGCCCCTCATTCTATGCATCCAAGAACAGGAGCATGTCCGGAGGGGGAGTGGTCAGATCCACTCCTACCGTGAGGTTCCTGTCATCCGTCCACCAATCCTAGTCCTCCCTTACCTCCTGTGAAAGAGCAACGAGGAAAGACTGAGGATCTCGTGACTGGGACCAAAAGTCCCCAAGTCTCCACTGAAGAAACCACAGATGTAGCCGACTGTGAGGGACCAGCTCCTCCAGGGGCGACATGTGATCGATCATGACCTGCCAAAGCCAGGCAGGTCAGGAACCGCCGCACTACCTCTCTGAACTTGCTAAGAGAGTCCGAGGGGAATACTCTTGCTGCTACCATATCTATCAGCATGCCCAGATACATCCTCTGCTTGGGTTCAAAATCTGACTTCTCCGGGTTTATCAGGATCCCGAGATTCCGACAAAATTTGCGGAGTCGATCCCTGCCCTGTAGCAACTGCGAGCGAGAGCTCACCAGGACCAGCTAATCGTTGAGATACCTCAAAAGACATATTCCATTCGAATGTGCCCAGGCAGAAACCAAGGTGAACACTTGTGAACACCTGGGGTGCGGTCGACAATCCAAAGCATATAGCATTGAACTGGTAGATAGTCTCCCCAAGGATGAAGTGGCGATACTTGCAGGAAGACCTGTGAATGGGTATTTGGAAAGACACACTTCTCCCACTGAGCAGCAGACCATGAGGAACACTCCACACAAGTAATACCTCCAAAATCCACTCCTCGGCATGAAGCACACACCAAATGGGGGGTCCACTTCGGCCGGGGAGCAAATCGTATCACACCTCTTACCGTCTACTCCCGGACAATGCCTAACGGAAGCAGACAGCAACAGGGGCTGCAGAACATCCATGATACTCAAACAAACTTGTCAAAAGCAGAAAAGCATCAAAAGCAGAAAAGAATCAAAAGAGAACAAACAAGAAAATTTCCCACCGGGAAACAGCGAAGTTCAGCTAAGACAGTTGGGCAGAGAGTGCAGAGGTACGTCCTCACTCGACAACGGCAGAAAGCAAATTGAATGATCAATCCTGGTCTTGGCATAACCAATAACTGGACGGTAGTTAACTACTGCACTGCCTTGTTAAAAATTTAGCAGCCACGTCCATGCTCCGCCTTAAGTAATTCCTATTGTAAAGGACAGACAGTTTGTATACTGTGTAGGAACAAATACACTCAAAATGGGCTGACAACTCATTGAAGCTACTTAACTGAAGTTAAGTACAGCATACGTAACCTGTACTAAATGGCAACCAAAGAAAATGGGATTACTGATGAAAGTCAAGAGATGGTTAATCCCATATCTCTTATCTACTAACTGCCCATCCTGTTGCCTAGTTACAAAACTGATTCCAGCTACATAAAAGGCAAGGATTTGTATTGGTCTTTTCTATTCACTGCAGCTGGCATTTAGCCTCCCCCTACTACTCTATCTTCATACTTCCACCACTGAGCTATTAAAGGTTTATTTGCTACACGAGTCCATCACATGTTGACATTACATCCTTTGCAAAGTTCCTGGGCATTACTATACCTTCTCATGTAAATTTAATCTACTCATTTGGCTGCAGTAAGCTCTGCTGAAAACCACCAACAAAAAACCTTGAACTACATAACCTTATCAACAATTTTTGTCTTTTCACTTCAAACATTTCAACTTCCAATCCTTGGTTGAATGAAGTATAATTATCCTAGATCAACCCTAATTACTTCAATTCCATAATTTTACTTCAATATGAAGTAGATTTACTAACTACAGGCGGCCCTCGGTTAGCGGCAGGGGTTCCGTTCCTGGCCGCTGACGCTAAGAGATTTTCGACGCTAAGCGATTTTAAAGCCTACGGCCACCGCACACCTTCTTTCAAAACTCTAGACCAGTCACAGGCGCGATAATCCCACAATGGCACAATAAGTAAAATTATATTTATGCAGTATAGTAATATAGAATTTACTGTACAGTACATTATAGCATTGTAAATACTGTGAAGTGAAAAAAGCCTAGCTTTAATCCTTTGGGTGTCTAGAGTATGTAAAGATATAATAAAGTTTATACAGTGTACAGGTAGCTGTAGTGTTCAAGTTACGATCATTAGTCTTACGATAGTCCGAATTTATGAGAGATCAAATTACAATGGCCTAACTTTATCCATCTTCTAGTTACATAAGTTCAATAACAGCAAAAGAGAATGATGAAAGTATGGTTTTAATGTTATACTCGTTGCGTGAACGTGTGTACAGCCATGAACAACCGAATGAGAAGCTATTTTTTTTTTCTAAGTACAACTGAACTGGATAACATCCGTTTGGCTTGTATTTCAATCATCGTACTACAGTACACTATTACCGTAGTTGTTATAAATGGCGTTATGTATAGAATGGAACATGAGATATCTTAATGTAATAACTTTATTCGCTATAGATCGAAAATCAATATAGATCAAAGATCAATCGGGAAATATACTGTTAAATTCAAACCTAGTTATAACTGAAGCCGAGAAAACTGTTCAAGCTGCTAATGACTTATCATACATCGGCAACAAGGATAAAACTGCAGTAAACGTATGCCATCAAACACAACCGTAGATAAAATTGGGATAAAATAATTTTAATCAAAACTACTGGGCTTGAAAGAACACATTTTACTGTTGGTTTCATGCCGATATAAGATAAATAATGTAAAGTTCGTATTACGATAATATAAAGGATTATTGCGAACGGAATCATGTAATTTTTTACGCAATAACCATGTCGCCAACGTAATCTGTTAACATACAAGAATGAACATAAAAAACATTGCAGTCGATAACTTGAAGGGCAGTTTCAAAAGCTGCCTTTTATCATATTTCTGCAGAAATAAAAATACCCTATTCGTAATAAATCCTCCTACACATTTTAAACATAAAAGCATAAACATTTATAAAATCGACACATTGATCGCTAATTTGCAATTTTTTTAAATCTAAATTTTTGGAAGAGCGGCAGGTGGCGGCTCACAAGAAAGAACATGAAAAAAGGGACTTTGACAAAGGAAAAATCTATTTCTGGGTGAAGACCTGTGTCGCCCAGTGAAATGTTCCTATAGCACTCATTTCTAGGTATAAATAAATGCTAAATATACCAGAGATAGAGAAAAAAAAAAAAGCCATATGGAATGCCAGTTACTACCTCTGGATCGATCACCCTTATCAGGGGCGAGTGGAAGCCACTATCACAGATACTTTGCCAATTAGGTCTCTCCGCTCTCAAAATCCCCCGCTAGAGAGGTGCCGTCACAACGGCTAGCTTCCGCTCGCCACTACTACCTCTGCCAAGAACCCTATTCCTGAAATACGCACCCAAGCTTGGGTCAGCTAAAGGGTGGGGAAAGGAAAAGAGAGGGATGGGTTCACTGGGCGACACAAGTCTTAACCCAGAAATATTTTTCCTTTGTCAAAATCCCTTTTCTGGGATCGACCTGTGTCACCCAGTGAAACAGTAACAGAGAATTGGCCATACAAGCTTGGTAAATTGAGAGTGAAACAAAAAATTTTATATGAAAGGTAAAATAAAATTTTCTTACAATTATTGTTCCAATGATCCAAGTTAAGGATAACAAAAAACAAGGTGTAAATAACGTATAATAATATATGACCAAATTCATACCATCACCAGGAAAAATAAGAAAAGGTAATGAATATAACACATGAAATAATGAACTATGTACTGTCGGCCAAAAAACTCGTGGCAGTTTCATAATTTTTCGTTCACCTGCCTGACGCACAATTCGTGCCTATTTATCTATTTTTCTTTTCAAAGATGGAAGAAATCATGTGTAATGACGTTAAAAACAGCCACTGATATCTTTAAAACGTTGTTATGTTATTGTGTAAAACTATTTTCCATATAGCAAAATTGATGTGAACAAAACGAAGTGATAAAAAACGTCATATCACAACCAAATAGATAGGAGACACCTATCACTAGTAGTATCGCACAAACAGACCTTAATTTATCATTTCAATATCAAGTTGAAGGTAGTTGAACTACTCAACTTGTTAAATTTTACAGAAAACATTGGAATCTCACAAAACGCTATAAAAATGGATATATCAGTGTGAACCAGGCAACCTCACTCTATTGCTTTTGAAGGTATGTGCACGGGAATCTAATGTCAATGTGTCGTTTATCGGTCTAAGAAACATCCCTCGATGAGCGAGAGAATTATTGCACTGCATTCGGTGCAAGTTCCTGTTGGAGAGATATCAAGAAAGCTTAATAAACCAGAGAGAATCATACATAGACGAATCAAATTGTTTGAAGAACGGCAAAATTTAGAATATAGGCCAAGAGGTGGAACACCTCGGAGCACCACAAGAGAGCAAGACAATAACAGTAGTGTAAATGTTGCTGAGCAACATTCATTTCTGAACTTTGAATTCTAGTGCCTTGTCACAACATTGCCTGAACCAGGAATCATAACTAGCTCTACACTTATGACTGGTGTCTGATGAATACTTTAGATAGAGAAAGAGATCTTTAAATCTACACTTGAAATCTTTGATAGTTGTCTAATGAATAAGTCTAATGAATAAGCAAACTTATCTTTGATGGACGAGAGATTCAGTTAGGCTTAGTACTCTCTTTTTTGTTTTTTATCAGTGGCCAGTGAATACCCCGGATAAGGAGGGAAACAGTTTCAACGATGCATGCATTTTTTTCTTCAAAACCTGAAGAAAACATTTTATTGGGAGATAGGCTTTATTAACATTGGCCTAACCCTTCCAGCACTCCTATATGCCACCTCCAATCTCTTCTACATCTCAGGCGACTTGATCAGACTTCTCGCTAAGAACTCCATCACGCGAAAGCATCACTAATGATAACGGTTATTTTAAAATTCCCTGTGCCGACAACGGACGCCTTAAGATGCATGTTTATAAAATATTTTCTGTTCAAAGAAACTTAATCCTTCATTCCATAAAATATGGGCATACACTCGTGTTACACCCTGTAGCCGTCAAAGAGCAACCCTTGATTAAAGCAGTAGGTTTTTCTTGGGAAAAAAAAAAAACTAAACGAGATCGTCACCTTTCATATTTCTTATCCTTTCAGCTACCTAAACTATTAATCATCTCAAATAAGGGCAAACTGTTGCCTAACCGCGTTCAAAGTCAACACATACGTACTCAACTTAGATGAAGATGCATCTTGGAGATCAGAAGACATAGTAACCAAATAAACAGCAAAATAACAACAAAGCGAAAACGAAAGCGGTTCACGCTACGAAAGCTATGAAAGGAATGAGGGATCTTGGCAGAGGTAGCAGTAGCGAGCGGAAGGTAGAAGTTGTAATGGCACCTCTCTAGCGGGGGATTTTGAGAGAGGAGAGACCTAATTAGCAAAGTATCTGTGATAGTGGCTTCCACTTGCCCCTGATGCTATACTGACACCCTATGAGGGTATCGATCCAGAGGTAGTAACTCTGGTATTCCATATAGCTTTTTTCTCTGGTATATTTAGCATTTATTTATACCTAAAAATGAGTGCTATAGGAACATTTCACTGGGCGACACAGGTCGATCCCAGAAAACATCGTATTTGATAACGTGAAGGGCAGTTTAAAAAGCTGCCTTTGTATCATATTTCTGTGCAGAAATAAAAATACCTTACATGTAATACATTTTCATACACATTTTAAACAAAAGCATGAACATTTATAAATCGACACATCCATAGCTAAATTTGCACTTATGTAACTATATTTTCAGCATAGAACAGCGTCAAGAGGCATATATTTTACCCTAATACCATAAAATTTGTTGATATAATTTGCATAACCTTTACGGTCTGAACGGCATTTCTACAAATGTATGAAATCGTTAGACTACGGCGCTAGCGGCGCTGTTAACTGTAAATTGTGCTGTACAAATACCTTTAAAATGCCTTATTTTTTAAATAAATATTTTTGACTACAGCCGTAAAACCGATTCGCCATTTAAGCGATTGCGCCGTTAAACGCGGGCCGCCTGTGTAAGATTTCGTACTTCCAGAGCTTAATTTTTCTTTTTAAATACATACTGAAAGATATTTACTACATTGTGTTCATGTTATTTCTTTTTGACACATAGTAGGTACCATTAACTCGAAGTTTCTATAACTTATGGAAATCCATCAGTAATTCCTAGTTCCCGCACTTTTTTTTCTTTTAAACATCTGAACATTCAAAATTCTGCTTAGTCTAACCATTTTCTGCTCTATGAGCACTAAAAATATTTTCCAAAAAATAACCCCATTTGTGTCCAAAGTAAGCCCATTACAAAATCGAAAGTATTCATAATGATCCTCACCTTTGCATTTCGATTTTCACTCTTGTTTTCGGTGCACTGACGGGAGATGTGTCCACTTTTGTTGCAAACATAACAGGTACGCTCTGGTTCTGGACAATCACGGGCTATGTGGCCCATTCTGGAGCAGTTATAGCATGAAGCTGTGGTTGGGAAAAACATGATAATTTAAGTACCTTGTTTGATACACTATATTTAAATATGTAAGTCAGGATGAATAGAAGAAAAAAAATAGATAAATAAATAAAATAAAATAAGTTATTCAACAAATTCTATTGGTCCACTCAATGCTGGCTGTAAATGAAATACCCAAGTTTCTATTAAAACGAATATGAAGACAGATACACTTACGCTCATCTGAGGAATGTTCACAGTCCTTGGCAATGTGACCAACGCCATCACATCTGTAGCAATGGTCTTCCTCCTCCTTACAATCACGTGCGAAGTGGCCAGGACGGTTACACTTGTAGCATTTTTCTAAAGAGTAGATATCTGAAGTCACGAATGTGACCAAGGTTTTCATTAATTAAGGAATAATATGAACTTCCTACATGGTATACTGTAGTCCAGGGACTATTCTGTCGTGAGGATGCATCATCACAGTGTGGGATTAGGGAAAGGGAGACAAACAACATAAGTGATAAAGTAGGCATCTGCTATGATATTTTTGAAAAAGGTTCAGAAAAATCTGGTCTAGAGCTAAACTTTTGTTACTCTTTAGTGTTTTTATTTTAAAACTACATATTAATAAGACTTAGAAAAATTTACTCCAGCTAGAAGATGCCTTATGCACTACATACACACTGTGATGCTGCTGCTGATGATGAGATAAGCATGCACGCTATATCCCATTGCCATCTTACAGCCCTCTCATGAACTAAAAGCAACTATGCCATTACTTGTTACTAATTTTTTATTTTATTAAATACAATGTAAGCTTTGTTAAAATATGAATTGCAAAATGGAAGCTAAAGTGCTTTCTAATTCACCAAAAAAATTACAAATACACAAAAACAGCATGTTTATATTTCTTTAGAGATGATTAATTAAAATCCCATTCCCTTACCTACTCTAATTCAATAGCCTGAACAAACAGGAATGTAAAACCCACCATTAGGAGAGAGAGAGAGAGAAAAAAAATAATAATATATATATCAATCAGCAATTCTCTAGCCCTTACTGATGATGTACTAAATCAAGAATACAGAATCAAACCTTGAGCATCCAATATTTTCATCTAAAACCTTTAGAACTTAAAAAAAAAAAAAGAAAAAAAAAAAAAAAAAAAAAAAAAAATATATATCTATATATATTATATATATAAAATAAAAAATAAAAAAGGAAAATTGAAATTTTTTAAAAACTCTTCGTCACTCCAGTTATGATTCAAATAAGATGGTACTGTTTAATATGAAGTTCAGAATGCATCCTCTTTACAATCCACACAATTAAAGAGGGTAAAAAGCAGTTAAGAGTTATGAACCAAGCAAACGAATTGCATGTCATTATTCTTTAATGCCAAATTTCCATCTATGTTAATTGTAAAACTGACGATTACACCCTTAAAAAAAAAAAAAAGGGGGGGTGGGGGGGAACGTTTCAAGAATCCATGCAGGCTACAGACAACTTTTCATTCCACTTCCTTACTATCAAGGAAAAACAATTCCTATCTAAGACATATCTCAAGCCTAACAGACATGCAGATAAAAGTAAAGTACTTCAACAGTAATAATTTATTATTATTTTTTTTTTAGAAATATTAAGCAAATACAAGGATTAAAAGAAAAAAAATTCCCTACAACCTTAAAACAGCTAACAAGCAAACAGTATTCCTCACCAGAAATATAATGAATATTATCCTCACCAGAAATGTATTGAATGTTAGAGGATTGTGATTAAGAAATCTTTAATAAAAAACCTATTCACAATATCAAAAAGAACTAAAGCTACACATTTTGCGAGACTTATAACACAACCAACAAACAATAAAACTATTCAATCTAATTCTAAAATGTACAATTCTAATTTTTCCATAATAGAATACTAGCTCACTGAAACTATCTAATTGTCTGAAAATGACATCTTTACAAGTGAACACTAAATTTTGAGAATAAACATTCAAACTTTTCTACCTTGACTGCTAATTAGAGCATGTTATAATGATTTAAAAACCTCCATTCTCAAAGTCCTGACTTCACTAGTAAGCAAACATCTGCTAATTTTGCATGTAAATGAACTCTTTTCAAATGTATTACCATAATAATGACTAACCATTTCAACACACGCATAATCTAGTTGCCTTCTGTCTTCATAACTTATAAATCCTAGCATAACTGAAGTACTACAATTAATATTTTTCAGGCTACAATCTAAGCAAAATTACATTAAAATAGTCTATAATGGTAATAATAAACACTCCTCAAGTCTCAATTTATATATGAAAAATAAGTGCATGGAAAATTACCAAGCAACATTATCTGGGAAATACTAGAAACAATCTCAAGTTTATTGCACCATTAATAAAACAAATGCTATGACAAAACACGCACAACATTCATATTGTTCACTCTAGCAGACATTTTTCCCATTGCTGTACCAGCAGCAGGAAATATGGCATGACAAGTGACTTATCCTTAATATTTTGGTGGGAAAAGACCATTATAAGATACGTTTAGAAATTGGGACAGGAAAAATAAATTTACTCCAGCAACTAATTATGAAGTTTTTGAGATGAGCATTACAATTTTTTTCCAAGCATAAAAGCAATCTCAAAAAACTAATTCTTAAAAATTTCATGGGTGGAGGATACTACTTGGCTGCATCATAGATTCAAGTTCCGTAAGCAGTATATTCTTGTGCACATTTACACACACATCTTTGGCATTTTCTCAGTGTATCTGTATATTTTACTTTGTTCCTTTTATATTTACTTTAAATTCCAAGAAGTAGAATACCATTCACCATTTTGCTAATTTTCCTTTACTGCTGCTTTCAAATACTCCTTGGTATATGTTATAGTATAAGAGAATGTTGCGGGTAAAATAGGAAAAGGTATGTAAAATAACTTCCCTGTCAGAAATAGCATTTTGGGACAATTTAGAACATTAATTATTATCAGGTAGTTGGAACTGACCACTAAGCTAAGAACTTGCAACAATCATAACCAGCACAAATCTTTTGCTATACACAACCAGAATAAGGAGCCAAAAGGCCTGTAAAAATTTTGTCTTATACTGCATTTGCCAACATACAATTTATGGCTTATTAAAAAATAATAAAAAAATTTCTCCCTGATCTTCAATGCCCCATTCCCAATATTGATTTTTAAGTCTTATCTCTTAGTATTCAAATATTACTGTAAAAATATGCTTCCTTCAGCATGTTAGGGGGCCTGCTCCCCCCCCCCCTCCAAAAAAAAATCCAATTACCACAATAGCCTCTGAAAATATGTGAAAACACTGCTTGAATTGACATTTATTACCGATTCTGGAATTTTATGCCACTAATGCAGTATCATGTCTATGGTAATGTTACTATAGCAATTTATGGGGTTCAGTATACAAAAGCTCAACATCATAACTTTTGCAACTGTACAAGTGTCAGTATAAAATAAATCCAGTTTATTCTCACTGTATATTACTAAATGAAAATTTAGGTCTAAAGATATTTTACTGCTATTACTGCTCTACTGTAAAATATCTTGTAAACCATAAATGGTTAATAAGCAAAACTCCAAGTTTCAGGTTGAATCTGGGTGAGAGGTGGTATGGTCATTTATTATTACTAAACAGCAAACCAGACCACTAAGTTTAACTCTTACACCAGACCACTAAGTTGAATTCTTAAATTTCAAAGGAATGGCCCAAAGGATTTGTCCTTTTTGGGTCAAAGAGGAATACTATCAATTATAAGGTGAGATATTACTAAATTGTAGTGGTCTTTCAGGAGTGAAGAGCCCTGAAACACTTGGTTTGCAGTTTTATTATCTTATTTTACCATAACTCCCTGCCATTTTTTATTAATAAGGTTTAGATAGTTGAAAAAGAAGACAAAAATGAGTATACTCTATCTACTCTGTGATTTCAGGTTTGGCAACATCAGAATTATTTTCTTTAATGCTTGTATGTAAGAAGCTAAAAATACTTTATTTATGCTGACCTCTTATATTTGTTGAACATTGATTTTTATGTCAAATAATTCTGAAAGGTTACTTAGGCACTATTACTCAAAATTACAAAATTTCCATGGTAGCATGCTTTTAATAACCTTATTTGCTGACCACACTATTGCAATTCCTGCTGTGAAAGATGCATTACCAGACAAAAAAACTGGTGCATTTCCCTAAACATATTGCAGCAAATCTTACATCAAAGGAAAATTTTCACTCATCTCTATGAACAGCATAAAGTTGGCCTTTTTAGTCATATGTTGTAATAATATTGTTAATGATATGCAAAGCAATTTGCATATCTTTTTGATGGACAATACAAGTGTGTATAACACACTGCATAATCCAAGGAGGGGGGAAATTCTAATGTTTGAGGATAATTAAGTTTACATCTACTGACTCATATTCTATTGGGTACATCACAAATGATATTGATCCCTGACCAAGAAAGGTTAGTATCAGACACATGTTTCAGCAAGTGGAAACGGACTTCTGTATCAACTGGTACAGCCTGGCATGCATGATGTTCAAGATGGGGACTGCGCTAGTTTGGCTTGTGTCTACTGAATCAAGTTAAACTTGAAGCTATGTAATATTGCTAACCTGCATCAAGACCCAAGAAGTGTAGGTAAGGCTATTAGTTGCTTGAAGATAAACACCATGGAAGAATCCAAGCACCATTCTTCACTCAGCCTTCAACCACCATAAACCTTAGAAGAGACCTTCTTTCTTATATGATCTCTGGCAGCTATGTATGTGGGAACAACAGCCAACACCCACTCTAAGGAAAATGTACCCTTGAACTTGTGGGTGACGTCTGTAAGGTGGTAAGCAATCAAGGCACTGCATACACTTATCCTTAGAACTTACAACACAAAACTTCTTCTGAATGCTACGAATCAAAGCAATAATCCCACTTTCTGAGCCATTCCCTGATGTATGGAGTTCTGACCTCTCACCATATGATGTGTACCACCACTTGATAACCTCCCAAAGCCAAAAGGAATTGGGTTCACAGATACTTCCTTCTGGTACTAACAAACCTATTGACACAGGCTTAGGATGCCGAGCAAGAAGCGTTGTGCAACTCAAAATGGACACGTGTCCGGCAACTTGCCTTGAGCAGCTACTGTCTCAAAAGGGATGGGACTGAGAAACTCACTTTTCACGAAAAGATGGGTTCCAAAGTTTTGCCAATAACTCTGGAACAACTGAAAATGAAAAGGAATCCTTACCACTGTGTCACACTGCTCTCGCTGTCTAAGCTCTAGTTAGCAGAACAGTCTTAGGATGCATGTTTCTGTCCATAGACTCCCTCAAGGGCTCATATGGAGCTCCTAGGATATCTCATCCTTCCTTGGGGAACAAATGGGGCCATGCACAGAGAGGACTGAGTATGAGCAGACCCATGCAACAAGATCAGTAACCAGCAAATACATACACTGCACTGGCCATATATACCTAGTACCACAAATGAGCACTTGGAATCAATGTTGCTCCTGAAAAAAGCATTGGAGCCAAGAAAACATCTGGGTCCTCTTCCTGTCTTCTGCCAATCAAATGGGGGCTGACAGGGACAAAGGAATGTGAGCATGTACATATTACCCAGTCAAGTGTTTCATGAAGACAAGGTAACCTCCTGGTACAGGTAGTCACAGGGGTTCCATTCAGACAGCTTAACAAGCGAAAATTGCCAACAACTGAAAATCAGCAATTTATGGCGCCGATAACAGTTTAACGGCACCTATGTTAGGTTATGTATCGCCGTCATAACTATTATCGGTGCCGATAAGCAGAAATCAGCTCGATCATTTATTTTTGACATTGGACAAGCGCCATAACACCACATTGCTGATTACCAGGGACTGCCTGCACTATGAGAAAAACCCACAATGCCAGCAGCAGCAGCAGATTAAGTTTCCCTGGTGTCTCAGAGTACAGCGTTCGAGATTGAAGCCAGAGCAATGGGGATGGCAGGAACAGACACATCATCAAAAGTACTTTCTGACCCAGAGGTGAATGGTGTCCTAAATAAAGCAGCTGTGGTCTAAGCAGGCACAGAATAGTGAAGGAATCAAACTAATACAAACCCATAAACACTTTCTTCTTCCTTGATCTGCACTTCCAATGGGCAGGCAACTAAAATATACCCTAACTGCTGTTCAACGACAACACAACTCTAATCTCTGCAAGACATACAAAAGGAATGACAGTCATATAAACAATCACATTCATACCTAGGGCATTTTTGCCATTACTCTTTCTGAGGAAAGAGTATGCCCCAGATCACCATCATTCTTTCTAAAGAAGGTTTTGACACAAACTTTACAGTCAGAATCATTTAAGTAAAGTTTACAAACAAACTCCTTCCTAAGCCACTCAAAGAAATGCTCAAGAAACCCCAACAAGAACCATGATGAGGGACACTCCAGTAAATTAAGAGCAACTAGACAAGAAAATGGCACTGCAATTACATCTGCTACCATACTAAGCTTCAGCAACTTATACCAGTTTTTGTAAAGGTAACCATTAAAGAAAAGGTTGGTAGTATTCTCATAAGAACCCCCCAACAGTTTATACACAACACCACAAATAAAGTGCAGGTGGGAACTGGGTGAGCAAGGAAGGAAGGAAGGAAGGGAGGGGGCTGGGGGGGAGCTCATGAAAGCTAAAACATTACTTTAAACAAGGTAAAATACTGTGTAGTGGTAGACGTATTTATAGACTATTAACAGGAAAATTTATTGGACAGTAAAAGGATAGCAGAGGCGAATGAGAGAAGTGACAGCAGCGAATGAAATTCAATATTGCATAAATACTGGAGTTCTCTTATGATTAGAAAATACAAATTACGAAAATTCATTTAAACAACATTAACAAAAACCAATTACTCATCAAACATACAGCAAAGCAACAGACGCTTTCAGATGGACAGCAAACACTGAAGATTAAGTTGGAGGGCACTAAGCGGGCAGCAGAGAAAAATACGAGGAATAAAACACGAGGTTTTGTAGATGCATCAAAATTGTCTTAGTATCAGGAACTACATTTCAAGATTTTGAAAGTTCATAAAATTCCATTTACCAGCATTATCAATACCATCTGATGATCAATTCCACTTACCTTTACCATAAAGTTTGCTTTTATTGGGTGTCATAGGTCAGCAAATGCAGTATATTCAAACTGTTAACCTATTCATTAATTTTCAATCCTAAAAACCTAATTTCACTACCAATGGTTCTCTATGTAAGGGGTCATACATGTCGAGGAATACAGTAGACCTGTCAAAAAAAATCACCCCAAATCAAAGGAACTGTTTACTTTCTGTAACTGGCTGTTCCAATCCTAACTACAGTAGATTGGTGTAAACTGACAATTGGATATTTGCTTCTCATAGCCTAAGGAATGCATCAACTGGACCCAGCAACTGTACCAAGTCAAAATAAATACTGCCGAGTTGGAACCAAAACAATTACATTGCAAGAACTTTAGTTTATGCAGGAAAAATCAGCTACGTAAACCTATTCATAACTGAATTACATGACTTAGGTGAGAGTTTACCTATCCCATTATTAGAGTAGTGGTGTAGCTGCATAAGACCTGGCTCACTAAACTGAAGAATTATAGTCTACAGTAATAATAATAATAATAATAAAAAAAAACAAAAAAAAAAAACATGGTATGGTGCTTATGCTTTAACTTATCTATTAAAAAAAATTTAATTTAATAAAATAAAAAGGAATACCATAAAATTTCTAGGAGACAGCTTACCATTTACTACTGGACTGAAACACATTCCTTTCTTAATCCAAATAATTATAAACAAGGTTACATTAAAAAAAATAAATAAATAAAAAATTCCTAAACATACCTCTTGGACCCCCACGACCCCTGGGGCCAGGACCACTACCCATGGGACACTCTCTAGCAAAGTGTCCCATACGATTACACTTGTAGCATTTGGAGCCTGACATGATGTTCCCAGGCAGTTAACTCCTCACAACTCTCCGCCTCACACGCTCCTCCTCCTCCCTGCTTCTTGTCAAGGTTCTAAAAAAAAAAAATAAAATAAATAAATAAAAAGCAGCAGCAGTCTACATAAAAAAAAAACATGTTCACCTTATAGTCACTTCTGTCTATAATATACAGTCTCAAACCTGAATTATGAATTTGTAATTCTGGCACACTCAAATGTTACTCTATATAACAATGAATAAGATATAAAAACATTAACTGGTAAAGTTTTAGGCAAACAAAAGTGGCCACCTCAGTATGTATATCCCGTGTGCCTTCAACCAACTTACTATAGACAATGGACTATAGCAACCAGACAAGTTTTCAAGAATTCTGATTTTATATTTAAAATATGTGAGGACTTAAAGCAGAGGAAAGAGGCCCAATCATCATTGCCCAACTTGCTCTCTGATCCAATTTCATTAATATTTAAATAGACTACAGGTTATTTCTGGCAGAAGTGGGACTTTCTAGCTGCTTAATGTTTCAATGTCTAAGAGAGAAGGGTCTCTGCCTGCTTAACATAGCCTCTCACAGCAGACTGTGCAAGAATGCTTAGGATATATTTAGAAACCATGGTTTACCTACAAATACCTTAACTTGACAGACATTTTGAGAACTGTCAATATTGGCGCCCAATAAAAAGACATTACCATAGTTAATGCTGAAAAAGACAAAAAAGCTAACCTTCAAACACTGTACCCTCGGCATATTCCATAAACTTCCTAGATATATTCCATGAAATCCTCAGGCACAGTAACAACTTTGTATTGATTTCACATTCAAGAAAACCTCAAAAAAAAAATCTGCAAGATGGGAAAATTGGAAGTGTCCCCTGTACAGGACATGGGATGAGGGCAATTGCCCAAGTCAGTTTCCTCTACAGCAGTAGATGAATACAGGATGGTACAAATTGCTCTTGACGATATATATAAAGTTAGTTGCCTTTTCATGAAAACATCTGAATTTATAGCTATTTATGCAACTCTCAAAAGTTAATTTCCCATTCACATACATGAGTGGGAGACCAGCTCACATACCCATCTGTTTGACCTGCAACAGGGCAGAACCATAGCTTTAATTGTAGACAGGCAAGAATCACCTGCTGAATAATGGTTCAAACTGGAGATACACCCCTTATGAGATAGCAATCAGCAAAGACAGATCTTTGCTGATTACAGAGCTCCCAGTGATTTTCTGATCCAGACATCTAACTCTTGGGGAAAAAAAAAAAAAAAAAAAAAAAAAAAAATTAATGAATGCTACAGATGATGGTTGGTCTCCATCTGCATCAGACCCTCAGGAAGCTACCTTGGTAACTGAGCCCTGAGTAATAGATGGAGTTGACCATTCACAGGGAATGATTAAAAAAAAGATTCTCAATTTATTCAGTGGATTTTTTTTTTTCCACAACTTGTTATTTCTGTAACTTGTCACTGATAAAAGTTTGGACTGCTGCCACAGGAGCTTTCATGCACATTAGCCTAAATGTTATGCCAAAAGATGTAGGCCTACAAGCATCCACTTTGGATTTCTCCTAGTTAAGTGATTTTACACTAGAATGGCACAAACCATTGTCACTTTATGTACAATTAAGCCACATGAATGCCCCAGTAAATCTTGAATACCAGGCAGCCATTGCAAGAATGCCACATTTTGTGTTTCAAGTTAATCATACAGAGAAGACCAAAGCAAATATTAAGAATTCCTACACAGGGACCTTGTAATAAACTATACAGAACTAACAAACAATAGCAAGGCAGTGGATTTTACTACCAAAAGAATTTGAATAGACTAAATGCAGCAAGAACACTGTACCTAATGTGATGGCTGCACTTACTCCTCATGATAACAGATAATGTTTGGAAAGTAATGTGCAGTTAATAAATTTTTCATTCAGTTAAGCCCAGTGCACCTGTGCACACACATTCTGCTGGCCTTCACACATATTATGTTTGGTGGGTACAGGAGGCTGAATATCAGGACACAGACCATTAAGTTTTCGAACTGGATATTGGTACGGCAGCCGTACCCCGATCTCGGTAGATATTGGTACGGCAGTGAATTGTGCATGCGCGAAGCAGCGAACCCTTGTTTACCGCCTCATGCATATCCAAAGACTATATACTGAAGTGTATGCACAGTCTTTGGACATATCAGTGACAGCAAGAAAAATGGTGACGGAACAGCATGAACCGCGGAATAATACATTAGTTTTCGCCGAAAAACAGATGTTTTCAGGCTTTAACGAGCTGAAAAAAGCCATAGACATCTATGAAGACTCAAACTTTCAAAAATTGGGTAATTCATGGTATATACGTAGGTCACGAACGATCGAATTGGCCCTGAAAAGAATTCCGAAGAGGAGATTCAAAGAGGACTACAGTATATATAAATATATACACTACCATCGTACCTTTGGTGACTTTCTCGGCCCTTTCTTCTGCCCGACATCGGCAGCTGCAAGGGCCTTTATACACTTTACAATATTCTTTTAATTGGGTATATTGCAGCACTATTCCATTAAAATCGGGATAGTGTTGTTTTTGTAGTACAAAAAGCGGGACAAAATTCACAAAAGCAAAACAAACAAAAAAAGGGGGGACAGATGTTCAAAAAGCGTGACTGTCCCACCTAAAAGCCGAACTCTGGTTTACATAATACAGTATGATTAGCAAACTGGTAAACAGATACAGCTAACTGCAGTATCTACAGCAAGTCAAGAGCGCAAATACGGCACCAATGACAGAATCTGCCGTACCCTCACCGCACTATATTATTTGTATGGCAGGAAGTCTGAAATTGACGCATGCGCAATTCACTGCCGTACCAATATCTACCACGATCGGGATACGGCTGCCGTACCTGTATCCTGCACCTTAACTTTTTGTCCATGTAAGATGTATCCCTTCTAAAATATATCATTGAAGATGACACATAGACTCGGAAGCCTAGCCAGTGCACATGTAGATCAGCCCAAACCACGTTACCGCAAAGATGGGTCAGTGAGTGTTCTTCCTTATGTTAGCAGACGAAGCATTGTTCTGGGATGTAGATGAAACTGTTATTATGCTGACACCACAGACTAAGTGTTTTGGAGCAGATGCAGAGTAGGAGGACATGTGTATGTGAGAAATCTTAGTTTCCTAGAATGCCATGTCCTGACCAAACCAGACGCAACTTTCATACCCTAAATTAAGGTGCTTTGATCTGACCTGGCTGGAGGACTGAATAACCATCTCCCTAGTCTGTATACTACCTTTTTTTTTTTTTAATACACTAGTGCAAAGGTATACAATATTTGCAGTTTTGTTCAGATTTCCTTCTCCAAATGAAACTTTGCCTACACATAAATAAATTAACCCATGGTGGACATTACCTAAAGGATGCGACTAAGCTCATAAAAAACTACTCCAAATTGCATAGAGAAGTTGTTGTGTACTGAAATCTACCCAACAATTTACTTAGTACTCAACCAGTTAATGTCAATTTTTCCTACAGAATGTATCTTTTTGTTAGTAACCAGTTGACATGAACTGTGCCATGGAGCACCACTTTCCCAAGTTCTGAAGATGGCCATAGTACAGCACTCCTCTCAACCCTCAGTTCCTAAAGCTGCCACCATGTCACTGCAACCTAATTGCTTAAATTTCAATACCAACCAGTCATTTAAAACAGGCTGTCCCAGATCAATCCCAAAGGCCATGGATTAAATACATCTGACCAAACAAACCTGACTGATAAGACTTCCTTTCCATCTTTAATCACCAAGTGTTACTAATGTTCTGTGTCCATTTCGGGTGTTTCTGGATTTAATCAAATGCGTATCTGTTGGAAAGTAAGGCAAGAACTACATTACTTTTTCTAAGTTCGATGTCAATACATTGGGAATAACAACAATTTGGAACTTTGCAATTAAGGAGAAACCTAAGCCAGTTCACCCGGTCAAGTTACTGGGTTTCCAAATTGGGAGAGGAAAGGTTCCTAGCCAACAGTTAGGTTGGTGAAGGATCACTTTAGGTCAGGACACATTATTTTAAGTCAGGTTAGGTTTTGGTTTGTTTGGTTAGGCCATAGCCAGTACCAAAGCACGTGTCCAAACAAATCTTTAATCCAAACAATCAGAATGATGTAGCTGTTTATGTTCTAGAGACTGTTTCACCTCGGGGGGAAGTGAGGATCACCCCTAGGCAAGGCGCTTTAAGTAAGGTTACGTTTGCTTGGGTTAGAACACAATATTCTAGCTTGCTTAGGGTTAAAAACCGCTTGGTACAGGGGTGGACCATGTACGATCAATGTGAACAACCCCAAGAAAAGTACATTATAACGCGTCCTGACACCGGAGTAGAGTTCTTTAGCTCTGTTTCTCACCAACAACAAGTCGCGTCTGATGCCCATCTCCGATGTCAGGACGCGTTATAATGTACTTTTTTTGGGGTTGTACACATTGATCGTACATGGTCCACCCCTGTACCATGTGGTTTTTTACCCTAGTTAGTGCTTAAACAAGTGTACAAACAGATCTTTAGTCCCAACAATTGGTTCTTCGGACAACAATTGGTTCTTCGGAACACGTATGGTATATAGGTCTACAATAATGAATAATTTGTCTAATGCAAAAGTTACATGGGTCAGTAGTATTCTAGGCTAGCGGTGTCCGTAGCTACATTAGGGTAGGCTACCCAAATACCGTAGCTTCATGTCTGTAGAGTGGCAGTACCCTTTTGTATGTATTGTGTGGGGGCGTCAGCAACTTGTCTCAGTTAGGGTAAAAAACCTCATGGTACAGGGGTGGACCATGTATGATCAATGTGTACAACCCCCAAAAAAGTACATTATAACGCGTCCTGACATCGAAGATGGGCATCAGACGCGACTTGTTGGTGAGAAACAGAGCTAAAGACCTCTACTCCGGTGTCAGGACGCGTTATAATGTACTTTTCTTGGGGTTGTACACATTGATCGTACATGGTCCACCCCTGTACCATGCGGTTTTTTACCCTAGTAGCCTAGGCTATACCTTCGTGTCTGTTCCCACCCACCCACCCCTAACAAAACCGGTTTCCCAAAAAGGGCTTCCCTTTACTGTTTAGGCTATATAGTTCTCATTTGGCTTTTTATTTATTACCATCTTGGCAAAACTCTCATAAACACCAATATTACTAGAGGGGGTCTAGTTCGCAGTTGGTATACGGGCTTAAATCTATCAAAATATTTACTAGGCATTCAGCACTTAAAGGGAGATGAGAGGAGTAAGGCTTCACAGCTAACTTAGGGCGCTGTGCCCTGACCTGAGCCCTGGGGAGTTTCCCTCTCTTGGGACCCCACCAAAAAGACAAGTAACTTTCCCAGTGGGTGACTGGCATGAATCAGTCTGCACAGTTATTGTAAAGTTTTAACCCCTCCCCTTTACTATGCACTCGTTCCCATAAAACATTCACTATAACATTATGAAATATGCTGGCCTACATCATAAACACAGCAAGACAAACATGCCAAAGAACACCACACCAGAATCACATAGGGCAGACGTTCTGAGTCAAGATCGCTTTTCAGGTAGAAATAACATGGAAATGACTGGCTCACCTACGAAAATCTAAGTCAATGGAAGACCATCCTAAACTACACATAACAGTGGCTTCAATGGTAAGTAACCCGGGTCGACTGACGGGTTAGGCCTACTTGGCCTAAAATTACCAATTATTCAAAATAGGGTGGGATGACAAACGTAACTTTCTAACCACAGACCGATAATACTACTGCGAGTTTCGAAAAATGTCCGGAGCACCATCATGGGTAAGATTTCTCAACACGTGTCAGGAATAGGCTCCCATCATGCGCTCCTCACACGTGTCGTGGGCAAGTTCTAGTACTACCTAGGTAGCAGGTGACCGTGAACCACAAAATAGGTTAATAAAACGACACTCGAACTCCGTGCCCTAGTGATTAGATTAAGCCGATCTAGAATGTTGCAGACAAATCGCTGGCGTACGCCGTTGTATTCACTTACCACCCTCGTGGCCGATTAGGCCTAACCTAACGGGTTGTTTCTGGCACATTATTACGAGACGTCCCAACACTAATTATAAAAATACAGTTTGACTTACGAAAAACAAAGCAGCAGCAGCAGTATTCTCTGTATAGAAAACCCAAACGAACACCTGGAATGATTCGCACTTCAGGATATGATGTTAACCGGTAGAGCACGCCTAATCATTTGCGCCTCCATTTCAGGGTACACACACACACCAACACCAACACCACCTACCACAGTCTCTCTCACTTCTGAACTCTGTCGTTAATTATCAGAAGACGAATGCGACACCAATCTATTCTTCATCCAGCAACCTCCACGAACACTTCAAGCAAAGACACAACCAAACTCGCACGTGCGAGAATTTTGTGAAAGAACGTAAGAATTGTATTCACCTGTTCTTCTATGTTATGCCTTCGCCTCGCGGTCTTCCCGGGACCCGGAATACTGCGCTGTGATTGGTGGATCGCTGTTGTGCACACGGCACGCTCGCCCGCCATAATCGATGCACACGGCACCATGGGCCAGCGCGCGCAACAACACACGTTCGATTTCTTTAATAACATTCTCGGGTTCCTTTCCCTTAGTATAAAACAAAAAATTAAAACTGTCCTTTTCCAGTTGTAATAAATAGGGGAAAAAGTGTGCGTAGACACCATTCTCTTCAATCAGTGTTGAGTTATGAAGTAACCGTTCATTCTGTCTGAAATTTTACCATTTCACCGCTCGTTCGTAACTAAGTGTTAGAACTGTAAGTTCTAAGTTCTTTTTTTCATTATTGTAAACAAATGAACTACAAAACTGGTACGCGCGTATGTTTGTCGTTTATTGCCATAAACTACACACATGAATTGATGAACATAATATTTTTTCGCAATACACCGTATAAGGTATAAGTTTAAGTTTGATGCTCGTTTCAGGAACTATTGTTGGTATTGTTTTCCCTTGTTGGGACTACAATAACAATTTTTGTTCGAGTCGGGAAGTATTCATTTGTTCATCTGTTTGGTTTTATGTACAGCCTTCCACAGGGATGGTCCCCTCTCTGGCGGCCCCTTTTACGTTTTCCAAAGAAGTTGCCTCATACATATTTTATAATTGTCTTTTAGTGTTATTTTTTTTTTCATTAGTATCGTAGCTCCTGCAGAATAAGAGTCTTTAGTTCTTTTTTTTTTTTAGATTTGCTCTCTTAGATGATCTTCATTTCAGGCGGTATTTTGTTGTTGAGTCATGATGCGCTATGTTCAAATGTTCTCTCACCTGACTTACAATTTGTTCTGGGTTCAAATAGCATATATGCTTCACTTGCATGTCTGAGTCTGATCACAATATTCATTTCATGTCTAAAGAAAATTAGGTAGTTTCTTGGATATATTGGTACCCCATATTTTAGTGCTTTAAAGACTTGTAAGAATTATTTTGTGTTCTTGCTTTTACTGGGAGCAAATGTAGCTTGATAGTGCCGGAGTTACTCAGTAAATATAGAGGGGAGAGATTGTACAGACAAGTGCCGATCGCATACACGTAAGGCGCCATTGTTATGCTATGATTCTGAGTAATGGCAAAGACTAACAGCAACAAACCCACTTCTGGCACCATAGTTACCTCTATATCTATGGTTGAAACAACTTCAAGTAAACGTGTTCAGATCTCAGTCAACTTTCATTCAACTACATGCCTGCTCTTTGAGCTTATAATAAAGTGAATGTTGTAATATGCTTTTTATGAGAGCCTATTTGACATTAAATTCATGTAGCCTAATAAATTAGCATGTAGGGTTACTGTCAGTTCACATAACCATGGTTAAATCTGACAATTTTCCCTACTACTAAGGGTGCGTTCACACCAAATTCGTCGCGTCGCGTCGCGTTACGTCGAGTCACGCTAATTCATGACTTAACGTTAATCGCCAACCCAGTTTAACACTACTTTCTATGGGCCTTTGAAAGAAACCGTTCACACCGAATGCATCGAGTAACGTCACGTCCTGTCGAGTCAAGTCACAAATAGGCTGGACCTATTTTTGACGTCAGTCAAAGTGGGTCTAGTGTCATTTGGACTTAAATAGAAGTGGGGTTGTTAATTACGATTTTCTACTTTAAATTTAGGAAAGCAAGTTATTTTCACTTTTATATATGACAGAATTTAATATAATTAAATTTCGTTTTATCTTTTCTTTGTATCCATGTGATATAAATTTAAAATCTTAAAACTTACCTATAGTTTTTGAAAATCATTATGGTTGAGTGGTTGTATATATATATATATATATATATATAGTATATAATATATCTATATATAATATAACTATATTAATTATAATTATATATCATATATATATATATATATATTATCATACAGCTTGAGGAAGGAATGAAAGTCGACCAAGCGCTTTTGTGTATTTTTCACACTTCCTGAGGTGTGAAAAATACATGAAACTGCTTGGTCAAATACTCAACTTCTTTCATTCCTTCCTCCAGCTGTATGACAACATGAAATATTGCATGCTTTAGCAATAGATCAATATTTACCATTCCTCTTGATGTCTCAGCTAATCCATGTTCATAAAAAACTACTGTGCCACTGTCGCAGAAATGAAATGCCAATGAGTACTGACTTGACTCAAGTTGGCATTTGGTGTGAACAGGGTTTAGTCAAAATGACTTGCATCAAATGAATTGATAGGACTCGACTCGATGCTACGCATTTGACGTGGACACACCTTAATACTGCAACGTAGGCCCACAGTATCCTGAGGCCTAGCCCTAGGTAGGCCTGCTGCAATTGTAAGTGTTAATGAAGTATTATAATGTTATTTACAATGTCATTGATAAATTCTCAAACCTCCTTGTATGCTGAGGACTCTGCTGAATTTGATCTACCAGAACATTGAAAGGTTGTAATCTATTCTTAAATTTCACCATTATCATTTTTCCCTATACTTCAAATTTATACTAAATTATAGCTTTAAAAGTAAACTTTACCAATTAGCTACCCTGAAAGTAAACTTGACCAACTAGCCAGTCTACCAGGGTTGATCATCATATAACCAAGAGTAGCCTACTATAGCCTAATCTTAGCAAAGGTAGCTTAATTTGGCATAACCTTCAGGAATGCTGATTTTTGTATGTGTCCCCTTCCACAAACTATGAAATACGGCACAAGTCTTGGCTAGCTATGAAAGTCTAAGTTATTCTTACAGGCTAGCCTAATTTAGACTGCACAATGTGAATTAATATGACTACGTAGCCTATTTCCCTCCCCCATCCACCACCACAGACAGTGAAATACTTCTCAAGTCGTGTCTAGCTATGAAAGTCTGTTATTTTTATAGGCTAGCCTAACTTGCACTGTACAATTACATATATAAAGCTATGTTACATAGCTTTATATATGGTTACTAGTGTAAGGACGATATTTTAACCTAAGTGTCTGTCCTTTTGTATATATCCTTTTATCATATATCAAAATATAGAGCAATTCAATGCCTTTAATCCTATATATATATATTCTATTATATATATATATATAGATATATACAAATGGTTATTCTCTCAACGCTCCAGTATACATATATTATGGTAATTATAAATGTATTCTCCACGCTCAGTTATACGTATATTTATAGGTGCGAGAAAGCATGTCAGTAGCGGCTATCCCTTTTGTATGTGTGTGCGTGACGGACACTATGTCTCCGTCCACACAGCCTCCTTGTATACAGCTGTCTCTGTACAATAAAGTTAGTAAGAGTTTCTCCTTGTCTCAGTCCAGTCCTCACAACTGGTGACCTTCCAGATTAGGACGGTACAGCTCAGGCCACCCACCCCAGAAAACCTTTAACAGACTCACTATGGTGCTCACTCTAGGTTCTCTGGAACTTCTATCCGTGGTTGACCAAACGCCATTAGCGGACTTAAAACAACATGTCCCCTACAGAAGCGTTTTGGCGTTCTTCTTTACTATTTTGCCCGCCATTTATGAAATCTGTCGACCATAAGAGTGAGACGGTAGACTTGGAGAACTCGACTCAAAATTGGGAGCTGTCCATCTCCCTCCCTTCTGGCTCCTCGATGCCCGACCCACGACCTGAGCCATGCTCTTCCCAAGTGGTTCCTCGACTCCCCGATCCGCACCTCGATTGATGTCCTTGCACGCCGCCACCGTGCCGTTGGAGCCCCACTTGTCAAACTGCCGTCCTTCTCCATTGCAGCCTGGCTCCACCGCGCGGAAATCCAGTTTTGGCTCCACGGAATCACCAGAGAGGGAACCATGTCGAACTTGATCACAGCAGCCTTCCTGGAGGACGTCTTCAACCGCCTCGCTCCATGGATGGCCAGCCAGCCCGGAGCGCTGCCCTACGAGGACCTGAAGATGCAGCTGATCCAGGCCTTCTCCTTCCCAGTCCCCAAGAGAGCTGCCCACATCTTCGACCTGGTGGTTAACTCCATGATCACGAGGACCCAAGGCTAGCCTGGCACAAGCTCCAGGCCCTGGTACTGCTGCTGGAGGTGGATCCTCAAGGCCACAGGAAGGAGGTAAGCCTCTGAAACAGCTCTTCCTCTGCCAACTCTCCCCTCAGGTACACAGCTAGATCCCCGACGCAGAGGACCTGGACATGGAGAGTCTGGTGGAGCGGGCTTATAGCTTGTACACTGCCATGAAACTTACCTCCCCACCGTCAGCCAACAGCCTGCAGCAGGAAGAGTCCGAGGAGGCCAGGATCGATGCAGCCTTCTGCCCCCCTGGTAGTGGCAGTAGCCAAGTCCCACCCCAGAGGCTTTTACATCGAGGACACGATCTTCAGCCACAAGGTGTTGATTGATACTGGTGCCATGCAATTGGTGTTACCGCCGTCAGCAGAGGGCCACAGCTGCAGCCGCATCCCTGACACCCTGGCCGCCCTTGTAGCCACCAACAGGACCACCATCCGGTCCTATGGCACCAAGACCTAGACCATTGCGTTCCTGGGTCAGACATACACCTGGCCCTTCGTCATCACCGATGTAAGAATCCCTCTTCTGGGGGCGGACTTCCTGGTTCACCATGGGCTTCTAGTCGACGTAGCCCTCCAACACCTCCTCGACACAGAACATGCCTCTCATGCCCACTTACCACAGGCCCCTGGGTGCCCACCATTTGCTCCGTCTCCCCCCATAAGTACGCCTCCCTCCTACAAGAGTTCCCGGACGTCTTCCGACCCGAGCTCCGCCATGTGGCAGGGGTCAAACCCAAGCATGGTGTGTATGATCACATTGACACCAAGGGGGCCCCGACACACGCAAAGGTTCGCTGCCTCCCGCCGAAGCTCCTCCAGAAAGCCAAGAACGCGTTTGTGGAGATGGAGCAGATGGGTAACTGCTCCATCCCAATGATGTCCAGAAGACAGCAGTCATTATGCCCTTCAGTTCCTTTGTGTTCGCCTTCTCCACCTTCGGCCTGCGGAATGCTGGAGCCACCTTCCAGCACCTTATGGACAGCATCCTCAGCGACTTGCCCTTTTGCGTCTGCTGTGGGGATGATATTCTAATAGTTTCCAGATCGCCAGAGGAGTATCTGAACCACGTCCGGACCATCCTCAAGTGCCTGTAGGAGAACAGGCTCATCATCCGGCTCAACAAATGCACCTTCAGCGTGGAAAAGGTGGATTTCCTAGGCCACAAGATCACCTCACCAGGAGTATGTCCCATTGCATCAAAGGTAGCCACGATGGGGAAGTTCCTTACACTGACGACTGTCAAGACCCTCCAAGAGTTCTTTGGGATGGTGAACTATTACAGAAGGTTCATTCCAGACATCGCCCGCACTATGTGCCCTTTGACCGAGGTTCTGAAGGGCAAGCCAAAGAAACTCACATGGGGGGAAGCCCAGCAGCAAGCTTTCCACCACACCAAGTCGTCCCTCAGCAGAGCTACAACCGTGGCTCACCAGGACCCCAATGTGCCTGTGACGCTCACGACCGATGCCAGCAACATCGCATGTGGTGCCGTCCTGGAACAGCCGGTCAACGGGGTCCCTACGCTTTCTTCAGGAAACTGAAACCCGCCAAAATCTTGTACAGCACCTTCGACCACAAGCTCCTTGCTGCTTACCAAGCCGTCCGCCACTTCAAGTACCTCCTGGAAGGCATTCTGTTCGCCATAAGGATGAACCACCAGCTGCTGGTCCACGCCTTCATCAAGGCAGGAGACGCTTGGTCCGCAAGACAGCAGTGACACCTCGTGGCCGTTTCCAAGTTCGGGTGCTCCATCGAGTACGTCCCCGGCGAGAGGAACCCTGTAGCTGACGTCCTCTCTAGGATCGAAATAAACTCCCTGCACCTCGGCGTGGACTACGAGGACCTAGCACAAGAACAAGCCACCAACCCCGAAGTACCAGCCTACCACACCATCATCACTGCCCTCTGGTGAGAAGACATTCCCTTCAATCCTTCTAAGACAATGACCCTCTGTGACACCAGCACTGGCCGCCCATGCCTCCTGATCCCAGCCTCCCGGCGAAAGCTGGTATTCAACATGATACATGGCCTCTCGCACCCATTGCCCCGCAGCATCGTGTGCCAAAGCAGCAAGACAGGAAGTCACACTGAATCAGAAGCAGGCACCTTCTCTCAACTCAGGCGGAGATTCGGGCACATACATGTGGACATCATCGGCCCCCCTCCCCCATCCGACAGTGCCAGTTACCTCCTGACGGTGATCGACCGGTCCAACAGTGGCCAGAGGCTACCCGGATGTCAGAAGCCACTGCAGACGCCTGCACCAAAGCCCTCCTATCCAGTTGGACCAGCTGCTTCGGAGTGCAAGACGACATCACAACCGACCAGGGAACCACCTTCACCTCAGAGCTCTGGACCGCCCTGGCACGCCTGATGAGGACGAAGCACCATACCACCACAGCCTACAACCCAGCAACCAATATCATGGTGGAGAGAGCTCACCACTCCTTCAATGCCTCCCTGATGGCACGCTGCACGGGCCCCGACTGGAAGGCACAATTACCATTGGTCCTCCTCAGCCTCTGCACCACCCCAAGAGTCAACGGCGACCCCTTACTGACGGAGAAGGTCTAGGTGAGAATTTGACAGTGCCAGGAGAATTTTTCCCGGTTGAATAACGATGATTTTGACGCCAAGAAATTCATCCCCTACTGGGAGACCTTCTTCGACAAAAGGAAGCAGTTTCGACCGAGAGCCCTGGCCTCCTGCAAATACGTCTGCATAAGGAACGATGCCACTTGCCCGCCCCTAACAAGACCCTACCAAGGACCGCATTGAGTCATCCGCCAAGCGGAGAAGGCATTCCTCGTCTCAATCAACAGCCGCAAGGACTGGGGCTCAATAGACCAGCTGAAGCCCACTTTCCTTCCTGACTAAGACATCCCCACAGAAAGCTCCTGCAGCCCCCCACCTTGGAACAAAACCCCGCCAGTGCCCCCTGACGTCGCCGAGGTCGCCCAAGGACAGCAGTTGAACCCCCCAATTCCACCACCAGGTGTCCAACTCGCCAGAAGACGAGGAGCTTGAGGACGTCCCCTGACAGATGGCATCACACACCTGCGGACTCCTCCAGCCCCCAGCAAGATACCGCTGATCAGCCAACGATTATTATCTAATCATTGTGTTGGGGGAGGGGGGGGAGTATTTGTAAGGACGACATTTTAACCAAAGTCCATCCTTCTTTTGTATATATCCTTTTATCATATATAAAAATGTAGAGTAATTCACGGCCTTTCCGCCGATATATATATCACGAAAAAATGTATTCTCCACGCTCATTTATATGTATATTTATAGGTACAAGAAAGCACAATCTCAGTAGAGGCTCCATCCTTTTTGTATGTGTGTGCGTGACGGACACTACGTCTCCGTCCGCACAGCCTCCTTATATACAGCATTCTCTGTACAATAAAGTTAGTAAGAGTTTCTCTTTGTCTTAGTCCAGTCCTCACACTAGTATATGTTTGCAGACTGCAGCACATAGTAATCATTTGTAAATGATATTTTGCCATGTTATTTCCCTAACAGTATTCAATTTCCTTTATATTAGATTCCATTTTAACTTGTGCTTTGTTTTTCAATAAATCTTTTAATGAAGCCCCTCTGTTCATACAGCTATGGAGGGATATTTGTTCAACCACATCTCAAAGTGTAACAAAGGCAACTATCCCTATGTTTACATCAGTAAACTGTCGCTCCGATGTGTTAAGATTCTTTATCTAGCCAGATACAAAATAGCTTAAGCCTCCAGAGACTTTTAGGCCTTGAGCTTGTCCAATATGTGGCTTACATCAATAACCAAATAGTTCATGATATTTGGATACGTAACTGCAGGCAGTAAATTCACATCAGAACTCCACTGTTCAGGTATCAACTTGTATGGGTCAGTGTTATTTACAAGTTTCAGTTTATCTGTATATATGTCTTTCATTCACTGCAGGTTCCAGAGCATTTATGCTGGTCTATCAGTCATTCCAGGGCCACCTGTCTAAGGGGAAAGAGACACATGGGAGCGTGGGCTGGGGCTGATTTCTTCCTCAGAAAATTACTTATTTTGGTGAGCATGCAATGAAATACTAGTGATAGGTAGTGACTGGGTGAGTGATGCATAAGATAGGTAACCATTGGGTTGCAGCATGATTGGATACCAAAGCAGGCAGGTATGCCAGAGTTTGGCAGCAAAGATTATTATGCTTTGACTGGCAGCTGTACCTGTCCTTTGGCATGTTATCGAATGCACATTCACTTCTAAATGACCTGGACATGCATCTTTCCCCAGTCAACTAATGCTACTGCATCACTGACCAGCTCAGTCAGGTACTGCCGACGACGGCAGGCACTTACATGTTGTGATAAGTTGCTTGGGAAAGATTTTCCTAGTGAGATCACCCTCAAAAGGCCCTTGATAAACTCAGCCTATAGTTTGAATCTAATATTGATGTTAGATGTGTTTGTAGTTATTTATCTTAACAACTCATAGTACCAAATTTTAATGTAGTGGGCTCATCTTTGACCCTTTGGGCCCTAATTTCCAAAAGAGGGCTGCGCACCCTGCTATCAAGGTCATAGTTGGTAGGCTACAACCCTCTTCTCCCTTGGTCTGTAAGTCAAGAGGGCGGTTGCCCTCCTTACTACTGAGGGTGCCTTAATGGCCCCCATATTGTGGGAAGCTTGTTTGTATGTTTAGAAACACATACACATAGATGTTAACTCCGAAAGTTGTAGAAAAATCTAGGGGGTATGATCTCCTTAGAAACTGCCCTCAGATTTTGGGTTTTGATAAAACCTTCCTTGGGGGAGGGGAGTCTATTGTAAAAATTTGGTAGCCGTAGCTGTCAACTTCAAAAGTTGTAAAAAATGAGGGGCTTTGGTAAAGAAGGGTTATGACCCCCTTAGAAATGGCCTTCAAATTTCGGCCTTTGACTAAAACCTTCCGTGGGCGGAGGTGAGTCTACGGTAAAAATTTGGTAGCCTTAGCTGTCAACGCCGAAAGCTGTAAGAAATGAGGGGTTATGAAAAAGAGGGGTTATGACCCTCTTAGAATCGTCCCACGAATTTCGGATTTTGACTAAAACCTTCATGGGAAGGGAGTCTACGGTCAAAATTTGGTAGCCCTAGCTTTCATAGTCTGGGAATGCATAGTGAACAAACAGACAGAAATTGCCTATATATATATATATATATATATATATATATATATATATATATATATCTTATATATATATATTATATATATATATATATATATATATATATATATATATATATATATATATATATATACAGGCAGTCCGCGGGTTATGACGGTGTCGGCTTACGACGTTCTGAGGTTACGACGCTTGTCAATAGACGTTATTTCCAGGGTTACGACACATGTTCCAGGGTTACGACGCCTACAACGCTCATCTGGGAGATGAAATATGACACCAAAACTGCAAAATAAATAACATTTGAAGGTTTTTTTGTTTTTTTGATGAAAAATGCCATAAGAATGCAGTTTACATAGTTTACAATGCACCCAAAGCATTAAAAGTAAGGTTTTCTTAGGATTTTTGACGATGTTCCGTCCTACCTGGGGACCGCCTGTGTATATATATATATATATATATATATATATATATATATATATATATATATATATATATATATATATATATATATATAGATAGATAGATAGATAGATAGATAGATGATAGATAATGGTGGAGCATATCCTGGTGTACAACAAAGATCGCTGACAGATATGCCTCCATAGTAAAATTGTGGTTGGTGTTATGGGAACATGGTGATTTTGATACCATCTAGGTTTTCAATGTAATCAGACATTTTAATGGAATTCAAGATTCTGAATTAAAATTTTACTGAAAATTTTGATACCCTTCAATTATTTTCCTTAGCATTACTCCTTTAGCATTGAAAAAATTTTTAGCTGTCACATTTCACATTATCCACAGTCTCATATGCTACTAATTTCTTTATTATATTTAAGACCTGAATGGCTCGCTAGGTCCTAGTGCCCGGGCAATACCCCTAAATATCATATATCTATCTATCCATATATCCCCTGCAACAAGGAAAGTTGATTTAATGAATTTACAGATTGCCAGACAAATCTTACACATGGTTGCTTCATATGGCATTCTTACCCAGTTCCATACAGCTAGCAAGATCTTCTGCCAAACATCCCTCAGCACCTTGATGGGACCAGTCACCACTGAGTTTAGCTCGTGAGCAGTTTGTAGTTCTTGTTAACATAAATTTTCAAAATTAACTCACGGGTTGGTCTTTTATATATATATATATATATATATATATATATATATATATATATATATATATATATATATATCATATATATATATATATATATATATATATATATATATATATATATATATATATATATATACAGTGGTCCCACGCATTCGCGGGGGATGCGTACCAGACCCCCCCCATGAATAGTTAAAACCCGCGAATGTTTGGAACCCCTATAAAAACGCTAAAAACAGCCTATTTTGTTAGTTAAAACTCAAAGAAAACCACTAAATATTTTCATACTTGGTTTTTTTAATAGTTTTATCACAAAAAGTGGATTTTATGATGAAATTGATAAAAAAAACCAGGAATTTGTGGATATTTCTCATAGAAAAATACTGCGAATGTGCGAATTCTCCGCGAATAATGCGGAGAAAAGTTCCCGAGAGAAATCCGCGAATGTGTGAGTCCGCGAATCCGGAGAACGCGAATACGGGGGGGGCCCACTGTATACGTTCTCCGGATTCGCGGACTCACACATTAGCGGATTTCTCTCGGGAACATTTCCCCGCATTATTCGCGGAAAATTCGTACATTCGTGGTATTTTTATATGAGAAATATCCACAAATTCCTATTTTTTTTTTAATCAATTTCATCATAAAATCCACTTTTTGTGATAAAACTATTGAAAAAACCAAGTATGAAAATTTTTAGTGGTTTTTCTTGAGTTTTAACTAACAAAATAGGGTGTTTTTAGCATTTTTATAGGGGTTCCAAACATTCTCGGATTCTAACTATTCATGGGGGTGTCTGGTACGCATCCCGCGTGAATACGGGGGGACCACTGTATATAATATAATATATATATACGGGGTGTTTCGAAATTAGAGGCCCCCTCCATAGAACAAATGGAAAGTTATGAAGTTTTCTGCTATAGCTTATCTCCAAGTACATTATCTTAAGTTTCTATTAAGCTATTTTTCATTTTACATTTCTTGTAATTTCAGACTGAGTGACAGAGTTAGATACAGCCATGGCTAACGAATCAGAGGAAATCGGATGGATTGACCAATTCTGGGCTATATCCTTCAGAGAGGCCAGGGATGCTGGCACATCCTTCATTTCACGTTCCTGGATTGCTAAATACATTAAAAGAGATGAATCCTTTGTTAAAAGAAACTGGGGCAAAAATCCATACGTCTGTCATCGGGAAAAGAGTGAGAATCTTGGAAGGCCTGAAGTCCTTTCTGAGGAGTCAAAAGGCATCATAGCTGAGGTAGTGGGTAGACCAAGAGTCTTTACGTAAATTGGTACTTGAACTGGAAACAAAAAGGGGAAAGAAGAGAAGTTATAGTGCTGTATATCGTGAGTTGAAAAAATCTGGTATCAAGCCATTTCATGTTATCAGCAAGCCCAACATCACTCAGCAACAGAGAGAAGACTTAATGGTTTTGTGGCTCATTTCTTAAAGATTGGGATGAAGCTGACTTTCTCCATGTTGCCACATCAGATGAATTCTTCATTTACACAGGCAGGAAGCCAAATCATAAAAATGACATCATTTGGGCTGCAAAGTTGGATGATATCAGCGACGATGTGTGCTATAGCCAAGTTGTGAAATTTCCTTAATGTTTGGGAATTTTTCTGTTTCACTGCCAAACGGTTAATGTGGATCATCAAAGAAAAAGGACAGTCATGAAATGGCAAATACTTCAGAGAAACTGTGCTTACTGGTGGAGTATTTCCTTTCCTCAAAGATCCTGAAAATGTGTTATCCGTTGAATAAGTCACATTTTTGCATGATAAGGCACCATGTTGAATTCAAGGCTCTCCAGACACAGGAGCTGCTTTGAAACAATGATATCGATTTCTTCTTGTCAAGTGAATTTCCAGGTAGCTCCCCTGACCTTAATGTGTGTGAAAACATTGGTAGTATCTAAAAGGATCATGTTGAAGCGCGCACAGTAAACTATGATGGTATACTAAGCCTCAACGACCTGCGAAGAGAGGTGACCGAAGTGCTCAGGAAAAAGGAGTTTGAGTCTCAGCTTTTTTGTGATTTGCTGAAATCATACCCCTCAAGAAAGCAGGCTGTGGTACAGGCAGATGGAGGCCACACAAAATATTAAGTACTCAGAGAGAAACTTAAATATTTTTGTTTTTGTCCATATCAATTTTAGTTTATGCTGTAGGGGGGGGCCTTCTAATTTCGAAACACCTTGTATATATATATATATAATATATATATATATATATATATATATATATATATATATATATATATATATATATATATATATATATATATATATATATATATATATATATATATATATATATTGTGACAAAGTGGCCAAAGAGTATCTGGGTCTGGACACCATTAATACTTGGGGGAAGTAGCCAAAGATCTGGGTCTGGGGACCATTGATATTTGTTAACCCAAACTGGCAAGCATTTGGTTACTACACTTACCATTTGTACTTGTTAGTGCAAGAGTCCCTTTTATTCCTGGGTCTAAGACACCTTTTGTACTTGGGGCACAGTTTGATCAAGTACTTGGTTATTGTTTACCTCACTACAGCCAGACACCTGACCCTTCATCACAAATACTAAACGACTGAATACTCTAAAGGCAACAGTGATCCCGTATAGAACTGAACAGTCAAGAAAACAATCAGTCCAAGTTCATTAAAATAGATGTGAGGTAATCTTAATTAAAGGGCATCAGTCCTTCTGCAATTTCCATTCTAAGTATTTTCCTGATTCTGATTCATTTGTGGGAAACGGCACAATTACCTCTCTATATTTATACCTAAATGAAAATAAAATATTATACTATATATAAGTATACTGGTAGTAATGAAACTCTCCCAAAAATTTTAAATACAAAAATTTATTTCTAAATTCAAAATTCATAAGTGAAATTCACAATCTCAGGGAAATTGTTATTACTTGAAAACAAAAGTTTAATTAATTCTTGAATTAATTATCAAGCAAAATTAAATCAAAGTTTATCAAGAAAATTAATTAAATTAAATTAAAAAACAATAATTAAATTTGAAATGAAATTTAATTAAATACAAATTAATTCACAAGTGTTAGATTCCAACAATTACACAATAAAAAATTATTCAAACTAATTAAACAAAGTAAAGACAATGCAAAAAAAAACATAATGCATAATATGAAAACAATTAAAGCGTTGACAGTACAAACATTAAGCATATTAAATGGACACATCAAAAGATCAAAGCAAAAGAAAAATGCATAAAGATAATAATTTTATCTAAACACTGTAAAATAAAACCTCGAAGTGCACTTCAAAACATTTGTAAAATACCTTTATATGCAGTTGCAACTTCTCACTCAAAATGAAAGGCCTGTTACAATCTTCAACATCATTACTTTCGTGGGCGCCTTCACAAAACTAATAATAATAACACTATGCTTAGATTCCACAAACTACGCATACATTAAAACAATTAGTTAACAATATCGAGTGACCAACTCATATATAAACATGAATTACGTTACGGTAATGAAAGTCTCGCAAGTGAGCGAGCAAGAGAGAGAGATTTGAGAGATTGAGAGAGAGAGAGATATATATATTTCTCCCTAAAGCACGCAGCCAGGTCTCAGAATCGAATGTCTAGTTTTATATGAGTAAATACGCGTATGAGGGTGAATGGAGGTGGGTGAGTGTACAAGTCTGAGACGAAAACATATTATGTCATCTCTATAGGAATATCGAGTATGGGCCTCTTTGACTGCGTTTACGTATGTTGATGAACAGGCCACCCCTTGTTTTGTCACAGGACCGCTCGGAACGATAAAAAAAATCAGCTGGCTAAGGCCTTTTCAAGATGTGAATAACAATCTTCTCTAGAGGCTTATAAGCTCCCACTCTTTCTCTCTGTCTTACGTATGTTTCAAAATGAAATGTTACACTACTTAAACATGTTATATTTAATTTGTGGGAATCTGAACACAAAAACATACATTTCACAGCATTATACACAGTTTCTGAGGTGAATTAATCATATTACCAAAATCATAATTGCATTACGAAACTTACATTATAAGAATATATATATATATATATATATATATATATATATATATATATATATATATATATATATATAATATATACACACACACACATATATATATATATATATATATATATATATATATATATATATATATATATCCAGCACCACAATATATACATAAAATCAATATACAATATGTAGAGTAAAAAAAAACCTCTCAGATGGTTGGCAATACTGTGTGGGTGGAAAGAAACAGGTAAACTTCCCTACTGTCATAAACAGGCTGAAAAAGTGTAATTGTGGGAGTGGTAGGTCAAGGAATGAGTTTCTTTTTGGGGGATAGGTGGGGAGGGGCAGGGAGCCATCTGTTATTGGCTTAAAAGCACTTCATTACTTGACACATCGTCACAAAGGATTTTATTTATTGCTTGTAACATGTCATCAGCACAATTATATATTGTATAAGGTGCGTGGATGGGCAACCTCTCATGTTTTTTATAAACGTTTTCGCGATATTAAAAAATGCATACATTTCTGCACATCATTATGTTTCTTGTTTTTGAATGCCCGATAGAGATAAGCGTTGTCATGGCATCATAAAAAATTTAATTATCTCATTTGTTACCGTCAGACAGTAGGAAAGCATGACTCACTCCTTTGGCCAGTAGCGTGTCAGTCCTTGCTATTCATGTTCAGAATGGTTGCTGATGCCAGGTGTTCAATGACATTTATCATGAAGGAATATGGCATTGCCTGGTCTAACTTTTAGGACATTAAAGCAGCCAAGGACAGGCTGAAGAAGTACACAGCAGGGTTTGGGAAGAAGGTGTCCAGGAATCAGGCCCACAAGGTGATGGTGAAATCCCATAATGAGGAAACTGAACAGCCACTCTTGATCTGGTTTCATCAGGAAAGGGCAACTAGCATGTACATGTGCAGTGCTGAATTGAAAGCTCCTGCACAAAGTTCAAAGGGCTGCATGAGGTGATGGAGTTTAATGGGTCTGAAGGCTGGTTGTTTTGGTCTGAGATTTGACACGAGCTTTCCAACAAGAAAACTCGTGGCTAAGTTTTGGATACTTCTGAGGAGGAAATGTTGAAAGACTTGATGACAAAGGAAGGCCTTGTTTTAAGTAAACTCTGCAACACTGACAAAACCGGTCTATTCTGTCACTCCTTGCCTACTAACACCTTGGCTGACAAGAAGGAAAGGAATTTACTCAATAAGGAGCTTTTGAAGCTATGCATGCCTGCTTTGTTATGTGAAAATGCTTCTGGCAGCCACTATTGCAAGCCAGCGGTGGTTGGACATGCAAAATAACCACATACCCTGGGTGGAGATAATCTCCCTGTGACTTGATATCATTTAGGAAGGTTTGGTTCACATCCAAGATAATTTCCAACTGGTTTCATAATCAATTTTATAAAAGGTTGTTAGTCGTCAGGCACAGGACCTTGGAATCACCAGATATCAGGTGGAGGCTGTTTTCTTGTGAACATGTACCTGCACATCCTACTACAACCAAGTTGGTTGGTGACCCAGGTCATAGCAGGGCTATGTTTTTTGTCTCCTAATATGACTGCCCTCATTCAACTTTTGGGCAAATGTTTTTTGTTGCAGCAAAATGGTTATACTGGAGGAACCTTCTGGAGAAGGTAATGGCCGTGGTTGAGGATGCGCAGGAGAAGGAGAAGGCTTAGATACACAGGGTGACAGACTAAAGGGTCTTCTACAGTATTTGCTAAACTCTGCCATCTATAACTTTGCAGATGGATGGAAGGACATTGCTGTAAAGACCTAGGAGCCTGCTTAGAACCTTATCTCAGAGGGGGAAAGAGGACACAATTGAGTTGCAAAGCTTTCAAATGGGATACTTTTATACCCAACTCACTATGGGAAGTGATGATGTTCCTGAGGTCAATATACAGGAGAGGCTGTTGACAATGGTGGCAGTCTTTGCTTCCAGCTTTTATCTGATAATGAGATAGCTGCGGTAGTTGGTAAGACGGAGGAGAGAGCCTTTGAAGACGATGACAACACCAACAAGTCTGCACCACAGCCTGTTGCCTTCATATAAATTACATGAGGATGATCTTTGACATGTTTATCAAAATTATGAAGAATCCCACCATTGACTGTAATGCCTTCCTCAGGGTGTTGGAGTTTGCTGTAGTTGTTCAAGAAATGTAGCTGACGGTGATTACAAAGGAGTGATTGCAAAGTCATTTTTATAACCAGATAACCCTTGACAGCTCCTTCAGACCCCTAACCCCCTTGCACCCAAGCCCACCATCATCCACTTCTTCAGTCACTCAGTCAATCAGTTCAGAAATTCAGAACACTTTGGCACCCTTTGTTGAAGGGGAAAGTTCATTCAGCCATAAGAAAAGTAAAAAAGTAAATTCAAAGAATATAAAATTAAGGAAATGAGCTGAAAAATTACTGAATGAAACTAATCTGACAAAATATAGAATAAAGAATCCAAGAGCAGGGAAAAAATCTATTGAAATGGGAAATTGGAAAGTTAGCTGGTACATCAATGGTCTACGACCATGGAGGTACATCAGTGAATGGAGAGGTTAAAGAAATATAGAAAAAAGTAAGAACTACTCTTTTTCATGGAGGTACATCAGTGAATGGAGAGGTTAAAGAAATATAGAAAAAAGTAAGAACTACTCTTTTTCTAAGTATAAGTGATAGCCAGTCAGATGACAGGCAAAATCAAAAGGAAGAATTCGTTAAGTTTAAAAATCAATTTAAAACTAAAGTGGTTCATCGATACAGAAATGGCAAGGGTTATAGATCAAGGACAGTAATATGGAAGATGTAGAACAAATAAGGCTAAAGGTCTAGAGTTTCAACCACGCCTAAAGTTGATAAAGTGAAGGGGTTTAAGGGAAAATGGATGGTGGCAGCAAGAGCAAAAAGTAACTACAATAAGTTGGATGAAAGCACATCTAAATCTAAGTGATTTCAAACCTAATGAGCAGATGGAGGAGATAAGAGAAACCTAGAAGAAAGAGGTATGATGCGGTACTAGAATGGTACAGGTAAAGGTCAACTCTACGGGAAAGAGAATTTCCACCTAGGACAACATCATGCAAATAAGTTATAAGCTAAGTTATCAAAGTAAATTAGAGAATAAAGGATTGAATCGATATTTGTTATAAAGTTAAGTATATCTTAGGTTAACCAGACCACTGAGCTGATTAACAGCTCTTCTAGGGCTGCCCTGAAGGACTAGATATTTTTACGTGGCTAGGAACCAATTGGTTACCTAGCAACGGGACCTACAGCTTATTTTGGGATCCGAAGCACATTATACCGAGAAATTAATTTCTAATCACCAGAAACAAATTCCTCTCTTTACACGTTGGTAAAGCGGGGAATCGAACTCAGGACTACCATATCGGTAGGGGAGCACATCAACCACTCGTCCCACGAGGAACTTAATATTTGTTATAATTACAGGGCATACTAGCCTGACAGTCTTGAATTAATATTTGTTATACCTACGAGGCATAGTAGTCTGACTGTGGGCAAGAGCAGATGCAGTAGAGAAAGAGATGCGGCAAGCAACTGACACTACGTATTAGTTGATGTTTGCGATTAAGCTTCGTTATACCAGCACGAGCTCTTGCTCACAGATCTGCCCTCAAACTTTATTACAGGGTGTCGGTCGAATAGTCAGTAATTACTAGTGATCTGTCGCACACTTCGTCGAGGACCGCGTCTGTGAGAGGCTGCCTAACTTGGTGGCCAAACCTGGGGTCTATATAGTGCTCTGTGTGAGGTGTAGCATGCTCGACTTGACTTTCAAATTATATTGGTGTGTTTTTCATCTAAAGATACCCAAGAAAATGACTGAAATACATAATCAAAGCTATTAAAAGTAGATTATGAAAGTTGATAGGGAGCCTAAGTGAAACAGACGGCTTTCTTTGGGCGAGTGATCAGAAATTAGAGAGAAGTAATGGTGAGCTTACAGATCGGTGAACAAAGATTCGTGTAGATAAATGGCGATGATAAGAGTGCGGGAGTTAACATCTGGGCGGGAATGGAGAAGAGCTGCGTAATCGATAATGGAAAAGTAATAGGACAAACACACTACCTATATCTCACATCATGACATAATCACCACAAATTGTGAATATGAAACAGAAACGGGCAAAAATTTCGTCAACACCGGAAGGGAAAAGGTTGACCTTTAGGGTACATGTACACTAGGCGTAACAAGGCGAGTTTACAGTAGCTTGCAAGAGTATTGTGAAACAGGTATGAAAGAAGTTATTGAAAATACAGATGAAGATAATAGAAGGGTAAACGATAAAGGACTAATCATGGTTAATGAAGACATATGGAGGGGAACCAGAAGGAGGGATGAACACAGCGATGAGAAATCACAATTACGCTGAAGGACAATAATAGCATTGGCAAAGACTAAAGGCGGATGAAAAGAGGTACGTGTATAATTTAAAAGGCACCGAAGAAGAATTTAAACCAAGAAATTCAATATGACTACCATAGCCTAAAAGTTGTGTGCGAAATAAATAACAATGCATACTGAGTCAAAAACGGAGTGAGAAATGATTGGTTTGAACCAGGATCCTGGTTTGAACAATTGCGTTTACCTGGTCTGTCACGGTGACAGCACTGAAGAAGCCAATAATGGCTGTGGGATGAGTTCGAAAGAGTCAAAGGGAGCCGAAAGAAGTAGTAAAACCAAACTTTTCAGAAGATGAATACATAGTATCTGGAAGCTTTTGCAGGTTTTTATGAGAGAACGACCTTAAAGACTGTGGGAAAAAATTGAGATCGTAGAAAGAAGCCTATGATGGCTGACGGTCAGGGTCGAAATAGCTTGATGAACATAACATGAAAGATAACCTATGATAATAACTAAAGATATTGGAAACCATTGATAGCGAGTGGAGATAATGAATGTTAGATAAGTTTTGTAAGTAGACCAATAGAAAATAATATTTTCATTTTAATATTTTCATTTTACATTGTCGGACAAAGCCTTAAAAGAATTTTATGAAAAATGACGGTAAAATAATGTCTAACTGTAATATTCGTGTAAAAGTTAAAGATATATATTTATACATAGAAAATTACATACGTACAAAACACAGACTTATACTTATTTATTTACAAGTGGATATACGTATGTAATGTATATATATATATATATATATATATATATATATATATATATATATATATATATATATATATATAAATATGTGTGTGTGTGTGTAAGTGTGTAACTGAATCACGAAACTTTGGAACATGATGAATATATAAATAAAGGTAGAAGCCACAAAGGAAATTGAAACAATGAAGTGTGCTGCGAGATCTTTCGACTCAAGGTCCTTTACTTAGCAGACTCGTGTCGACAGATCTCGGAGCACACTCCATTGTTTCACTTTCCTTCGTGGCTACCTATATATATATATATATATATATATATATATATATATATATATACATATATATATATATATAATATATATATATATATATATAAAGGGTTTTGCCACAAAGGAAAAAATGAAAAGCGAGAAAGCCAAGAACTTTCAGTCTAGTGCGACCCTATACTCAGGCACAATTGATCATACAGAAAAAGTAAAAGTAGGCTTAATATCCAAACTGACATTACAAGATTAGCACTAAGGTCGATTTCCCTCTACAGAAACGAGGAAACGCCTGTGGGCAAGATTAGCGATTTTTAGGCAGCCACACCTTGGAGGAGCACACACGTGGTCAACAGATGATTCATCCAGAAAACAATACATTTTGAAGAGGCAAGGAGGCATATACAACTTATTACCATGAAATTTACAAAAATGTTCCCAAAAATGAGTGAAAAGATGAAAAAAGGATATAAATATATCGAGAGAGAGAAGGGGAGAAAGAGAGAGAGAGAGATAATACTATATACACGTGGGACTAATTAATTAGTAGTTCATTTATTTTAAGGTCCTTCATAAACATTTTACAAATATATGGGTCCAAATGGTACAATCCAAGACTAAGATTTAGGTTGTTTTTATTAGTGATTTGTATAATTGCTGATTCCAGTAAATTTCTTGAAACATAATCATTAGATCTAGCAATTACAGAGGTATCACCCCAATTAATACAATGAGATTTTTCACTCAGATGGATAAACAGTGCATTTGAAGTCTGGGCTGTTCTAACTGAATACATATACATATGCTGGTTAATACGTACACATAAATTTTTACTTGACTGACCAACGTAAAAAGATGGGCAATCCCTAAAAGGAATTTTGTAAGTGATGTTGTTATTTGTTACGGGACTATATTTTTTCCTTCGTGGCAAAAACCTTTATTTATACATAGCATCACGTTTTATATACTTTGTGATCAAGTTTTATATTATCTATATATATATATATATACATATATATATATATATATATATATATATATATATATATATATATATATAAGTCATATCACATTTCCGTGATTCATATACATATATCGAGCTACAATGTCCTTTAATATCTAATTCACTCTACCTCGGAATTAATTATATTTTCGTATATGCTTAACCGAAGGGGAATTTTTTCTCGATAATAGACTTGCCTGGACCAGGGCGCGAACCCATGGATCCTTTCAAATCCAGGAACGTCAGTGAAGCTTTTACCTACTACACCACAGCGAGAGGTGGCGTAGTAGGTAAAAGCTTCACTGACGTTCCTGGATTTGAAAGGATCCATGGGTTCGCGCCCTGGTCCAGGCAAGTCTATTATCGAGAAAAAATTCCCCTTCGGTTAAGCATATACGAAAATATATTAATTGCCGAGGTAGAGCGAATTAGATATTAAAAGGACATTGTAGCTCGAATATATATATATATATATATATATATATTATATATATATTATATATATAATATATATAAATATATATATATATATATATATATATAATATATATATATATATATATATATATATAATATATATATATATATATATATATATATTATATATATATATATATATATAATGCAAGTCAGTAAAGGTGAAGAATCTTCCAGATATAAGCAGGTTATAGTTTCGAGATTAGGTGACGGCTGACTGATCATCTCTTTCCATCTTCTTTTGTGGCTCTTGTAGATATATATTCTTGATGAGCATCGGAAGTCGAGGCTTCTCGGGAGAGACTCATCAAGTGTTTGTTCGTTCAGTCTAGGCCCATTGGATCATTTCGCTCTTGAACTGCGTCAGCTGCTTTTGAAAACAATGCGTGACAGTTTCTAGTCAATGAGATGATTCAGATTATTTATATGATTTGAAACAGAAGGGTTTTGGTGTTCGTATCTGATTGATCGTTTATACTTTATGATGGAGAGAGAGTGAGAGATACACCTTTAAATCTTATATACATCTTATCGCAGTTGAAACTGGATTTTGTACACGCTGACGTCTTTGGAATTTGATTTTTAGTGAACATTAACTACTGCTTTATCGTTGGTATTGGGACAGTGGCGGATTTAGGGTTGTGGGGGCTATCAGGCCATGGCCTAAGGACCGCGCCTCTGAGGGTCCAGCACCTCAGCAAAAAAAAAAATAATAATCTACTGGAGTTCAATCAGAAAAAAAATCCCGCAAACTTTCCCCCTCCCCCCCTCCCAACCACCCCGCCGCTGTAAGGGTCCTCTTTACTTGCCCATAAATGAGAGGGCCCCCTTAAAGTCACCGGCCTAGAGCCCCAAACACCCTAAATCCGCCCCTGTATTGTGGATAGATGTAAAGACAAGGATTGGTCCGTCTTCGGGTTTGGATGAACTAAAAGCTTGAAAGCTGTGAGGGATTCTGGTTTTATGATTAACTGTGTTTGTATGTTAACTTGGGGGTTACGAAATAAAATTGGGTTCGATAGAACGCATTCTGTCACGTGGTCGTGGTATCTTTAAGGTAGGGGTTTTCAACCTTTTCTTCCCCACCCACGTACCCTTTCGGGTATTTGTGTCAGTAATGTACCCCCTTCACTTTGTATTTGGGTATTGTAATGTCAGCAATGTACCCCCTTCACGTTGTATAAAGTGGAAAACAAAACCAACTCAGAAAAACTGCACAGAGGGGAAGTAAGTACATAACTCTCCTGACATAACCAATAATACTGTAAACTTAAAGAATTTCATTAGAAAACAAGTAAATTTTTTATAATTATTTACTTCTGGTTATGCAGTAAATTTTCAGGGTTATGTTACTGAGCTGCAAAAACAAAATATATTATTATTACATCATCTGCAAAGGTAGGTAATGAAATGGCTGAAACTGTTTTCATAACTATCCTAGTTAGCCGAGGAGCAGATTTTGCGAGAGCACATCGAAGGTCAGCATCTAACATTCATTCGAGTGCCATGGGGAGCACGTACCCTCTGACAGACCCTTGGCGTACCCCAGGTTGAAAAACCCTGCTTCAAGGTATGAGTAGTTAACGAACCAGGTTAAATTCTTGGTCTAAAATGATCTGGCGAGCAAACCCTAAGAGGTCGCAGAAATGAATTGAACGCTAAACCTACTGAACTGAGATATCATATCAGCTGGAAAATGAATGTAGGATTGTGTAAAAGTAGGGCCTTATATATTAATATTCTGGCGTCTCTAATGATTGAAACGTGTACAAAAATAATTTAATTGTCCATGTCTCATTCTAGTTTGAATTTGATGTTTGTTATTACTAAATTATTTAATGTTCTTACTAAGTTGCCACCAAATTGTTTAATTTAGATAAGAAATAATGAAAATCTCACTTGATAGGATTCCAGGAAGTTAAATGTCCCCTGCATATCGCATCCAAATCGTGTCCTCGAGTCTCATGTGATTTATGAGTGAGCAAGGACTAAACTTGGAGGGCTGCCAGTGCTACAGTTATTAAACTTCCCTGTCTCTTCAGTTCCTCGTGACGAAGATACATTGTCATACGCAAACAGTGTTACTCATTTTATTATTTCATCGAAGGTCAGTGGGTCCTCTAATAAAATATACTCATACACTCGTGTGTGTATTCACCTCATACTTTTCCGGTGCTGGAATGTATATATATATATATATATATATATATATATATATATATATATATATATATATATATTATACACACACACACACACACACATATATATATATATATATTATATATATATATATATATTTGTATATGAATATATTATATATATAAGTTTGGTAGCAAGTTTGATTGAGAAGTATCTGTAATTCCAGGGTGGGGTCATAGAGTCACCAGGAAGCGCTTGTGGGCATGGAAGGGTACAAAGATTATAAACTTGTATGAACACCATAAATGGCGGGATGAGGAAGGGAGGTTTGTTGTAATAGAATGATAAGAAAAAAAAAGGATCCCAATCAGTAGGATGGGTAAGGTTGTCATCAAAAGAGTGATGAAACAAGGCGTGATCCGACCTCTAGCTTACTAAAGGCGTGTGCTAAAGTCTACGGTCAAGTAGTGCGTTGTTTCACTAACGAAAATTGAGATACATACGCTATATTTTATCAGAAATAAATGTTCTGTATGGTTTAGCATGCTTATTTTTTTACATTTTCATCCTAATAAATAACTAATAGATATCCTATCCTAAAATTCCCGTATCTTCAACTCAAAGGGAAACACCTTTTTCAGACCTTTTAGGGCTTTTCCATAGGCCTTTCCTACCCTCCCACCAAGAATAACAACAACAAAGTAATTTGAAGGCTTACTCCCCGAGTAAGCGAATAAGGCAAGTGATGAAGACAGAAGGGTGATTATGAGCCTGTACATGACTCGGTGGAAGGGTTTAGTGTAAGTTCAAGTGCCTGTGTGATATACAAGGACTGCAGGTGGCATGTGTAGTAGTGAAAAGTGACTGAGTAACTAACAGGGTTGTGCTAAGCCGCAGCTGAAGGGCACGGATAAATCGCTGCCAGTTTTGCTGAAAAAGCCTTAGGCAGAGGTAGAGAAAATTGGTCTATATTACTTCAAATTTCTCTACAACTTCCCTGTATGAAACTCACACTTCCTTGTGATCTCAAAAGACTCGAAAAAGCAACAATCAATAGCCACCAATATTTTAGAGAATAATTTCACGCGTCTGGCTACATCTTCATTTAAAAACTGGATTAGACATCGAATGTTACAATGTGCGTATTCCCAGTGTAAGTCTATTTGGTAATTTCTTCATTCGCCTGTAGAAAATGTGAACCAATAACTTCTCTGTTTCCCATCCCTAAGTCGCTACCTAAAAGACAAGTTTGTCATTATCTGACCACGGAAATTATTTCACACGTTCTGATTTCTTTTCGTTTATTTTTTAGCTTTGACTTCATGTGGTTCGCACGTCATTTTTCACCACAGAAGAAAACTCGAATCTCGGAAGGTGGAAATGAGACCTAAACGTGTCACATTCCCTACAATGAAGGTAAGAATGATCAGCCTTGCGGTCTCGCATGGCTTGTAACTTTCCGCTTACTCGTGGAGTAAGCCTACAAACTACTTTGTTGTTGTTGTTGCTTCTATTGTTGTTGTTATAGTGTGGGGTGGGAAAGCCCCATGGAAGAGCCCAAAAAGGTCTGAAAAAGGTGTTTCGTGTTGCGTTAAAGATACAGGAATTTTAGGATGCGATATTTATGATTTATTCATTAGAATGAAAATGTGAAAAATAAATAATGTGGCTGTTAACAGCACAGAACAAATATTTCTATTAAAATCTAGCATATTTAATTAAATTTTCGTTGGTGAAACAACGCGCCATTTGACCATAGATTTTAGCACTCGGCCCGAGTAAGTTGGAGGTCGGATCACGCCTTGTAACTTTTTTTTTTTAATTATTAATCTTGATTGAAAAGGTTAGGTCACCTGAATTTGTCCTCAACTCTTTGAATTGTGAATAATTCGAAAACAAACTCTTTCTCACTAGTTTTATTGTTACGATGTGCCTCAAAATGAGTAGAATTCTGTTACCGTAAGTGTTTCAGTGTTAAACATTAACTGATGATCTCTGTTGCAAATTAGTATAGTATAAGCGGTAATGATTTCCTTATGCAATGGCTCCATGACTTTCCTAATTTACAGGTTCTAGATATTTTCCTGCCCTAAACCAAGCTAATCCTTTGAACAACCATAAAATCCAAAACTACTAGCAACCCAACCCCCTCCAACTTTTTAGGCTGGGATTTGCCACAAACCCTTTGTAAACACCATGTAGTATTAAGATGATGAAGTACCTACTCGTTGGCAGCTCTGATCACCTAATGCCGTTTAGTTGCTCAGACTCCCCGGTTGAATGGCGCCATGATAGGGGAGATAGTGCTTCAGTTATTATTGCCCACAAAAGCTCGTAGTGCAAATTGGTGCAAAGAAAACTAACATTTTCACTTTCTACACAAGTTCTAGTATAGTAAAATCCATTAGAGATACGAAGCAAATGCAAGCGAAAAAATTGCCGCTTACTTGTTTTTGTTAAATTTTTTTTAAGTACTTTTGTATATATCTATATAACATGGATTAATTGCATGTTATGAACGTATATATCTATATAACATGGATTAATTGCATGTTATGCACAATATTTGAAATGTTTAGCCACAGAAATAACAAGTAGTAAACTTGTTGAAACTCTTAAAAACTAATGAAACACAGACCTAATGTGGTTAAACTAAACTGAATTTTAGGGCCACATTCGGTACGATTTCATTCAGCCTTAAGCCCTCCTGCACTAGCTTTGATTGAGACCAAGTTACAGTGCTGAGGAGTTTACTAACTTACCTAAAGTCAAGAAACATTGCATTTTTTTTCAACAAAAGTGCAGTTGAGAAGCAATCAACTGTATTTCCTGTACCAATTCTTTTTTGGGTGATGCCACACGGGTTCACAAAGACGCATGTAGAGGTTAAACACATATAATTAATATTTAAAGAGCACAACAATTATCCAAATTACGTTAAGAAGCAAGAAAACTAACACATTACTGCAAAAATTATTAACAAAACGTTACGTTACTTCGATAGAAATAAAACATAAATGGCAACCAGGATTTCAGAATATCTTTATGAATAAGTTACTGCAATGGCGACGACAATTCACGAGGTGATGTGGCTGGATTCTACAAGAATATCTTCTTTTACTTGCCTTCGTGGAGTCAGATGCTAAATCCCAAGAGCTTCACCTTTCCACCCTAGAAGAAAACTCGGGAGGAGTATATTGCATAACACAGTTGTCACATCTACAAAATTACAGGGTTACGTAACAAACATCATTTAAAAACAAACATCAAGTGCTCTAATCGTAACCCAACATAAAAAAAAAAGGGATTTCGTCCAGAGGGCAAGCATAAATTACTGGCATGTGCCCTTACAATAAGAAAATAATATATATAGTCTCCACAGGAAGAAGTTTGACACATTGTAATGATACGTCATCTAATTTTAAAGAGATGGACAAAATTTGCAAAAAAAGTGGTTTATTACTTTGAATATCAATGTACTAATTTATACCAACTCATTGCTATAGTTAATATAATAAAACTACTTCTGTGGAGCAAAATAATCATATATCAACGTATTTTCATAGAAACTGGGAAATACCTTAAAACAAGTACTCATAAAAAACTAGGAAATTTTATTCAAGGGGAATAAATGGCAATTTTTGACACCTAATATCACAGATGCTACATGACCACAATTCTGATGTAGACTAATCACTAGCATACTGGGAGAGACATGTACTTAGCCGATTGCGTCTAAAAACCATAGCGCCAGTCTAACCCCTACTCCTTAAATAATAATATAATATACGGTTCTCTTTCTAAAAACTATTCTAATTTACGTTTTTAATATAATTTTGATAAAACTAAACAATAATCTTTTTGGTTTTTGTCCACCTCCTGGCCCACTGTGCGCAGGGGTGTCAAACTCATGGCCCTCGGGCCAAATGTTGCCCGCAGGATGATCTTAAATGGCCCGCGAGGTGCCAAGAGAATTTTCAACTTGAGCTACTATAACTGTTAGAAATGAGGAAAATTTAACTAAAGTTACTAAACTGTTAAAACTAGACATAATAAGTTTTACCTTTCATTCATATGACAATAATTTATTAATTTATTTCATATTATAATTGCTGGCAATAAGGCTCTTTTATTACAAATCTTAATAAATGAGTCATAAGGAATAAGTAATTACCAAATCTTTGATGGCCCTCGAGACTCGAGACCATAGCCAAGTGCATAATTGGCCCTCGAAAGGATTTGAGTTTGACACCCGTGTGCTAGGGGTATTAAACCGGTACGTATCCACCTTCTCCGAGGTGCTAGTACTAAACATGTTCGACAACTTATACTATCTTTGTGCGGCCGTCTACTTTACTGAGTATGAGTTCACCCTGTATTCTGACAAAGGTAAAGGTATACATGTGGCATGCCGTGTTAATACCTGCGTAAGGCATGTCTGGGTAAGGGGAAAAGCATACTTTGTTTACTTCGTTTGGTTTTATGTACAGCCCTCCACAGGGATGATTCCCTCTCTGGTGGTCCCTTGTACGTTTTCTATATATGTTGTTTCTTATATTTTATAATTCCCTTTTAGTGTTTTCTCATCAGTATCGTAGCATAAGAAAACGTGTGAGAGAAATCATTGTTCCACTGTGTAAGGTTGCTAGAGGACAGTAAACATTGTAGGGATATAATGTTATTTAGTGTACCTGGGATGGCATCTTGCAGTATTTTGATTAGAAACGTAAGGCCGATGGCAAATTAGTGAAAGGGCTGAGTCCACAGGGTTTAGACAGCTCAGCAACAATCTAACTTCTTGTTTATTCATATAGGAAATGGCCACTATATCTGGTCTTCAGAATTCCTCTGTCTATTGATAATGATGTGGAATAAATATCTAACAGGAGCAAATTACTTGGTGGAGCTTACTTATAGCAACGCGCTTATGCATCTCCATTCTAGTATTCTTACGCCTTTTTAACATTTAGCCAGGTCTCTCATTATAAGTTAGTACTTAAGGACAGGGTTCCATATCGTTAAATGAGACTTAATTCTCCCTACTCTCCGTCCATTCTTGGAAGCAGGAAAGCTACTGGTACTAGCTCGCTGACGCAGAGGAATCTGAATAGTCAACGATGGTTGCTTGTATTTCGGTAAAATTTATGGCGAAGTACCATAGTAATGGCTTCATTCCCTTATAATAAGGAATAAAGAGGAGGTCATGCTAGAAATCAGTCTTCTCATAACAGTCTTCGTAATCACATGCCATTAGACCTTATAGGAGGTCTAATGTGTCGTTGCTTTGTTTGTTGTTTCAATCATAAAAAAAACGATTAGAAAGTTGAAAAAAGATCATTCATTTCACCATATCTTGCCAGATATCTTGAACCCAGTCACATTCTATTCTGTCTCCTCTTAGTCCTCTGTAGACAGAGGCTCATGGTATCCATTGCATTAATGAGTTGAAGCATTCTACAATATTAAATACTAGTTTTTAGATACAGCAAGGACTTTTTCATTTATATTCAAGGAAACCGCCAATGATTAAAATGTGACACCATTCCTTTTCTGTCAAATGGAGCTAACTGTGCCGTGTTCTTCAATGGCGATTTTCATTGTTAGTTGCAGTGGAAACCAAACACATCCAAAGTCACGTCATACATAATTTTCTTTGATTCAGAATAGGCAATCATGTCCATCATTAGTAATAATCAGCAGCTTGTATCACATTTTTCATGATCTTTAGTGAAAGAACGAAATCTTGACAGAATGACTCGGCAAAGCACCTTATGTACTCCCTACCGAGGACAATCATATTTCAATGGAAAGATAAATGAGAAAAATTTGGCATCGCAGCTGTAAATGCTGCTGTCCCTAACAATAGTAAAAAAACAAGCGTTAATGCAAGGAAGAAAAATGGCTTTAACAAACTGTCGCCTCATGATGTATGACGAAAATATCAGTTATTTGATGTATGCTGGAAATATGAATTATTTCCAATACCTACAGAGGAAGAGTTCAGCGCTCTCGTTTTCAAACGTGACGCATGCAATAATTGTTTCAACTTCCTGGATTCATGCTTTCATTAAACAATTCTACCCTTGGGTAATAGAAGAGGCAGTGAAGCTTTGACAATAAACAGTATTTGAAGGACAACCAGTGTGGTTTTCATCAACAAGTGTTTGGTGGCCAGCGTAAAGAGCAACTCGCCTGATGACAGATCACGTACCAGACACAAGTGTTCGTTTCCACATGTGAAACTTTCCATGCTGATTGCCGAGACACTTCCCTCATGTTACGGCTAATTTCTTCGTGGTATTTCCACTGTTCAAAAACACATGAAACCAGAACTAAACAAGTTGAAGATATAAATCTGACACCGGTGAAAAGCAATATCCCCAAAAGTCAAGTACATGACAGCGGAATCATGATGAAGCGTAGGCCTACAAAAGAGGGTTTGTGAACGTGTGTGAATTTTCGCTTGCATAATGGAGATAATATTCGGTACAATGTTGGCTTGTTAGCCACGCGCCACCTCCAGGGTGTTAGTACTAAACATGGCGGAAACTCCAATGGACGCTGTTTGGTACTAGCCTCTCGGGGATCATAGTATTACATACACCCATTTCTATATTGTGTGGTTAACAAATTATATCAATAAACGATATCTTTGATCCGTGAAGGACTAGTACTCAGCATAGTGTCCCATTGAGTTTCCGCCATGTTTAGACCTGGATTCCACATCTGAAATATATTAAGGCAAAATGCTTGAAAGCAATGAATTTGCTGAAAGTCCTGTCTCGCACTTCGTGGGGTGCATACTGAACTCAGATGTTGAGATTATATAAAGCCTTGGTCTTTTCAAAATAAAGTTATGGATGTGAGGTGTACACTTCTGCGAAGCCAAATAGCCTTAAAATGCCCAACTCAATTCATCATGGAGGAATACGGTTGTGTACAGGAGCATTTAAATCATCTCCCACCGAGAGCATGCTTGTAGATGCTGATGAGGTGCCACTGGATCTTCATTATAAACGTCTGCTGGTTCGGAGCTGGTATAGATTCCAGAGGCTACCCAAGTCTTTAACCAGCATTTGTATGAGAAATGAAAGGCATTGACAGTTTTATGAAAGTCACCCCAAGCAAACTCATCCATTCGCTTTTAGAGTAAATTTTATTGTCCGTGAATTAAATATGCCAAGAATCGAGATTTTACCAGCAAAATATTCAGTTAGTCTCCCCTGGAACTTTCCAGAGGTAAAATTCTGTAGATATTTTAATTTTACCAAGACAGAATTGTCCATTGAGGCCATGCGGTCAATATTTTTAGAACGCTCTTTGCAACATGATAACTCCCCTGCAGTTTTCACGGATAGCTCAAAGTCGGATGCTGGCGTCGGCTTTGGTGTAGCCTTCCCTGATGTAGAGAGAAGTGGCAGGTTATCATCTGTTGCATCGATTTTTCAGCAGAATTATATGGAATTTTAAAGGCTTTAAAGGAAGTTTTAATTCGGAATGAAAATAATTTTATTGTATATTGTGACTCAAGAAGTGTTCTTCAGTCGCTGGAATCTTTTAATTATTTAAATCCTCTGATTTTAGATATATTGGAATGGCTGCTTTTACTGAAAAGAAGAGGGAAAGAAGTACGTTGGGTGCCTTCCCATGTTGGGTTGGTTGGGAATGAGAAAGCTGACCAACTGGCAAAGTCTGCGATCAGCTCCCGAGAACCCACAAGATGCTTACTACCATATCGGAATTCATATCCTCTAGTAGGTCAGAGAATAAAAAAAAAAATGTTGGCAGTCCCAATGGGAGGATATTGTAACTAACTAGAAAATGCGCAATATGATGTTGTGCAGGTTGAGGATTGGACATACAAGACTCACACATGGGTTCTTGATGTCTCGTGAAAATCCTCCATTTTGCGATTATTGTACTGTGCCTCTGACTGTGAGACATTTGCTGGTTGAATGTCCCAGACGTGGGAATTTGAGACATAGGTTCCAACTTGGGGGTGTGATAGAGGAGGTAATTTTATTCTATGTATAATTCTTGGAAAGAATTGTGATATAGAGCAGTTATATATCTTTATGAGGGAGGCTGGCCTCCTCAACAAAATTTAGATTATATAATAGAATATCTATGTAAGAATATATATATTTGAACAAATATATTTATATAAATATATTTTTAGATTTTTTATATGAAATTAATTTTAAATTTAATTCTACTTTCTATCTAAATTTATTTCGGTGTCAATAACCGAGATGTTGTGACACTAATTTTTAACACATAATCAGTTAGTACTAGCATCAGACTCGGAGGTGACGCGCAGTTCTATGAATCTCCAATATGCAGTGTATTTGAATGTGAGTCTTATCTATGGACTATTATTATTCAAGTAATCTACTGTATTGCATAAAGTCTTCCCGTCCAAATACCGTTGACACTATTTCAAAATTGCATCGTAAACTAAATAACGCTGACTTTTATCGTGTTTCATTCCGAATTTCATGACGATGATTACTTTGAGAACAACTCAAGCTTTTCGTAATCCATCACGCAACTCAGATTCTCAGGCACCAGTCGGACGAGGGCCATTCTCTCAGATGATAAAGTTCGTAATGACACTGCACATTCTCTTAATTGCAATCACTTACTCGTTGATGCATGCAGGGAAACAAGCAAGCATCTAAGCAGCGCGCAAAATTTTTTGTCCTTGTTCGAAGGTGTTCGCCAGCAATATATATATACGTATATATATATGTGTGTGTACTCGCGCGCGTGCGCGTGCAAAAATTCTGTTTCACAGAAAACACCGAAGATCAAATAAGCTTTTTATGAAGCGCGGATTCCCATGTCATAAGCGCGTTGCGTTTTTCACGAAAGCGAGCTTATATATATATATATATATATATATATATATATATATATATATATATATATATATATATATATATATACACACACACCAAAAGAGCGGCTGAAATTTGTATCATTAGCCAGACTTTACCGTCTGTGGCCCCTGCTCACCACCAGCGCTTGAAAAATCTTTCATGATCTTGAAAAATTAACTCAAAGCTTGAACTGACAATGTAAAAACCTCCGAATTCTGGAAAATGATATACAGAAAGTCCTGAAACAGACAATCTAGGGAAAAATGAAAGCAGGTTTCGGTCAGGTTGCCCAGTGTTCTTTTCACAACTTTCTTGTCAGATTTGCGAGAGGTTTCGTTTAGAAGAAACAGTTTCATTGCTATGTTGCACAACATGGAACCAGGAACAATTACTTAAAGACAGCTGAAGTCCATCATTAAACTTGCCATAACTTTTCTTCTTTAGTGTCTGAGGATCAGCTTGAATGGAGGGCCCTTATTCGGGCAAAGGAGACAGTGCATCCCATGCTTTCTCAGGAAGTACCCGAAATTTGGCATGATATAAGGAATGTATTAGATGGAAATGGGCAGTCCAAGTTTAGTTTATTGTCTGACTTCATGTGTGACCTCCTTGTATTGCCAGACTCTTCAGCCTGTGTTGAAAGAATATTTTCCCAGCTAAATCTGGCGAGGACGAAAAAAAAAAAAAAAAAGCCGCTCTTTTGATGGCATGCTTTGCCCCCTCTTTTTGAAAAGGGTATCAGTTCTGAATCTGGATTTTCGTAGTACGCCCGATCAAAGGTACGTAACCTCATTCAATGCATACAAAAGTCATCATATTTTTTAGCTTAATAGCAAGATGAGGAACAGCTGTCCTGGAGAAATCCAGGATATTAACAAGAATTTTTAAAGTCTCCTTTGAAATAAATGAACAAGTACCATTTGTCAAATTCACGCTAGAAATAGAAAGAGGTGGGTGTTTGTCTTCTTAAGACTTTATTAGAGATCCCAGAGATGTCTCTTTACAGACAGTGGTTCGTGGTAGTAGGTTTCTGTTTTCTACCAGCTATGACCTGGACCATCGACGACTGGTCTCTTGTTTGTCAATTTTTCGCAAGTTGTATCTTAACGGAGATCTTTCGCATTCACAGTTGATCCCCGATTCTGTTTTCCTGCCGAGAGCAACAGGATAGGTGACCAACTGCAACTAAATACTGTAATTGTGCCTCGCTGTCGAACTTCTCGGCTCCAGAGGTCGTTTAATCCTCAACTGGGCTGCAGGACAGCCTTCCTGAGGATGTTGGGCAATAGGAACCTCAAAGTTCAAGCGTAGCTGTAATGCATTACTACTCTGAAACATTTCCTCTTGTATCTTTATCATTTACTTACATTTTATCTACTTATATACTAGAATTTCAAGTCAATGGTTTCCATGGGCTTGTTCCATATAAGTAGAGTTTGTCATCTGAATAATAATAATGTTAGTTTCCGTGTAAATTCACTATATATATATATATATATATATATATATATATATATATATATATATATATATACACACACACACACACACACACACACATATATATATATATATATATATATATATATATATATATAGAAAAGCAATAAACAATTCAGATATTTACATTATTTCTTAATAAATCAGATTTATGTAAAATATTTTATATCACTCTTGGTGTTCTTGTGGGCATTGCATGCCCTGAACGCTTGGATAGAACTACAGAGTATGAGCAAAATAGGTATAGACTTGTGGAATGTTGTTCATTTTTTCATACTTGATGTAATGAGGTTGCGAAGACAGAATTTCTTAAGGGGAGCGTCTGTTTGCCTTATTTTACCAGCTCTAACACCATTAAATCAATGTTGGAACTGTTGAAAGTCGACGTAATATCTTCATATAACAACGCAGTGACACTCCCTAATGAGAAGTTGTCCGTAACAGGGCGGCGATTTCGCTCATGAAACTTCCTGCAGAGGCTGTTGTTCATTTCACTGGTGCCAGACGAGAGCAGGGAACTGAATTTCGGAATCAATCAACATAATCATTCTTTTAGAAACTGGCCAGGAGATGAAGAGTCTTTTTGTATACATAAATGAAAAGTCACACATGCTAAATTGGTCCTGTAGTTGTATCAAAATAGGATTTGATAATGTCGTCTCTTGAGAACTTGTAGAATTTCCATTAATGCAACGAACTAATGAAAATAATGGTCATTCAAGTTCAGGTCTATAAAAATCCTTGACCCCATTCTGTACAAGATGTTAGGAGGAGATTTCAAAGAGAAACTCTTATTATAATAATTATCAGTAAGTCTTGTCGATATTCTTAGCTTCTCGTGGGTTAATCCCTAACAGGTGTGTCTCCATAAAAGGGGTTTAGAGTCATTTAATCGTCTGGTAAAAATGAGCTTTCTTTGTAACCTTGTTGTCTGTTGTAATCAGTTTACTTGAGAATGTCTTGGAGTAAAGATCTTGCACTCCATTTTTTATCATTCCTTATGACCATATACTGCAGCATACACAAGCACAATATGCATATAATATATATAATAATATTATATATATATATATATATTAAATATATATATATCAATAATATATATTATAATATATATAATATATATATAATATATTATATATATACACGTGTGTCCATGCATGTGTGCATGTGTATGTGTGCGTGTATATATATATGTGTGTGTATATATATATATATATATATATATATATATATATTATATACATATGTAATTAAAACTTGTGGAAAGAAAATTTGTAATTACTTGGACTGAAGACTTGAAAATGGATATTTTAAGTGAATTGTTGTGATATTTGTGTTGAATTTTGTCGAGTACTAGCACTTGGGCATGGCATGCAATCAGAGGGCAGACCACCTAACTGAGAGTCCGTCATCTTTCGGCGCTTTCAGCAATGAGAGGAGACTTACCTTTTTTAGTTTTCTGTAAAAGAAAACTATTGAGCTGGCTTTGTTAGTCCGCATTTTGTCTGTCCGCCCTCAGATCTTAGAACTATTGAGGCTAGGGGACTGCAAATCGGTATGTTGATCATCCACTCTCCAATCATCCGACATACCAAATTGCAGCCCCCTAGTCTCTGTAGTTTTGATTCTATTTAAGGTAAAAGTTTGCTATGATGATGCGTCTGGCACCACAACAACACAGGCCACTGCAGCCGCCTGAGAGTTCCATACAGCATTATAAGCTGTAAAGAAAACTCAATTGCGCCAAAGTTTCTTCGGCGCATTTTTTATTTGTTAGACATGTTGCCAGTCATGAAAAGACTTGGTGTCACCAAAACATCTCTCTCTCCCCTGAGAATGCAGCTGTGTGTGTGTCAAGAAGTTGAGAAATGCTGCCTGTGAGTTGCTCACACACTTCTAACATAACCCCATCCATTTTGCGATGACTGCTTGGCCTCTGTGACCTAGACCTTGCCTGTGACTGCAGTATGTGCTGGTCGAGTGTCCTTATGCTGAGGACTTCAGAGCACTTTTCCACCTGGGTGTTAGGATAAAGCGTGAGATTAACAATCAAAGACCCCTGAGTTCTTGGAGAGGATTTTTTTTCTTTTTTTATAAGTCGAGTGGAAGTTTTCCTATCACACATGCTCAACATCCATACTTTACACCTTTAAAGATTAAGTTCACAATTTGTTCATTCATTGCTACCTTGACATCCATCGTCTTGCCAAGCTTCTTCCCAATCATTTGCTCCCACCCAACTGCCTTCCTTGTTTCATTTATTCTCTCATCTACCATCGTTCGTTATATCTATTCCCAAATACCTGAAAGAATCAGCTGCTTCAGTTCCTCCATCTTCTATATCAACATTAATGGCTCTGTATTCCTCGTTTTCATTTACCCTCATAACTTTACTATTTCTTAAATTTACTGCAACAACAGCCCCCCGCCCCCTTCCCTCTTGGATGACACTGTCAGTTTTTTTTAGTAGCTAATGGCATGCTTCTCTAATTATTACAATCTTTTGCATAACATTCCTTCTACAAAGGAGCATTTATGCTTTCCAGCCTTTCCTCCGGAACTGTTCCCTTGCCTATACGCACCTTCCTTACCGTGGACAGCCACGAAGTTTCACTTTGACCCCCGTACCACATCATCTCATTCGTTCACGTCTTTACAATTTCAGCTTCTTAATTGTCTTCCACGCTTCATCATCTTCAGGAGAATTCTCAATAATACACTAGTCCTTTCCTTTCCACTTATGTGGCATTCAGCACCACCTCTTTTACTACTTCCACATTTACTTATCTTCAGAATATTCAGTGTTCATTTTTTATATATGCAGTTTAATCTTTCTCTCTATTTACTTCCCTTTAAAAAAACTTATTCCACATGAATTCTTTTCATATCCATCCCGTCTAACATTGTTACTTTTTTTTTCTGCTTCTTTTTAACATACTTCCCATCTTCCTGAATACCTGTCGAGCAATTGCACCTCAAATCTCCTTCCCCCATCACCCCACCCACACCATTTATTTCCTCATCTCACTACTTTCTGCTCTATTCCCTCTCCCTTCCCTCCTATAGCCTCAAACATTCCATGCGCCTGCTGATGCCCCATTTTCGAATTCCATGCCCTCCTCACGTATTTCTTCCATTTTTGTGTCTTTTAACCCTAGCCCACTTTCATCCATTATCTCCTTATGTGGAAATCTCACCTTCTTGATATGAAACTCGCTTGTGTTACCAGAATTTACAGCTACACGCTTTGCATCTCTTTTCCAGTTGAATTTCTGTCTCCCTTAACTTTCACTTCTCGTCATGGCTTCCATCTACTTCTTGCTCTTTCCTTTAATCTGTCCAAACACAATCTAACAAACCTTTTCCTCACCATTTCCTCTTTTCCAAGTGTACTTATAATCATTTTTGTATGTACAGTAAATCATTCATTTCCAACAGTCAAGGCCTTGTCCAAACACAATTCCATTGTCCCCAAACCTAGCAAAAAACAAATATTGTGTGTACTACTTTTTTTAGAGGCGTGAATTCAGAAGGTTTTAGCTTTCAAGATTTTGAGATGAGTTTGCTAATCTCATGCTCTTATCCAACCAGATTGTGATCCGCCACTTTCGACCAGCCACCAGTAACATAATTTATTTCTAAGGTTAACATATGCCTGGTGAGATTGAATGGCACGTGCTTTGTGCGTTATGGTTTTCTAGGAAGCTGACCCCAAAGCTTGCAGTTGTTAAGATAAGCATTTTAATCACTGTGCTATGAGGTTGTATGTATATATATATATATATTATATATATATATATATATATATATATATAAAGGTGATGCCACGGAGGAAAATGGAAAGGCGAGAAAGCCAAGAACTTTTGGTCTAACACGATCCTTTATTTAGACACAGCTGATGTGCCTAAGTAAAGGGTCGTGTTAGACCGAAAGTTCTTAGCTTTTTCGCCTTTCCATTTTCCTCCGTGGCATCACCTTTATTTATACATAGCATCACGTTTTATATACTTCGTGATCAAGCTATTCATATATGTATATATATATATATATATATATATATATATATATATATATATATATATATATATATATCGACTGGAGTCTTTGGAAAGATACTGCGCCGAGTATTCGAGACTCTCCAGTACCATTCCATTCATCATCCCTTCGGGATGTTCCCGACGTAGTGTGAATTCGATATTAAACGACATTGGTAGCTTAATGATTGTATATGAATCACGGTGTGATAAAAATGTACTATGTATTATATGTATACGTATATATGCTTAGATATAATAGACTTATGCAGCTCTGCCATTTACCTATTGCCGCAGACACCACTGCTAAATCTTTATCAGTCTCTGTTCTTCAATCCCCTCTAAAAATAACATTCTAAATAATTATAGAACTGGCTACAATGAAGATCTCAGGTCCATAAGTATCTTTTAATAAAGAGTTTTTTTTTACTTATCACAGGAATCAACAAACTATTTCTTAATAGTGACAACAGTTATAACAAAAAAGCGACATAGATACAATAGTAACAAGAGACAGTTTTACGGAAAAGATCGTTATATACAAATATACAGACTTTGAATTTCATAATACATAATCAGGCACCTGCAACATTTTGCACTCAGCCTCATTGCCCATATATACGTATGATTTTGCCAGTCACAATTTTGCTTCTGAAGCTTACAAAGTATTTGACAATGACGTTTAATATATTCTATATTTTGCATATGTTGTTCACAAAGTTTCTAGCGTTATGCATTTAACTTGGGCAGTTCGTCAGTGGAACCCACCATCCATGAACGCCTAAGACAATATATTGACAAGTATGTAGTTTGCTAACTATTTTGCAACATTCATACAGTAGTATCACTCTTTGCAATGAAGACAGGCATTGTTACTTCAAGTAGTATTGTTTACAATCGGGATATACGTTGGTACAGAGCTCATTGACAACGAGTGTGCCCTTCAGTAATCTCTAAGTTTGATTAGGAATATGCTGAGATAAATCTGTAAGAGACGTGCTTTAAGTACAGAGAAGGCAAGCACTATCACCCTTTAAGATCAAAATAAAAAGAATTTAAATGAATATAAATAAATAAATAAATAAAAACAACAGCACAAGAAGATTGATTAATCACTAGACAGACTTATAATTGAGAACTATTGTAAATAAATAACATGGGAGAGTTATTGCCTTTACAGTTGGCTACCTACCCTTTCATGAATGGCGGGTTTATGTCTGTCTATAATCTTATCATACAAACGACCGATGTAACCTCTGGACAAATAAGAGTAAAGGTCTGATCCCTTCTAAAGACTCTTCAATATTTAAGAGATTTCCAGAACTCTACTTTTCAGTCGTTTCAGTTCATAAGGTATATGAGGATACGGTCAGTCCTTATCACCCGCAATATATACAGTCATTCAACATTGTCATTTCAATTTAGTCCCTGGACATTGAAAATAGTGCCGTTTAGATGTTGACAGAACAGGATTAGATATAATGTGAGTCATAAACATTTTTCTTGAACTTCCAGGACTGGTATTCAGTGGCCTGAGAGAGCCCTTCAAGCTTTTGTAGAGATTTATCCTTAAAGTTAGTTTGTATGTAAAACAGAGCTACAGGCAATATTTTTCAAACTGTAGATGACAAATTACTTTGTATTCTAAGCTATTTTACAAAATAACCTAAATAACTTCTATTTGTAGATAACAACTGTGAAAAATAACAGACTTATAAAATACCCCCGACACATGATTGACTTTGACCCCCAATATCTTAAGCCTACATATCTACAAAAAGTGCACCTTAAAATGTACATATACTTCTGTAGAGACCAATGTCTCCGCAGAGCCTCATGCGGAGGGAGGGAACCGCTCTCACCGCGAGCTGGATCGAATTCAGGAAATTGGAGCAGTCGCACATCAGCACGTAGTGGAGCATCCCATTCTGAGGGACCGACTTGTGAAGGGTCAGGCGTCGCAGCCCCACGTCATCATCCGTCATGCTTTTGTACAGCGCTCTGGCTCCTGCAAAGGAAGGCCGGTGGGTGTTTCAACTTCAGAGTAGAGGGAAATTCCAGAAATGACTCAGTGAATTGTTAGATGGTTGAAGATAGAGGTTCTTAACCTTTTGATGATTCCAGATACCCCGCGAATTACCCAATATGTTCCATGCCCCCTTTGCATAAGTCCTAAGTCCACTAAGTCCTATTTTTTTAAATATAACTTAATATATTTAGTTTAATACATATTTTAGGTATGAATCGCTAGGAATAGAACATACAAGAAAATCAAAACCATTTATAGTTTTATATACTTATTTACAAAATGTACCCATGTATATATAGAAATATCCAGAGATCAAGTCCCATACCCCCAGGATGTGGTTCTCATACCCGCAAGGGGTATGTAATGAGTGAGCGTATGTAGCTGTGTGTGTGTATATTTGTTTCTTACCTGTCCAACCGAGCCAGTTTCGCTCGAACTTAACTCCGTCGGTGCCCTCGAATACCCGGAACACGGTGATAATGTAGCCTGTGGTCGGTGTCGTCGCCTTCCGCGAGAGCTTTTCTGAAAGGTTCAAAGGGGAGCATGATCGTGCATCTGCCATCTGGTAAGAATTACCTGCTGTCATTAAAGTAATGTACGTAAGCTCAGCGTTTGAAAAGGTCGAATTATTTGGTGCAAGGCAGCCGCCCTAAAGAATCCACTAAGTTCATTTCCAAAAGAATAAATGATGTGCAGGCAGTGAAAGTTACGCTTCGTTTGATGTGGCTCTGGCTGCTGCTTTTACTGTCTAGAAAATATAGGCAATGAAAATTAAAGATTATTATATACAAATTAAGCTGTTGCTCTTGAATAATGATCAAAATTCAGATAGTGAAAACAATAATACAATATTAAGCATGGATTGCGTAGGTTTGAAGGTAGCAATCACCAGCGAGTCATTTAAAAAGTGGTACATCTACGTTCGACACAATTGTATCATGGTTTTAGCTCTGATATGAGGTAGCATTTATCGTGTAACTATCGTCTGTTTCCCGATATTTGGGTTTACTATCTCCGTCGGTTACATTTTCATGTCCATAAATAAATAATTCATCCGTAAGTACTAGGCAGGAAATCTGTTGATTTTTGTTTTGTGATACCGTTTCTAAGTATATTTTATTACTGTAGTACTTACTTTTCCCCCTCTTAAATTTAAGTAGTCCTTCAGTTAAATGTGTACTTACGAAATGCCACGACAAATGGCTCTGCATCTGCTGAGCTGTAATTCTCTTGACAATAGAGGGCTCTGTTTGCAGTCTTTACTTCCCGCCTCCTTGACGTGGGGAAACGGAAACACTCGAAATAGAATCGTCAATCTTAAGCAGTTATACCACCAGTTATTCCGGTAGTTATCTCAGTTATTACAGTCAACCCGGTTATCTCTGTTATCTCTAATCCGCAAGCTGGGATTTCATCGCCATGATACGTGAGACTTTCAAGAGCATGTTCTTCAGAAATGCCTAACAGACAAAACTGCATTAGCCTAGTAAGTCCCTTTATTGTTTGTGGTGACATATTAGGTTCTGGCTTCTCAGTGCAGTCCCTCAGTGTTAATAAATATAACCTTCAGTTCACAATTATGAACATATAGTTGTCCAGACCCAACTAAGAGTGTTGTTAGCATCCTGAACCATAATTTTTTGACGGAAGTTTAAGGTGTAATAGGGATTGGGGCGTCAAATATATCTCGCCGCGTTTAGTACTGGCCCCTTGGGGTTAATTACAGTCGACCCCACAAAAATAACAGTAAATTATTAATAAGTAACCCAATTACTATTGCAAACTGTAATTTCCAAAGAAATACCGGACGCGGAGTTATTACCTAGATCTACCTTTTAGGTATTGTGTTACCCTTTTACAAATCCTGTAAATGAGATGTAGCCGTTATTAGATGCTTATCGGTTCTTTTTGTTTTTTTTTTAGTCGCAGGCATGTTTGTTTATTTGTTGCTTAGATCGAGAGGGTTCACTTTCAGGGAACTGCAAGCTTCGGTAACGTGCTTGGGGAATTCGATTCCATCACAACCGAGGCCTAGACCTTGGCCACAACCTCCTTCAAAGTCGGGAATCGAGACAAATTTAACCGCCATCAGAGTCCTGGACGCCCGTCACATATTTTGGTTCCAATTACGTACATTTGGTTTTTGCATGTTTAATTAAATAATTGAACCTAATTAAAATCGAAATAGTTATTTTTATTATTCATTTTAATGGTGATCTGGCATTTTTGTTAACAGCAAATCTCGAGGATTCAGTGTTTTCGAAATTCCACATTAGTTTTTTTTTTCTTTTTGTCAAATTTAACTGGATTAAGTGTTAATAATATTTCGGAATCTTGAGGTACTGTGTTCGATGAGGACAATATCGAACTTTAAGATAATTCGAAGAATCTGCTCGGAAATTTTCGTAGGCGGAGGACGATATATTATTGGTACTGAAACAACAGCTGTCTGGCAAAACGCTTATTCTTAAAGATTCTTTAAAGGCAGATAAACAGTCCTATTTGAACGGGAAGTCTCTTTATAAACTGCTATTCCCTCATTTCCAGTTTAGAAATTTAATGTCAAACTTCTTAAAAGAATGAAACTGGATTATGATTCAGACTCGTTCTAGTTTATAAAAGTGATATTAGGGATTAGGGAATTCAAGAATCTGTTAAACAAGTGATTTCTTGCAATACCTTTTTCTTATTAGGTATGGACGACCTTTTCATAAATTCATGTAACCAAACGCAATAGGTCCTCTCTTGATGAACTTGCTAGTCTGTTTCTTTTAAGATTATGAGCGTTACCATGATTTTAGGTCCAGGAAATCTTAAATGTAAAGCAAGTAATGAATGTAGCTTATCTCCGATAGAATCCTCACCAAAGGTTGAAGTCAACCATGTTAAATATTTAGCCATTAATGTTAAAATAAATAGTCACGAAAACCCTTTTTAGTCTTGCACATTGTGCCCTCAAGGTAGTGAAACTAAGACTTCCTGAGAATAAATGTCCTGTATGTAAAAATAAATTACCGGTTGAAAGAATTATATGATTGCCTTATTGCGGTAGTTGATACACCAGACAATTGTTTTGTTTTCGTATGCCCTTCATATAAACCCATTAGCAGTACAGAGGTTAGTGCTTCTTATGTGAAGGAGATGTCAGAGTCTAAGGTGAAGTCCAACACTAAGAATAAAAAGGAAAATAGGAATGAAATTCATAATGGAATGCCTGGTAACACCAATGTAATTAACTGTATTATGCCAACGTTTCGTTGTTATTTAGAGGATGGATTTTTTTTTCATAAGAGGTCCTAGGATAGTGGAAGCCAGATAGATTTTATTAGTGAAAGAGCTGTTAAGAATACCTTGCACAGATTAGCTGAAGATGACTATGGGTGTGTCTGCGTGCGTATGTATCGCTTATTTCAAGCTACGCACGTGTTTAATTTTGATAAATTAATTTTGCATATCTACTGTGTTTTTTTCTGTGACTCCAGGATAAAATACAACAAAGTCTGAGGATAACTGTTATCGACACCAGCTTTTCATCAGTTTCAAACCTCCTAATTTTTCCTATACAGTCACAACATTGTTTACTTTATAGTGATGTTGGTTTTGTGTTTATTTTTGTCAAAATGCATTGGTATACTTGCTTTCAGTCAGGAAAATCACTGTAGGATTCTTTAAAGTTCCTTTTGCTGTCAGTCTCCGGAGTAAAGCTATCGGGTATCAAGTCAGAAACACAGATTCTATTTATTTCCTTAATACGTCAATATAACCCCAGTTGGTTAAAACGAATTCTTTTAGAGACATTTTTCATAGTGGGAGTTTTTTTTTTAAAGTGAAATGTCATTTTAGAGCTGTTCAAGGTATAATCGGCATGATTTAATTAAGGATAACGGCAAGGTTAGCTATTTAGCTGCCGATGAAATGAAAATCTCAGTCTAGATATCGGGTTGCCTGGCATAATTTGACGGACGAATTGGTGACTCTGCATCTTACAAAATGACGGGAACGTGAGAAGTGTTGATAGTGGTCGAAAAGTTATTTTGGCTATAAATGTGACCAGCCTTCATCAGATAAGTGAAAAGCAACGGCTAAATTCAGCTTTAGATGACGCTTAACGAACTTGGGAGAAGCCCTCAGGCGGAAATACTTTTCATTAGGGGCTAGCGCTATCAGTACACCTCTCGGGTGCTCTGTAGGCATTACCAAGGTCCTGGGCATTAGTTAAGGTTCTCTGCAGCGTTTCTTTGGTCCTTAGCTGTAATTACTTTCATTCCTTTTACTGTATCTCTGCTGTTATTGTCTTTCTTCGATCGATACTGTCCAGTCTTTCCTAATAATTATTTCATGGTGCAACTGCGAAGTTCCCTCCTGCTATGCCTTTAAAATCTTTTTATTCTTAAGTCACCCTTTCAGCGCTGAATGACCTCATAGGTCTATGTGCTTGGGCTTTTGGCCTAAATTTGATATTCCATTCCATTTCCGGTGAACAAATAGTTCATGGGCCCACAGGAAGAGGCTGAGGTCCTTAATGAGTTACCGAAGCATCATCTTAGGTCAAATCAGGGTCAAATTAGGCTGACTGACTCTTTGGTTAATGCGTGGTTTGTTTACGGAGAAGAGAAGATCAAAGAAAACGGAAAACCACTGAAGATTGATACTGCTCTTGCGATTTCTTTTTACCTTAATTTTTTTTCTTGCTTGGAGGCATTTTTTTTTGCTAGGAGGCAAAGTATCAAATAAAAAATCCAGATGTTTAATTTAAATTATAGCCGCGTGGATAGTCTAATAGTGCCATTGGTGCTTTGAATGCTCTTTAAGAATGTGAAGACTACATAAGCTTAAAAGTTAATTTTCCTCTGCCTCTTGTGTAGCAACAGAGTAAAACATCGCACAGGTAGAAAGACTGTTTAATTAATAAATGGTGTGTCCGAATGTGCTAGTGGAAAAAGTATAGTGTCGTCATTTTGAAAACGATCGGTGAGAAAATGTTTGCTAATTTATTAATATCATGGACACTATTGGATAAGATGAGAAATTTTTCTTATATACATAAGTATATATACAATATACTATATGTATGTATGAATATATGTATATTCAGTATATATATATATATATATATATAGTATATATATATGATATATATACATATATATATATATATATATATATATATATATATATATATGTGATATCTATGTACATACATAGATATCATATATTGAAAAATTTACCGCTTATTTACTGCTTATTTATTTAATTTTTTCTTTTTAACTTTTTACACAGGCTTCCGAGAGACTCATTCGATGACTTGCCTTTAATGATTCTACTATTGGGATTTTCGTCTGAATTTCATATTCCTTTCGCACCCAATCCTAACCGCATTCCTGACGCTTATTCTTTTGATGTTTGTCGTATCGGCATATAATTACATAATATATTAAACACTTAGCACAGCATTGTACATCACATTTCATCGCTACCGACTGCTCTTCGTGATGCTAATATTTATTTTGGCTTCAGATGGCCTTTGTCATCGTGACTCAAGTCTCAACCCAATGAATCAGTCAGTCACGGTGAGCGATTTTTCCTTACCAAAGAATTGACTCAAATTTCGTTCTACATAATGGCGTGAAATCGATCAGAGATAATATTATGAATGACGTTTGATAAACTGATTTGAAACCTTGCTTAGGTGATTTTATTGTCAGTTTCACGTTGCCTTGGTGGAAGAAAAATCTATGGTTTTAGTGTTCAGTACACTTAAAAGATAGGATTGTCACTATATTTCTGCGGGGTGATTCGTCTTTTTCTCGTACCATAATGGTATTAGTTTTATTGTTAATTATTGACCGTTGGGTATAATACCCTCCCAGAAAGATGCTTTTGATTCTTTTCATGGGTCTAGTTCCATAACCTCAGGTATTGCTCTGTTATCCTCTGAGAATGTTCACGTCAATTTATTGTTATAATTATCAATATTTATTCTGTGCTTGGGAAACTTATTTCTGTAGATTTTGTTATCGTTTGATATCTACGTAATGGAAGCGTCAAAGTGTCCGTCAACCTTTCTTTATTCAATATGTACGACTTAGTGAATTGCATGTATTAACTCTGTTTCCTTTATTGGACAAATGTTGATTCATAAGGTTTTGTTTGCTATTTCATTTACGATTATTATTTAAATCAGAACTGACGGCAAATATGTAACTGGTAATTAAAAGGGGACGCCAGTCATTGTCATAAGGGTAATATCTTTGCGATACATTACTATTACTCTATCCACTCCTTGCTGGAAGTCGTTATCTTTTGCAAGTTTATTCCACTGCAAGGTCATCTTGGTTTAAAAGCTTAAGTATAAGGGCTACTCTGAGCTTACCTAGAGGAGGTCTCGCAAGTGTGGCAACTTCTTCGAAACTGTCGAAATAGTGGGAGCAGGTGAACCCTGTCTTGTTAGGATCAAGGGCATCTAAACTACAATGCCGGACTTTGCTGATGACTGTGTTCACGTCGGCCTTTTGCTTGTCGATGATCCAGATGATCATGAAGGGAAACTCCACTGGAAACAAAGAGGAAGAAAATATAACTCCATTTGATTGAACTGTCATGGATAGCACATGTTACACACTGACATGTATACGATATAAAATATGTTAAAGTTTGTGAAAATATGCGGGAGGAATATCATTAGATTATATGATGTTAAAAAAAAAAGAGCATATCATGTATTAGCGATACAGGAAATACGTAGCGGTTTTATGATGGTATGGCCAGCTTATCCTTAAGCACACCTATCCTAGTACATACAGCGAGAAGGGATAAAGGCGAGCACTATGGAAGACTTAACATTTAAAATTAAAAACTCTCAAACGAAGAGATAAGCAAATGCTGAAAATTCTTAGTGCAAATAAGATAATGGATTTGAAAATTAGTACTCGGTTACTGTTGGCAAAAATGAATTTCCTGAGAAACATTGGTTGATTGCACAATTACTTGTAGAGAGAAAAATTCAATTGAGTAGAATTTTCGTTGAGTTCTGGCAGGATGTGGTAGGATTCTCGCTGTAAAGAGAAAGGATGAGCATAACGTGCAGAAAACTTCCCCAAATGTAACCGCTCTATGTCCATACAACAGAGGCCCATTAGCGGTGCACCGACTGTCTACAGACAATGCATCTCGAGCTTGCATGAATTCTCACACTTCCTGAGTAGGCCCTTCTGTTCCAACATATCCTACTCCCTGTCTAGCCAACAAACTCTCTGCCCCCTAATGTTCCTTTCTTTCCAGAAAATCTGAATTGTAATTTAGCTACACAGTTTTCCCCGAACTAGAGTTCCGTACTCCTATCACTTAGTAGAGCACCGCGAGCGAGATCTCTCTGATCCACCCTTCAAGTCTGCCAATGATGTTCACTCTTTCAGCCCTTCAAATTCCACCTACAGTATACGTAGAGTTCATCTCAGCAACTTCCATCTTTTTGTTCTATTGGCATTCATCTTCCACAATTTACTTCCAAAGAATTAAGACAGAGGAAGGATCACTTTAAACTTTCCCGTTTTTGCTCTGGTAGATAACCTCTTAACTAACCTGGACCTCCTCTAACAGAGGTCCTGCTACTGTCTTAGGTGTACCTCTCTATGACACTCTGCCTTCATGAGTTACACTTAATCCCAAAAGCCTAAATGAATTAGCTTCTTCTTTAACCTTCTAGACTGGTATTCATTTCTCCAGCCTCCTGGCTTCCAGTTACTGCCATCGCTTTATTCTCGTATATATTAACTTTTAACTCTCTCTTTCTCTCCTGTAGAGGGATAGTGCCGTCAGTGCACCTCCTGTGGTGCACTGTAGACATTACTTAAGGTTCTTTGCAGCGTGCTCTCGGCCCCTCAGCTGCAATCCCTTTCGTTCATTTTACTGTACCTCCATTCATATTCTCTTAACTTCCTTCTTATTTTCCACCCTCTCCTAACAGTTGATTCATAGTGTAATTGCGATGTTTTCCTCCTGGTACGCTTTTCAAACCTTTTAACTCTGTTTCCGTTTCAGAGCTGAATGACCTCATAGGACCCAGTACTTGGTCTTTGGCCTAAATTCTCTCTCTCTCTCTCTCTCTCTCTCTCTCTCTCTCTCTCTCTCTCTCTCTCTCGTCTTTTATCCGCCTCTGCACCAACTCTTATCCTACCAAGTAAAACTCGAACGGTCCTCTTCCTTCTTATCCTCCATCATCTCATCAATATTTCCTTATCGATTCTCTAGCTCCTCCCTCTGTTCATCCATGGAAATAAGACATAACTCACACTTGTGTCAGCATGCGTAACCTGTCGTTTTCGTGACCACATATCCTAACGTAAGCTCTGCTTTCACCATAAAATCATTTACTTACTCTCAGCAAATACTCTCTACACTGCACGATCAGGCAACCCGCTTCCCCCCCCCCCCCCCCACACACACACACACACACACATATATATATATATTTTATATATATATATATATATATATATATATATATAGATATTTATATATATACAAGATTATTTCAAGGACAAGATATCAAGTCTTTCAACTTTTAGTATAGTCATATTCAGGATGCTGAAAAGTTTAAAAAATACAGCTGACAGAGGAGAAGCAACACGAGATCACAAACAACAATAAAGAAAGTTTACAACCTACTCCGGTAGACATAAAACCCTCTCAAAAGCAAAACATGCTTTGTAGATTATGCAGTTCCCAAGTCGTAATACAAAACTTAGCTATATATAGAATATTAAATGCCTTGCTTTGCTTTGGGGGTTTTTAAGCTTAAACCTTTCAGGAATTCGCACATCTTAAAAAAAAAAAAATTCGCCGAAGTTCAACTTCCAGTGTGTCGTGTGCTAACGAACTTATAAAACCTACTTTAGCTAGATGCCAATCGATAGGCAGGTCAAAATCTTTTACCATTACTAAAGACGGCAATCGTACATTTTATTAAAGTTTAAGCCACTTTCTTGTGCAGTTCCTTACCAGATTGTCCAGTATGCGATATATGATACGTAACACCACACACACAAGCCCGCGTTTATTACGTAAATCATCCGCCTTTCTTATCAGCCATCCTGAATTCGTATTGAGTTGGGTTTTAAATTGCCGTCCTTTCAGTTGAATAGAGAGAGGACGGCAAGTCCGTATGAAATGAATTTACAACAAAAATATGGAATCGCCTGTATTACTGTTCATAAGTTCTCGTTTCTACAGTCTCAGAGGGTACATCCACACCACAGCAAAACATGTCATAAACACATCTGAAACTTATCGCGCACACATCACAAACAGGTTGAATACAAGTGGGCGACTTATTGAGCCTAGCAAGTGCCTCTGTATATGCCGCATTTGTCAAAAGTCGTTCCCGCTTGCCGTCGTTGATTTGTTTTCTTGTTTGTGATGTGTATGGGAAAGGGTGCCAACGTTTGTTGAAGACACGTTTTATAGTAAGAGTAAGCAAATGCCATAAACAAACTTAACACATTAAAATTATACGCACGTACATTTTTAGTGCTCTGTAAAAGCTATCAGTGGAAGTGCGCTTTCGAATCGTATTTATTTGATGCCAACTGCACATATCATACGACACTGGGGGTAAGGATATGCTTGTTTCTAAATTTATATAACAATTTTCAGCGTAGTTTTTCGTGTTCTTAATTTAGCTTTTCGAAAGGAGAGCCAAAATAAGTTTAATCTAAGAGCTTAGTCAACTAGGTTTCTCGGTTTTTGTATAAGAATATCTCCTCTTTACTTGACGTGATCAAAGACTCCGACAACAAAGAAGATTCTTGGCCTTCTTTTTCACGAGCAGCCTGTCGGGTGTCTTGTGCCTTCGAAAGATCAAACTTGATCGGTTTAAAGGAAGAAATGAACCAGTTCTCGCTGTCGTCGTTCGTACTAAACTGAACTTGCCTTATGACAACGAAAGTTCTTTGCCGCGTTATTATTAGTAGAGCAGATGCACAATGATGCAAGAATAAATTTATGAGAAACTAAAACTTTCCTCTTCTCTACTTGTAAGCTCCTCATTTGTTGGACGTTAGGTTTGACATTGAAGTCGCTTATTTCCAATAAAGAATTGGAAGTTTTCTGGGAAAAAGCTTTCTTCCTTCAGGATTCAGAGCTCATTAAGCAGCGTTCAAACATATTTGAACGCAATTGACGGTAGTTATCTAGGCCCAGTATCTCCCATGCCAGAGTAATACTTCAATAGGTCTGTCTGTTTGCCTGTCGAAATCAGACTTAAGATAGCTTCTTTGTACTGAGTGACGTAGAGTTTTGCACTTGGCCCATTGTCCATAAGACGTAATTTGTCGTAGTGAATAAATCTAACCCGAGGAAGAAGTCTCCCTGTGACACTGAACAAATGACTAGCGATGTGTAAATGATGTAATCTGCTTTTGAAGAGCTGAATTTTGATTAGTATTTTCGTTATCGTCACGATCATTATCATGCGCTGAACTCCATAACTTTCAGAGAGTAAGCTTTTATAGTTGAACTTTATTTCTGGTAGAGATTCGGAAAGCCTGTCGGAAAGTGTTATGGTAAGCGAGACCACCTGCTGGACTTCCTCATAGGAACCTAGACCTTGGTGAGCCGAAGACATCAAGTGGCAGAAGCCATAATATCATTTTGACGTTTAAGAGTCGCAGTAAGTCGGTCAAGGTCTGTTATTAAACGGCCGGGAAGCTATTTTGGGCGCGTTTCATTGCCAGAAACTAAAGGGACTTCACGGAACGGGATCTCGATTTAGACACGAAACGGCCAGATGTTCTTCAAAGGCGAAGGTAAATTTTATACTTCACGAAAAGATTGCATCTGTGACCTTCACTTTTCCTTGAAGCAGGGGAAATTTATGACCGCCAGTTTCTACCTGAGAAATGGAGAATCCTTTTCAATTTCTTATTTATTTATTCATTTTCAAAGCTCACTTTTACCCTTTGATCTATGCGTATATGAATTTACATACCGAGGTAAATGTATTGATAGGTTCGTGCGTCTTCAGTAGTGGTCTTATTGTCCTGGTTTTTATGCATAATCAGTATCATTTTTGAATATTAATACAAACAACAAGATTTAATATAATCCAAAATTGAACGAAATAAAAGCAAAACATTTTTTCAATAAAATTGTACAAACAAAATAGTTACTCTATGAGTTGTGGAATGGTTCAGCATCCGTGATATGAAGCATTAAAAGCATAAATGAAGCCATACTGTTTTATTATAACAGTAATTTACAGTAAGATTACTGTGACCCTTGTAAGGCAATAAAGTAGCTAAAAATACTACTTTGAAAATGCCTTAATTATAGTGACAGTAATAATAAGAATAGCAGATCCGTTGATAATAACAACAACAACAGCAATAATAATAATAATAATAATAATAATAATAATAATAATAATAATAATAATAATAATAATAATAATAATAAACGAATTGGAGGACTGTGATAAACCAAAAAAATAATAATAATGTCTTTGTTAGTTTAATGAGCACTGTCAAACGACTAGTGATTCTCCCAAGTTGTTTTTATTAAATTTTTGTTTACACAACAACAACAGAAATAAATCTGAAAGTAATGCAGATTTTTCACTTATAAGAATTAAAAACAGACGGAACATAAGACAGTACATAAAAAAGAACTGAATTATGGCGCCAAGCACAGGCCTTTTTTTTCACAATAAGAGTTTGATTCAAGATTCAAAACTATATAGTAAATAGACATACACGCTTGATGAGTCGAGTTTTGTGTCGAATTCAGCCTCATCAACGGCCATTTGAGGTTTTAGACGGCCGGTCCCTGCCGTTACTGTCAAGAATCAAGCAACACAAAACAAGCTGCTGCTGTTTTGGCAGGAATGTTGCTCAGGTCGAGTAAGTGCCGGGCGAGCGAACCCTGAGGTAGGATTGTGCCAAGGCGACAGCTCCCTGTGAGACTTGGCACTGAACCGCCAGTTACCGCCACAATGTCAAATCTAAAAGAACATTTCTCTCTCTCTCTCTCTCTCTCTCTCTCTCTCTCTCTCTCTTGCAGTTCACCTGAGGGGGGGGATAAAGGTAGAGTAGTAGTAGCAGCGAATTATCTAGTTAATCTGTTTGACACGTCGCGAGGAAGCAGCGGTTCAGTTGAATCTCATTTGGCTAATGAAAGAAGAAGGTCGGTAAATCGAGATTTGAGCGTCATCAAAGTGGCGCCAGTGGAATGGAAAGAAAAAGAAAAATAAGGAAAACGAAAATAAAAATCGCCCTGACTTTGGTCCTTACATGATGGCTGAGGGGTGTAGGAAAATTGGCACAGGAGGAAACAACACAAAGCATGCTGCTGCAACAACCCGAGAGGCACGTTTGTATCAGATAGAACTTTGAGGAATAAAGTACACATATTTTTTCTCTGGAGAGATGGCACTGGCATCAATGAAAAGAGCCTGGCAGCTTTGCATGTAGTTTTGCTTTAATGCGCCACCAAGGAGTTCTTTGCAGATGCCATTAGATGACGCAATCGTTGCCTACGAAGCAAGAAGTGAGGAAACTTTGCCTGGAGTGAGAAAATTTGAAACCGAATCTCGGATAGAAGTAAAACATTTTATATCAAGTCAATTAATAGCTGAATTATGCAAACATTAGTTCGTGAATGGGTTTACGACTGTGTACGGATTTATACGTACTTAAATGAACAAGCAAAACACACTCACATATACGTGGATGTATATATTACGTATATATGTAATATATGTCTATAATTATGTGTGTATATAGGTATGTATAAATATACACACGCATTATTTAAGCCAAGTGCGCTTGATTTAAAGGAAATGCATAATACTGCGCACTTTAGTTTTTTTTTCTACATAGTAACCGGTACACTAAAATTATCAGGGGATTATGATTTATTAAGATGAACATTCTTTAAAATTGATATTTACTGATTCTGAGATATGATAACTTATTTACATATTTCGGACTTTTAAGGATATTTTTCAAATATAAGTGGGTACAAATTTTATGGAATTTTGTGTTCAAAAGCTTTGCTCCACTAACCGTGGCGTATTTAAAGGTAGATCGAAACTCGTTTCGTCTGGCGTGTAGACTCATTATCCAATACTTCGCTGTACTCTTAATCTTTAGACCAGGATTATACACTGTGAACTCTCCTTGCTAAAGCTGTAAGCAAATTTTGCACGAGCACCACCAGACGCTCTTCTATTTTCCTGTATTTAGAATTTTACTGATCATTTCTCTGCGCGTACTATGTAAGATTTTACCCACATGAATTGTTTCACCAAGTGTGGTTTGGTGCTGATGTACCATGGCGTGATTGGGAGCTCGATGAAGTTTGTGACATCTTCCCCCTTTCGACATCTTTCTATACCCTTCCACCCCCCTCCCCCCAAAATCCCGCCCCTTTCACTCCGAACCAGCGCGGCGTCCTAAAAGACGATTCCGAGGTCGAGAGAGTCGGTTACATCATATTATTCTTGGCCAAGAATCCCTACGTCGACAATATTCCGAGAAAGTTCGTATAGGGAAGCTCTGTGGCTTTCCAGTAACTTGTTTCATAGATTGTCGCTTATTATTTCTTCGTTTGCAGCATCGGGAAGAAAGCGCCTCAGTGGCGTGATCGGTATGGTCTTGGCCTGCCAACTCGGTGGCCACGAGTTAGATTCTCGGGGATTCCATTGAGGTGTGAGAGATGTGTCTACCTCGTGATAGAAGTTCACGCTCGACGTGGTTCGGAAGTCAGGTAAAACCGTTGGTCCCGTTGCTGAATAACCACTGGTTGCATGCAACATAAAAACACCATACCAACAAACAAACAAACAAGCATTGGGAAGTGCAAATATTTCCTTCCGGTCTTCTCCAAGGTTTCTTTGTTCAGATTATCTGTTTCTTATTATCTCAGAGAGAAACAGAAATTTTATGAAGACATCGCTCGTGTACAACTGATAGTGGCTCGTGACCCTTACTAATTGATTATTCAGACTGTATTACACATAATTTCACGTTGTTTTAATATCTGCTTGGTGCATCCTTCCATGATTTATGTATGTAATAAATATACTATATGTCGGAATTTCTCTTTTGTTGTCGTTTATAGGAATTTTTTTATACACACTAAGTAATAATATATGTGGAGTGTGCTCATGTTTTACAGGCAGTATATATTTTATAATGGACGAAATGCCACAGTTAATAACAACTTATAAGCATTATGGCCAAGTTCTTAGGTCAAGGTCTGGTTGATAACCCTTTTATCGTATTTGAAAACAAACCACAGCGTTTATGTTGCCTCGATTCACATGTCTTCTCTCTCTCTCTCTGTATTTCCTGAGACCTTCTAGTGAACATCATATTTTTTGGAAACTTTAATTTCCAGCTGATGGTCCCTGTGGGGTTCTTCCATATGAAGAGAGTTCATCTTCTGAATAATAATAATAGCGCTGATTGTATTTCTTAAAGAAGTAAACGGCACCTCGTACAATTTTCCCAGACCACCAAAGTACGACGAAGAACCATTCACACAGGGCTTGAGACGTCTTTGTGACGGTGGTTGAGAGACCGTTGTTTTGC